>NC_090930.1:83146115-83448615 GCF_040938575.1 Ambystoma mexicanum | reverse complement strand
CTATTGCATGATTAAAAAAACTAGTGTATGAGAAAATAGCAAACGGTAGATGGCATAGTACATTACCACCTTGCTGTTGGTGTCATGGGACTGCAACAGTCTGGGAAGGAACCTGTGGGATCAAAACAAAATGCACCACAGTCACTAGACGACTGCTAAGTTCCATATAATGGATTATGGAAAGACACTGCAGTGTGTGTCATCCATATAAGAACAATCAAAAGGCTGTCCCAACACACCACTTCATCTTTCACTTTAGTATATAATTCTCATCTCCTTGCTAAATAGCACACCACCTGTATCAAATGTCTACAGTTCTGTATATTTGAAATTGAATGTTCATTAAAAATGTCCTTGCATCAATATGGCTAACTCATTTATGATTTTTAGAGAGAAACACACTCAATTTCCATCCCTTTAGATTTTAAGCAGAGTGTGCCTCAGATTGTGGCACTGCTTAGCCGACCAGTCCACTCCTTGTGCAGTGCGTCTGTCAATAAATACAGTGTTATAGTCAGTTGTGAGGCACTGAGTTCTCAATTGTATCATGATATAACACTGTATTTATTGACAGACGCACTACGTTCCAAAGAACATCGCATTTCCCAAAGAAGATAGCTCAACACCATCTCCTTCAAAGTAATGCGCATTGCTTGGAACAATGTTATCGTGGCTAGAAAAAAACATACCAACGCGTAGCATGAATGCACGCATGCCGCGATTGATGATACACCTCCCGATGCTTTGATCTGGACAGAAAACAGAGGGTTGTTCCATTGTACTCTCGGGAGTAAAGCAGAAAAAATGACTTTCGTTGTTGGGAAGATGGTCATGAGTGCTTCAACCAACTGTGCCAAATCTGCCAACAAAGTACGTGAAGTCAGGTATCCCAAATGGCAACAGTAGTGCAAAATTACCACATGAGGAGTGGTCATTCTACGCATGTCTCTGCAAACTTGCAGAATTGCCGCAGCATTGGCATCAGTGTCACCCCTCCACACCACCTCCACTCCTCGCACATCGAAATGTTGTACCACATGCCTACTCTCGGCATAGTGTTGTAAGCCTTGCAAAAAAATGTCTCCAAGCATCAAAACCCTGACCCTCTCCACCTCTGCCATCTTGAGTGTGCGCAGCGTCTTTCCACACAAAAGAGTAATGTGAACATCTGATTGGCTGATGCCTACAGTCGCCTTTCCATGCAGGATTTGATGTATAAACCCGTATGTGACACGCCCTACCAGAGGACAAGCGTTGCCTACGTGCAGCACGTAATTCTTACCCAGTCCTTCCACCCTTTCTACAGCGGTACCAAAGCGAGTCCATCATTGGACATAACTAAGCGGTCGCACAATCATCCACCAATCACATAGAACATCGCTAATTGTAACTCCGTCATCAGCATTGCACACTTCAAAATTACTGTTGATGATTCTGAATGGAAGTCGAATACCATTGCAAAGCACCTACTTCACAAGCTACTGTGTAAGGATTCCGAATTTCTACATACAGCTCCATACATGTCCACATGCATCAGTATAGAGTACAGGTATGTATATTTTAATCATAGAACATGTGGAAGCCTTATTATTTAAATTACACAAAAATAATGCCGCTAAATGTCCATAGGGAATACATAACAACGCTCCCCCTTTAAAGTGCAAGATTGACGATTTGTCATTCACAAATCGCACAATTGCTTACTGTCTTCCGCATAACCTGTACACATTGCAAGCATGCCTATTTAGGGCAGACCTCAATTTTGTATGTGAAAATGTCGGAGTTATGTACTCTGTACGGCCTACAGTAATGCTACTTGCAATGTGATCGTATGAGAATAGTAAGCGTTCCCGATTGTACTGTTGACATTTCCTTCTGAGGGTCTCCCAATTTTTCCACATCATGCTTTTCTTTAACAAGTACAAAATGTTTCCCCATCTAGTACTTTGCCCTATCCCTTACAAACCTCTCTCCTATGCATCGTACACTTTGTAAAGAACAAGGCATTTCCATACCCTTAGAGATTTAGTTATTTTGAAGGACTTTCAAGTAACATATTGCAAGTACTATTCAAAGATTGCAGTGAAATGAAATGTGCACGTGCACTGGGTTGAAATATGAAAGTTCAATCCTCTGACGAAAGAAGCACAAGTAATGTCTGCAGTATCATCACTGCTGCAAACACACAAAGTAATTGGTTTTGTTTTTTTAATTCGCAGTGAAGACTACTCTCCTGAGAATTAACAGCATCTATACTGCAGATGACATATCTGAAGAAACCTGGTCATCTTGCACAAAAAAGTAAGTACAGTACAACCTTTATATTGTAACAACTCCTTAAAGAGGCTGTCTGGGTTATTTATTTATTTTGGGCACCAAAGCAAGCATTGATTTGTAAACCATTCTACCTACAAATATCCATTTATTGAACAAAGAATAACAGGCAGAATGGCTGACAAATCCCTGTGTGTTTGGTACTGAAATAACATAGGTAATCCTTAGAAGGTTAGATTGTGAAAAGAAGTTGCTGTAGCAAGTTTTGGGCCTTTTGGTTATTAATAATGGTTCTAGTCACAAGTAGGCCACTTTGTACTCTCATCTGAAGCACATTGTAGTAGTATACAAACAGTAAAGTAGCCTTACCAAATTATTGTTAGAGTTCACTGTACTTTGACACACCATGACAAAGAGCTTCCCCATCAGACTTATGCACACATGCACACTGCACACATACATTGGACAACAGACCAAAGTATACTTTTTTTTCTCAACAGACACCAAAGAGTGCCTACCAAAAAGCAACTCCGTACAAAGGAACGCAGAATTAGAGCAAAGAAAAATAAAGGTGCCCAATGTAAGCATCCACCTGTTGTAGAGTTTGTAGAGATTCTTGGTACAAACCAGCTAATGCAGTTGGGTAACATAATAAAGGAAGTCTCAACTACTGAAACTGTACCTCATCCATCAAAAAGTGTCACAAAACACAGAAATGTTGTAAAAAAAAATGGCTGCCAGTACAGCTAACAATGTTCCTAATAATCCTGATAGTGTAAGAAGAACACATAGTAAAAAAAGTATTTTAGCAAAAATGTTTCATCACAGAGTCCTTCAGAATCTACTAAGAAGAGGACCAAAATCATCCTCACCCCTTAAAACGTACCGTAGAAAGTTAATTCTACAGGCACTCATGGACAGTGCAATCCTTCTCAAAAGGAAGTTGTTCATAATAGTATTAAATAGGATGAAACCACTAACAAAACTAAGAACCAAACTACAAAAGAAACTCAGCAATAAACGGAATGTGAACAAAAATAATTTCTTGCAAGTTTGTGGTGGTGAATGGAGTCACACAACGACCACAGAACCATATTTTAATGAAGAAGCATACAAACAAAATCAAACAAACAGAATTGCCATCCATAGCAGTGGACGAGGGTATGAGAAAATCAATACTACCATCATGGAACAAGAAACACTGCTAACAAAACTATCTCCGGAAAACTCAGAATTACCTCTCAATTCAGCAGAACCACACCGTCCAGTATGCAAATGGCCATGCACATCAATGTGTGCCATTCCAAACAAAGCTTTCAAATCTTTACGTCAGTTCCTCAATCAAGATGTAAAAGGTAAAGACAAAAGTAAAATGAAAGTGCTGCAAAATATGGATATTTGTGCAGTGCGGAAAGACACAGGATTAAAAGGACATTCATTAGCCTACATTTCTGGCCCTATTTGCAAAAGTACCTTTCCTGATATCAAAAGAATATCAGTACATCATTCCAATGTAAGACATTTAGTGTATAAAATATACTATGCAAAAAGTCCAGCTTCAGAATTAGGCAATTTAAATGCCACTCTTCTGCATGGTATGCCCAAATACTTACAAGAAGAAATGGACCGTATTCAGAAAAAGTATTTTTGAAGTGAGAGCCACGTAGAAAATGCAACAGTTTTAGAACATAGTAGCGACAATTTTGCACATAGCAACATACAGAAAAGAAATAGTAAAGTACCAAACCATGTGTGTGTGTGTTGCCGCAGAACGTTTTACAAAAGAACCACAAAAAATGTGGAGATAGCATACATAATAGAAAACAATGAAGACTCTAAATGGTTTGAATTAGCTTTGTACCTTTTAGCTGAAAACAAATATGAAATAACTGAACGTCTAATATGTTGCAGTTAGTGTAGTGCAAAATTAGACAACAACCACACTCCTTCACGTGCTATTACAAATTATTTGGAATTTTTTCCATTACCAAAAATCCTGCAACAGCGCAATTTGTATGAGAGGATAATAATTCAAACAGTTTACCCATTTCAAGCAATTATACGCCTTCATCCAAAAACAGTAAAATAACCTTCCTCTGAATTGGTGAAAGGCATTCGTAGAAAAGTAGTTTACTTGCCATTAGATCTAATGGAAAATGTACACACTCTAGGAGTGGAACGTTCAATAGAGCATTCTTTAATAGACTTGGAAAATGGAGTACCAACAAAGGACAAAAAAACTTGGCAACAATTAGTGGGCTTACAGAAAGTTAGACAAGCATTGCAATATCTAAAAGACAATAATGAGTACAACAAGGAAATAAATATTGATGAAAGCTTAAGGCAAACAACTGAAATAATTCATGAGCCATCAGAAACTGGACAATTCGAACTTCTGGATCCAGCTACAGTATCCACTCTTTTGGAACATTACACAATTCATCCATTGCATTCCGATGATGCACTAGAAACTTACCAAATACGACAAACCAAAGGTTCACCAATGAGTTTTTGGGAAAAAAGTATAGAAGCACGTGCTTTTCCACTGCTATTTCCTACTGGCAAAGGTGGAAGATACGATGATACTCAGATTGGGGCATCAGAATACGGCTCATTGCGAATGTATATGTATGTAAAGGAATACTGGTTCAGATGACACAGAGACGTGTGTTGCATGATCAGAAACCTTGGACCACCAACATGTCCTGCAGGCACCCCATCCACCAATGCCATGCCCCTCAGCCAACCCACATGTCAACTTGCACTACTGCCCACCAATGCATGTCCCTCTGCACCCCCAGCCACCAGGGGGAGCCTCCACCACCCATGTCTCCCATCGCCCCCACCCCCCAGCATCCAGGGGCACCCTCCACCAGGCCCCCACCCATGTCTCCCATCACCCCCACCCCCCAGCAGTGCAGGGGCAGCCTCCACCAGGCCCCCACCCATGTCTCCCAGCACCCCCACCCCCCAGCCACCAGGGGCAGCCTCCACCAGGCCCCCACCCATGTCTCCCACCACTCCCACCCCCCAGCACTGTGGGGCACCTGCCAGCAAGCCCCCACCCATGTCCAACTCATGTTCCCCACCTCCCCCACCCCCCAGCACTGTGGCGAACCTGCCAGCAGGCCCCCACCCATGTCCAACTCATGTTCCCCACCACCCCCACCCCCCAGCACTGTGGGGCACCTGCCAGCAGGCTCCCACCCATGTCTCCCACCACCCCCACCCCCCAGCAGTGCAGGGGCAGCCTCCAGCAGGCCCCCACCCATGTCCAACTCATGTTCCCCACCACCCGCACCCCCAGCACTGTGGCGAACCTGCCAGCAGCCCCCCACCCATGTCCAACTCATGTTCCCCACCACCCCCACCCCCCAGCACTGTGGGGCACCTGCCAGCAGGCTCCCACCCATGTCTCCCACCACCCCCACCCCCCAGCAGTGCAGGGGCAGCCTCCAGCAGGCCCCCACCCATGTCCAACTCATGTTCCCCACCACCCGCACCCCCAGCACTGTGGGGCACCTGCCAGCAGCCCCCCACCCATGTCCAACTCATGTTCCCCACCACCCCCACCCCCCAGGACTGTGGGGCACCTGCCAGCAGGCCCCCACCCATGTCCAACTCATGTTCCCCACCACCCCCGCCCCCCAGCACTGTGGGGCACCTGCCAGCAGGCCCCCACCCATGTCTCCCACCACCCCCACCCCCAGCAGTGCAGGGGCAGCCTCCACCAGGCCCCCACCCATGTCCAACTCATGTTCCCCACCACCCCCACCCCCCAGCACTGTGGGGCACCTGCCAGCAGGCCCCCACCCATGTCCAACTCATGTTCCCCACCACCCCCACCCCCCAGCACTGTGGGGCACCTGCAGCAGGCCCCCACCCATGTCTCCCACCACCCCACCCCCCAGCAGTGCAGGGGCAGCCTCCACCAGGCCCCCACCCATGTCCAACTCATGTTCCCCACCACCCCCACCCCTCAGCACTGTGGGGCACCTGCCAGCAGGCCCCCACTCATGTACAACTCATGTTCCCCACCACCCCCACCCCCCAGCACTGTGGGGCACCTGCCAGCAGCCCCCACCCATGTCTCCCACCACCCCCACCCCCCAGCAGTGCAGGGGCAGCCTCCACCTGGCCCCCACCCATGTCTCCCATCACCCCACCCCCCAGCAGTGCAGGGGCAGCCTCCACCAGGCCCCCACCCATGTCTCCCATCACCCCCAGCCCCCAGCACTGTGGGGCACCCTCCACCAGGCCCCCACCCATGTCTCCCATCACCCCCACCCCCCAGCATCCAGGGGCACCCTCCACCAAGCCCCCACCCATGTCTCCCATCGCCCCCACCCCTCAGAATCCAGGGGCACCCTCCACCAGGCCCCCACCCATGTCTCCCATCACCCCCACCCCCCAGCAGTGCAGGGGCAGCCTCCACCAGGCCCCCACCCATGTCTCCCATCACCCCCACCCCCCAGCACTGTGGGGCACCCTCCACCAGGCCCCCACCCATGTCTCCCATCACTCCCACCCCCCAGCAGTGCAGGGGCAGCCTCCACCAGGCCCCCACCCATGTCCAACTCATGTTCCCCACCACCCCCACCCCCCAGTACTGTGGGGCACCTGCCAGCAGGCCCCCACCCATGTCCAACTCATGTTCACAACCACCCCCACCAACCAGCACTGTGGGACACCTGCCAGCAGGCCCCCACCTATGTCTCCCACCACCCCCACCCCCCAGCAGTGCAGGGGCAGCCTCCACCAGGCCCCCACTCATGTCTCCCATCACCCCCACCCCCCAGCACTGTGGGGCACCTGCCAGCAGGCCCCCTCCCATGTCCAACTCATGTTCCCCACCACCCCCACCCCCCAGCACTGTGGAGCACCTGCCAGCAGGCCCCCACCCTTGTCCAACTTATGTTCCCCACCACTCCCACCCCCCAGCACTGTGGGGCACCTGTCAGCAGGCCCCCACCCATGTCTCCCACCACCCCCACCCCCCAGCAGTGCAGGGGCAGCCTCCACCAGGCCTCCACCCATGTACAACTCATGTTCCCCATCACCCCCACACCCCAGCATCCAAGGGCACCCTCCAACAGGCCCCCACCCATGTTGCCCATCACCCTCACCCCCCAGCATCCAGGGGCACCCTCCACCAGGCCCCCACCCATGTCTCCCATCACCCCCACCCCCAGCAGTGCAGGGGCAGCCTCCACCAGGCCCCCATCCATGTCTCCCATCACCCCCACCCCCAGCACTGTGGGGCACCCTCCACCAGGCCCCCACCCATGTCTCCCATCACCCCCACCCCCCAGCATCCAGGGGAACCCTCCACCAGGCCCCCACCCATGTCTCCCATCACCCCCACCCCCCAGCACTATGGGGCACCCTCCACCAGGCCGCCACCCATGTCTCCCATCACCCCCACCCCCACCATCCAGGGGCACCCTCCACCAGGCCCCCACCCATGTCTCCCACCACCCCCACCCCCCAGCAGTGCAGGGGCACCCTCCACCAGGCCCCCACCCATGTCTCCCATCACCCCCACCCCCCAGCACTGTGGGGCACCTGCCAGCAGGCCCCCACCCATGTCCAACTCATGTTACCCACCACCCCCACCCCCCAGCACTGTGGGGTACCTGCCAGCAGGCCCCCACCCATGTCCAACTCATGTTCCCCAGCACCCCCACCCCCCAGCACTGTGGGGCACCTGCCAGCAGGCCCCCACCCATGTCTCCCACCACCCCCACCCCCCAGCATCCAGGGGCATCCTCCACCAGGCCCCCACCCATGTCTCCCACTACCCCCACCCCCTTGCAGTGCAGGGGCACCCTCCACCAGGCCCCCACCCATGTCTCCCATCACCCCCATCCCCCAGCACTGTGGGGCACCTGCCAGCAGGCCCCCACCCATGTCCAACTCATGTTCCACAGCCAACATGTCATCACAATCTAGATCCCTGGTCCCTATGGTCAGCCTCCAAATGCAAAACACCCACCCGAGTATTGCATCCACCCACTCAGAAATGGGAATTACATGACAGAACACCAATTGCAAGTTTCGAAACAAACACATGTCCCTCACATACACCCAATGGGTGTCAGTGAATCTCAAAACCCATATCATGATATGCATGAAACCAATGAGATGATACTACACATTGAAGTTCGATCAAAAAATATGTATTAAAGGAAACATAAATAGATTAAAAAATAAAGAAACAGAAATGGGAATGTACAAAAACGAAAAGAAGCATGTCCGTGAAAAAAGCAAAACCAAAAATCATAATCCAAAGGAATGGTGTCCAAAGTCACAGTCCACAAAAGAAAATCCACTGGAAAATAATAATTGAAAGCCATTGCTCCATGGGTAAATTGTGAAAGAAAAAGAACATCCAACAGTGAACTATGTACAGACGAACAAGCCAGGGTCCATTATCCCAACAAAAGAAATGACTAACTACACTAACTAATAAAATAAACTATATACAAAAATGTGGGCCATTGTCCAAAAGGTCCAAAATAAATAAAAAAACAAAGGAAACCTAACACTAACACTAACTACATAACTATGTACAAGGGCAGCGGGCTACTCTGATGGCTCACTTTTGGATTTCCCGGGCCAGGGCATCATCGAACTCCTGCTCAATGTCCCGGAGGCGGTCCTCCTCCATGGCCCCGAGGGTCCGCAGGGCCGTCGACGTGTCCACTTCCAACCCCCTGCGGATTGCCTCGAGGCACTCGGCCAGCCTCAGGGCCCTCCTCATGGAGTTCTCCGCCCTGACCATTGTGAGCCGTGCCTCTTCTGCCCGCTGCCGCTCCGCATCTATGGCGTGGCCCAACCGCTGCCACACGGAAGACACTCTCTGTCCTGGGTCCTCCTGCCCTCCGGCCGATGCCTGCTCTCCGATGGTGAAGGCCCCGAGCCTTCATGGCTCCCACCACGTTGCTGCTGCTGCTGTGCCTCTGCCCGTGCACTGCCTCCTGCTGCCTGCACATCCTCCGCCGGCTGGGGTGCAGTCGTTGATGTGGCCACCCCTGCTGGACGTCTGACTCCCGACTGTGGCAGGGATGCCTCCACCACCAGCCTGGCCGCACCATCAGAGGCATCTCCACAGGGCACCCAGGTGACTGATGGGTGGGAAGATGGCACGGAGGACGACTGGCACGTAGGGGGTTCAGTGGAGGAGGGGGTCATAGCAAGCCCCATCAAACGGAGGAATCCGGCCTGGGTGACCTGTCCCAGTAGGCTGACGTGGTCAACGAGCCATTCGAGATGATGTGCAGTCTCCTCATGAAAAGACTGCAGGTCACCTCACATGGCCCGTTGACGCAACGCCACACCAGTCAGGACAGGCTCAACCCGGACCCGGATAGCCACGTCCGCAGGCAGAGGAAGGCCAGTTGTGGTGCGCTCATCTCCTGCCTGAAAAAGGGTCTGGACGTAGGTATCCCTGCTCGTGCAAGATGATGCAGGGACAGGATCAGGGACAGGATTGCAATCAGGCACCTCCGCGGCGGCCTGTGCTGCCTCCTGTCTCTGGTCCTGCACTGCACCACTAGCACCAGTGGGATCCCCACCTCCAGACCCGTCTCTGTTGCTTGCACGGCCTCCTCCTCCACCAATCCCCCCACCAACCTGGATGACTCTGTGCCATCTTCCCCTGTTGGGCCCTGTGGGGTCCCAGCTGCCCCTTCTGCTGCTGAGGAGTCCAACTCCAACCTCTGCCTCTTGGACCTCCCCCCGGCAGCTGAGGCCTGGGACGCGGCTCCGGACTCCTCACTCCCCGACGAGATGACAACATGGGAGGGGAGCCGGGCCTTGCGTCTCCGGCTGGCGGTGGGATCTCCGCCGCTGTGCTCCACAGCACCTTCTCCGTCCTCTTCATCAGTTGATGCTGCAGACAGGGAGAAATAAAACACAGGCATCAGGGCACTGTACAATGGACACATACACACATGACAGTTGTACATGAGTGGCATTGGCAAACCTCAGACATGCCATCACAATCCCCAACACACATGTCATTTTAACTCGCACACATGAGCCATACCACAGCCATATCGCAACTGCCAGCACCATCCATACACATACAACAGCATGAGCAGGCAAAGCTGAGCCAGACATCACATGCAACACAGGAAGTGCACTACACATGTACACACACCACCACACTTGCATGCATGTGTACACCTCTGCCAAGTGTCGCAGTGTTCAGATGGGCATCCATGTCAACTCTGCCAATCAGGCTTCCACATCCCGCTGTCACATGCATCCATGTTGCATCACTGTTGCACCCTTGTCAAATACACACAAATGCACATGTACACAGTGCTGATACATGCAGCTGAAAACAACATACATGCGTGACATCACGAACATGTCTACTTACATACACATTCATCCAAACATATGTGCCCACACAACTGCATTTGGCATGCAAGCCTACACACACAAGCACCATCCATGTCTCACACATTACAGCCCTCGCATGTGTTAGCCTCACGGCCCTGTACACCCCCACCCATACTCGGCCCCATACAAACAAATGTGCAATCTGCACACTACTGAAACATCACCACACGCACAGCTCACAATCAGGATGCATGTACACTTACCGCTCGACTCCAGACGGGTCTGCCTCTCAAGGACCTGGACGTGGAGCGCTGGGGATATGCGTTCCAGGACCCTCATCTGATCTTCCGACAAGTGGCCCCGGTGCCCCTTGGCATCTGCTGCCTTCAAGAGGCGCCGGGCCTTGTTCAGGGTCCTGGACCTGAAGTCCTCCTAGCGCTTCTTGACATGTTGGAAGTCGCGGACTGCCACCCCCTCCGCGTTGATGGCAGTCACGATGTCAGTCCAGATCCGAGTCCGTCCTTCCTTGTCGGCACGGGAACTTCTGAAGAGGGCATCATACTGCCCCAGGACTTGCTCCACCAGGACACCAACTTCCCTGGCACTGAAGCTGGTGCCCCTCTGCCTCTCCGACCGGGGGTTGTCAGTGGTACCAGATGTTGCAGTGCCCGACATGACAACCCCAGAGGCAGGAGTGGGTGGGCTACTGGGTCCTGGGGCTGGGCTGTGGAGCGATGGAATCCCAGTCGGGAGTCTTCGGTTCCAGCAGGGGTGGTCACAGCAACAGCACCCCTGGCTGATGTACAGGCAGCAAATGGCAGGGCACGTGGGCAGCAGGCAGTCAGGCAGCAGGAGATGGCAGGTGGGAGCGTGCTCGGGGCTCTGGGGGGCAGTAATTCGGCCTTCTGGGCAGGAGCGTGGTCTTCTGTGTGCTTACGCGTGGCCAGCTTGATACGGAGTGATTTGGCACGTGAAAATTCGGCACGTCAGCCTGTAATTCGAGGAAAGGCCCTTAGCGCGTAAGCGCGTCTGCACGCATACGCAATTTCATTGGACAGAAGGCCCCTCAAGCGCAAGCGCCCCTGTGACGTGGCGCGCACAGGCGTGTATGGGCATTCCAGCGCGTGTGAAAAACTGCACGTCCGTGTGTAATATGAGGAAAGGGCCCATGCGCGTAAGTGACGTGATGCGCGCGTTCATTTCCCTCAGCACAGGTTAAAGGTGAGCGGGCCCAGCAGTTCGCTGTACGTGCCTTTCGTGGAGACCGATGTGTGTTGCTGCTTCCTGTTATTTCGCGCGCCATCACAACTTCACAGCTATCAAGGACGTATCTCTTCTTTTGGTGGGGGTATTGGCTACGCGTGTTTTTCTGCATCGCGCTAGTCAGACGGTGAGTCGCACACGCTCTTTTCCCCACTGCGGGTGCCCCTGTGTATCGCACCCATTTTCGATGTCATAGTAGCCTGCGTGTCCCATGCGTACGCGTTATTCGTGTTACTGGGTGCCACCGCGTACTGCGGGAGGTTGAATCCACGCACGTAGGCTGCAGGGTTGCGTGCACGGTTTTACTGCAGTTTTGGGGTGCCTGAGCGTTGCGTGACCCATCACTACATCACCGGGGTCACATACAGCCTTGCAGGTGCAGGGGGGCTGTTAACATCTTGCTTCCCACCCCCTTCACCCCAATAGCCCAGGTCAATTGTGGTGTACACCTCCCATTGGCACCACTCCATCTGTGCCGGCACTACTACATCTGTGCCATGGTTGGGAGGCCACCAAAGGTGAGGGGCACCTCAGCTGGGCGTACTCCTCATGGCGGGCATGCTCGAGGACGTGGCCGTGGTGACCAGGGAGTAGGGGGATTCCAGGGTGTCCAGGGCGGCCACAGAGGGGGAAGAGGCAGGGGTGCGCCACTTGAGCACAATGTTGTGCCATGTGTCGGTGCAGTCATGCCACCACCCCCTGTGGTTCCGGAGGATGTAGCTTCTGCATCTGGCACTGGCGCCCGTGTGACCCGCAGTCCGTTCCATCGACTGCCACGGGCCCAAGGGTAGTGGTAGCTGCAGGTGCAGCTGTGGATACCGCCACCCAGGCTCGGGGTCTGCCAGCGCAGGCTGTGTTGGCACTTGAGGAGCCCTTGGTAGATCTCCAACAGGCCAGGGGGGAAACCATAGGGGCAGGCCGGGCTGCTCAGACCAAGACACGTGTCCCTGGGGCAGTCATGTCATCTGCCGCCCCGAACAGCCGGGTGTTGGCAAGTGCAGGGGCAGATGCACCCAACAGCACCCCGGTTGTGAGTCTGCCAACCAGGACCGTTGTGGTCAATGACCCTGCCACAGCTGATGTTGCTGCGCAGGGTCCATTAGTGGGCACCCAGCTGCCACTGACACAAGTCAGGCTTTTGGTCATCCCTCCACCTGCCACTCCCTTGGCTCAATCCACCGAACCCACTGGCCATACTGGTCAGGGCGGCATTAGCCAGCCAGGGTCTGTGCCACAGTCCAAGAGGAGGAAGGTTGCACCTGCAGTACAGGCTGGGACCCCACACACAGCCACGACCTCCTGCACGTCGAGGAAGGAGCCTTTCTGTAAGCAGGAACTGGACTTCATCGTGGACTATGTGCAGGGCCACAGCCGTGACATGCTAGTGAGTGCCAATAGTCAGACTACGGCTGCCCAACGTGACACCCACTGGAAGCATGTTGCGGAACATGTCAGTTCATTCGGCCGTGAGGTGCGCACGGCGCAAGAGTGCAAAAAGCGTTGGAATGACATCAAACGCAGCACTAAGGCTAAGCGTGCCTCTAATTACAACTTGACTCTGGTGACTGGCGGTGGGCCTGCACCAGAGATGGGAGAGCTCACTCCGCATGAGGCACTCGTTGCAGAGTTCAAACCACCTGAATTGGTCGAAGGAGTGGGAGAGATGCTGGACTTTCATGCCCAGTCCAGTGAGTGATGATGCGTGTTTGTTGAGGACGTGTGTGTTTCACTTGTGGGATGTGTTGTGCATGATTGCCGCTACATGTGACGTGTACATGGTTCTGATGTGTAAGTAATGCAATGCTTCCGTCATGCATGTCTCCTCTGCCTGCATGGGGGGACTCCATGTAGGCATGCTCCCTTGTCCCTCCTCCGCCACTCTGCACCCCAGTTCCACCTTTGCACTGGTCTGCTTCAATCTTGCCAATGTGTACTTTCTTGTTCAAGCGTCCTGTGTAGATGCTCACTTCCAGCGTAGAATCTGCCAAACATATGCCGTGTGGTACAGCATTAGTACTTGATGCAGGGTATCTCACTTGTACTGTGCATAGGTCAGATGTCCCGCAGGGACATGAGTGCCCATTCATGCTCCATGTGCATTGCACGCATGCCCCTATGTGTCCTTGACTGGATGATCACTATAATACAAGTCCTTGGTTACATACATTGCCTGCCATCTCATCAGCCTTCCCATGTCAACTGTGGCTCAGTCCTGCGTTGCACACATGTTTAGGGTCTGACAATCTGTGTGGCTCACAGGCCTCAGCCTGTTCAATGGCCAATGACTCAGTCCAATTGTTGTTGTGTCTTCTTCACACATGGGCGCAATCCAGAGTTTTCATCATGTGTCCTGCTTACTGTCCCAACATCATTTGCAGTGTTGTCACTTGAATCACATTAAGCTGTTGATGCCAGTCAACACTGCCTGTCAATACACAGGTGTATGGTCAGCCTTTTGATACCATGCTAGGCATCCCTACTTTGGTACTGGGGTGGAGGGGTGCTTGGCTTCTAGATATGGTACAGATTGAATGCACAATGCACGTGATGTCTGAATTTGACATTGCACTGCCATTTCCTGGCACACACCATGGAGTCCTTGTACATGTAGGTAGTGAGTGGCGTACACATTTTCTGCACTACATAGACCCACTTCCATGGAAACTGCCACCTTTCAACAGGTCTGATCACAGAAGCAAATCAAAGTTGACCCAGCGTGCATGCCAGGTTATATGTTGTGTGTCACATGTCTGCCTGATGCATTTGCTGTCGGTGTGTGTGTGTGTTGTGTGCTTCTGACATGTGTAGTGACCTTTTTTCTCTCTATTTTTCAGGTGATGACGCAATGGAGGTGGAGGATGGTGTTGTCATGCCAGACACAGGGTTGTTACCACTACATCAACCCGGCACTAGTGGGGGTCGTGGTGTGGTAGGCCACAAAAACCCCCAAGTGCTACAGTCCATCTTTTCTCTGGCTGCCTATGAGTCCAGCCTTGATGACGACTCTGACGTCCATGTTGACTTGGATGAGCATCAAGTCCATGTGTCAGGGGTGAGTGATTCTGATGTGGACACTCCTCTGTCTGCGACACCTGCACCGAGGGATCAGACAGTCTTGGTTCCTCTGCCCGTGGTGGATCGGGACGCAGGGTCACCCTCCACACCAGTCACTGATGTGCCTGGGACATCACGTCGACGGGGGCATGTAGTCGTGCAGCCGCGGGCAGTGCCAACACAGCGAGGACCCCCGGTCCTTGGGTCCCGCAGGGGTCAAGCCCGGCAAGCAATTGCTGCTCACGCAGAGGCGCACATGGATGCCCTGAGGGAGGAGTATGCTTCCCTCAGATCCACTCTGGGTGTCCTTATGATGTCCCAGAGGCAGCAGGCAGAGGAGAGGTTTGCACAGCTTGAGCGTACCATCTCGGCTGAGCTACAGGCTTGCCGGGAGGTGCAGCGGTTGTCCAGCCAGGCCTTGCAGGAGGAACTCCGTGTTACACATGCTACTTTGCAAGAGGAAGCACGAGTATCACGTGAGGTTCTACATGCAGACCTACGTCACATCGCCACACAGAACCGGGCTCACCCGTCCGGCAGACTTGCTGCCGACGAGGGGCAAGCTGCGGCTAGGCATGGCCAGGCTACTGTGCCACGTCCTCCTTTCCAGGATGAGCCAGACTCGGACGACCATCTATCTCCCACATAGGTCGGGCTGTGCAGGCGTTGAGCCCATGGAGGTTTTTTTTTTGGCTAAGCATCATCGCATGTGGATGTTGAGCAGCACCCTGTACCCCCCCCCCCCTCCTGGGTGCCTCCCCTCCCCCCCGGGTCGTGTGCGGCCATTTTTGATTTTTCTTTTAGCTTAGTTAGTTAAGTTTCTGTTTGATAGTTAGTTTAATTAGGTAATGTAGGTTTTCCATAGTTAGTGTAATTAGTTAATATAGTTTAAAATTGCTTGTCTATTGTGCTTTCATGTGACGGTGCGGTGCTTTGTGGCTTTTGAAGGCATCCACTGTCTGTTCCAGCTGGGCCCTTCAGGCTTGGCTTGTGTATGTGTTTGGTGCCTGGGGTCCTTGACTCACATATGCCACTCCTGCCTCCCTTATCCATGGGCTCGCAAGGATGGTTCGGTGTCACAACTTTTAAACAAGGGCTTTGGACTGTCATATCTGTGGCATGTCTGGTGCTGTGTGACTTGTGTTTACACCCCGAGTGGGGATGATTTTGGTGTTATTGTCCACTGTTCAGCTTTTGCTAGATGGGGTGTTTCATGATTAATTTGTACATTCATTGCTATGCATTGTGTAGTATGTTTCTTATCTTTACTGTACACGTGCTTATTGCAATTCATGCTGTAGATAGTGTTCCACACTTTGGATGTGAAAGACGGACTGATGGTGTGATTTATGCTGTGACTCTCTGACATGGTCAAGTAATGAGATGCCTGAAGAGACGCACACAGATGACTTTGAAGCATTAATCATGTGTTTCATGCCCTTTCTGCAGAGGGTGAGCCTCCAGAGCACCTTTGCCAGCAGACATGGCCCATTGGACGAAGGAATTCTGGACACGTTTGTTGGTGCCCACATGCACATGTGTGCACAAGCAGAGGCACAGGGATTGCAGACCTACATCCTAGAACTGCTGACGTGTTCCAAGGAACTCCAGGCAAGGTGAGCAGCACAGGGGGGCCACAACACAGCAAAGCTTGCACCAGGCGAGTTGCACATGCAGGCTTAGTTACATCACTGAGGGTGAGCTTGGACGGATATTGGTGTTGAAGCACACAATGCAGCTCAGATGTGTTGGTGGTCTGATGGCTGTTGATTGTAAGGTTGTCTGGGACACCTGCAGGGGCAGTGGCACATACCCTCCGGTACACCAAGGTCCATTGAGGCACTTGTATCAACCATGTAGCCTTCCGAGACATGGAAAGGGGCAGCTCACAGGGACATACGACAAGGGACATACTCGGGTGCAGTGCATCTCATTTCCATGTACTTTATGATGAATGTACTGCCAACTTTGTTTCGGTCATGGTGGTACTCAACTTGCTCTGAAGTCATGGCTTGCTATATGGGTCTGTCTGCTTACCCAGGGAACATTGCATGTTGTGTGAATTGTGACACATTGGTGTTCCATTTGCTACGCACCCACCGGCAGCTGACTTACTGCATTGACTGTGTATGACCCGTCACAGGGGTAATGTTATATATGGGTACGAAGCATCTACACCAGATTGTCTGTTTGTAGAGTAGTTTGTTGCTATGGGGCATGTTTGGTGGTGTGTTTTTGTGTAATTGGCACGTACAGGTTGTTGACTGTGGCTCTCTTTGCAGCATTGCAGTGCTCCTGTAACCGGACCTGAGAGTGCGCAGGCAGGAGGCCAGCACTCAAAACCAGAGCTAAGTGTCTTGTTGTTTTTCTTTCAAACTGCTCTGCATAGGCTTGCTGGGGGGTGCACCAATGCATGGATGTATGTGTGATTCAATTTGGTATGTTTTTTTCCACCTAATCACCCAGAATCCTATGGAATTTTGAACCCTGTACCCTCTACCCGGTGTTCCTGCTTCCCGTACCTATCCAAGCAACGTTCCTTAACCCTCTTTCCCCGCTGGGGTTGCGGATGCCTGTGTATGCCCCGAACTTGCAGGCGCCAAAACCCTAGAGCGGGTGGTTGGTTCGTACCACTACTAAGCCTGGACTACAGAAGGCCATGACAATGATGTCCAAGTTTGTTTGGATTGTGTATGTGTTCATGCATGTAGTACATTTTCGTGCATTCCCTACTTTCATGTGTCATTCCTCCTCCCCTCTCCTGCCACTCATCCCAGTTATCCAGTGTGCCAACACCTGTCCCGACTGCATATCCCTGACCCTCCTTCCCCACCAGGGTCTCAGGGGCCTGTGTGAGTTTGACCTTGCAGGCACCCGGGACACAGTGGGGGTGGTTGTTTTGTGACACTCCTGTGCCTGTTCATGGGACCTGTGACAGTACACATCCGTTCATGGTGCATCATCCTATGTTATGTACCACACATGGTTCACATCCTGTTGTGACATTGTTTTACTGTGCTACCTTGGTTGTTGCATCTTTGTAGTAGTACTTGGCCTTTGTGAGGTACTGCTACGTCAAGTCATCTACTGGAGGGTGTTCTGGTGTGTTTTTATGCCTTGGATTTTGTGATTTTGGAAATGAGTGTGGATTCTGAGGGTGCAGGCACCTTTTTACACACAAGGTGGGAGATGGTGACGAAGAGTAAAGGTGATCCTGTGGCCAGGTGGAATTGAGGGTTGAAGGCTCCATGACCCAGGTGCAGTTGTTCAATGGGTCATGGTCATTTGTGAGGGAGGGGGGGGGGTTGTTGTTGATAGTTGCCTTGCCCTGCAGTGTGATGGGAACTCTGACATTGTAATGGTGGTATCCTATGTACATGTTGTGTTCTGCTGATCAATGCCTGTTCATGTGTTGTGTTTACCTTTCAGGTGCGAGGGGATAGTTGTGGTTTGACATGCTGGGGTGTACACATGGTGAATGTTCACATGTGATGTGTAGAGAACACTGATGGTCACTTGATTGCACATGCATATGTTGAGTGCATGTCCTTGCAGACCCAAACACTTGCACTCTGATGCACTACATGTACTCCCACCCTTGCATATCCACGTGTACACTGTTTGGCTTCTGGTGCCCACTGTGTCCCTGCAGCACATGTTCTGTGACCAATTATGGATCCTGTACATGCCTAATTTGCTTTTTGATGTGGTCTGTCGCTTAGATGTAATGCTCAGGGTGTGCATCACACACAATGGCTGTTCACTGTGCTGTGCGCTGAGCAGTGTGTTGCAGGAGTAGGACACAGCACACAGAAGCTGCAGTGTTGATTTTGCAATGCACAATGTGCATGTAGACAGGCATTCATTGTTATGTTACGTCTACAACTCTTGTTATGCATTTTGAAATGACTTATTTTGGGTGGGAGGTTGTTGGTCTGTTATTTCATCTGATTCCATGTCAGGCATCATTGTCTGATGCCACTGTACATTTTGGACATGGCAATGTGTACCTTATTGTTACTGTGTTGGTGTATGGGTATTGCTTGCCATGTCATGTTGTGGTTTTGGAGGGTTTGAGTGACATAACAGTGATGGCCATGCCCTGTTTTGCAGGTGTGTGTGATGCACACCTTGCATGTCAGGGTCACCCGCTTCTCAGCGCAACTAGCTGGGGGTAGATCTCTCTCTGTGGCAGGGCCCTCCCTCTGGAACAGCCTTCCTGCCTCACTTGAACTTGAGGGGAACCATCTCCGGTTTGGGAAGCATCTCAAGACCTTCCTCTTTGCTTCTGCTTTCTCTCTGCCTCTCCCTTGCGGAATTCTTCACTGGAACTGCACTGGATCTGCAACTGGGCCACTCTCACCGACCTCGGTCCCTGGCCCAGCCACTCTCCACTTGCACTGCCTCCCTGGCAACCCCTGCACTGCGGTACTGTCTCTCTACCCCTACAGCGCCCCTTCCCAGCACTTGTCTGCACTTACCTTTGCAGTTGCCACCAGCTGACCTATGTATTTGTTTTTTGGTCTACTTCCCCTGTACTGCACACCCTCCCCTCCCCTTCCCCTTGCACTTTTCCCTTCCCCCTACCCTTATCAATCTAAATGACACCTGGCCTAGTAGTACCGTTGTCTGTCTTCCCTTGTTCCCCCCTCCCTGCCTCATCGCACCTTGAAATACTTGTGTATAGGCCATATCATGTCACATGTCATATGTGTGCCTTTTGGTCACACAGGATAGCTTGTGTTTAAGTAGCTAGGGATGCAGACAATGTGGCACTTCCATGGCAACTATCTCAGGGTGGTAGGGTTGTGACAGTTGACTGTCTCTTTGTCATCATCGATTGTCACCTGGTATGTGCCAGGCCTGTGTGCACTCCGCAGGGGTGGGAGTTTAGGTGAAAAATGTGGGCACAAGCTGGGTCCGGGCTTCCTCGCCACGTGCCCTGTCCCCTCCCATGGGCAGCGCCTGTGCCTGTGGTTGGGGATGTGGGGGCACCACCATGTCCACCGGGACGCCCTGCCGCGTTGCAACATTGTGCAGGACACATGCTGCCACAATGATCCTGCACACTACTGGTGGTGCATAGAGTAGCTGCCCGCCAGAGCGGTCAAGGGAGTGGAAACGTGACTTGAGCACTCCGAATGTGCGCTCCACTATGGCCCTGGTTGCAATATGGGCGGCGTTGTATCTTACCTGGGGTGGTGTGGTGGGGTTCCGGATTGGCGTCATCATGTGGTTGCTCAGAGGGTAGGCACTGTCCCCTGGGGAGGTGATAATAGTTGAGATTATTAGGGTTTGGGTATTTGTCTGTGTGTGACTTGCATGCATGTGCAAGGGCATTTGTACTCACCTAGGAGCCAGGTGTCGCCATGCTGCCCAGCTTCCAGGGCCCGGCTCAGGGCGTACATTCTGTATATGAAACTGTCATGGGTGGAGCCAGGGTAGTTTGCATAGACAGAGGTGATGATTCCCTTTGCATCGCATACCACCTGTACATTGATGGAATGCCAGTGCTTGCAGTTTCGGTAGATGTGCTCAGTGGCCCTAGGTGGACGTAGGGCCACATGGGTGCAATCTATGGCACCTAGCACTTTGGGGAAGTGTGCCACCCTGAAAAAATCCAGGACAACGGCCTGCCTTTCTGCGGGTGTTCTGGGCATGTATATGTGCCTGCGGACTGAGGGGCGCGCTGTCATGATTGCCAGTACCTGGTGTAGGCAGCGTGACTGTGTGGCCTGTGAGACCCCCCCCACTATGGCAGTAGTCCGCTGAAATGACCCAGTGGCCAAAAAATGCAGGACATTGAGCACCTTCTCCAAGGGGCTCAATGCTTGGGAGCAAAGGGTGGGGGATGTAAGGTCATCTTCCCACTCCCTGACCAGGTCTAGGATGATGTGGGGTGGAAACCTATACCTGCCATAGACCTGGTCGTCAGGCATCCCAAAAAGGCTTGTCCGTGGTGCGAAAATGCGTGCCCTGGCTATTCTCCTCCTCCTGCGGTGTCCCTTGATCAGTGCTGCGACAAAAGGGGCATTCATCGTAGCTGTATAAACGTGTTTGTTGTTTGCGCGCACTTTTGTACTGTGCACAGGGACGCTTCCGCCTGCCTTCGTGTGGCGGGCGCGTTGACGCCTGTGTGCGTCTTTTGCCGTGCGCGGGTTTCCCGTATTCGGATCCATGAATACGGGTTGTTCGCGTGCGTGTGGGCGTTCCGTGTAGTTCCCTGCAGTACTTCCCCAGTTACGCCTTCTTTTTCACGCGTTATTC
Source organism: Ambystoma mexicanum (assembly GCF_040938575.1). Taxonomy (NCBI): domain Eukaryota; kingdom Metazoa; phylum Chordata; class Amphibia; order Caudata; family Ambystomatidae; genus Ambystoma; species Ambystoma mexicanum. The sequence continues at coordinate 83,427,405 of NC_090930.1, read as the reverse complement.
CCCATTCCGCGTGTTACGCCCACTTTTCCGCCCACTTTGGTTGTGTGCGCCGCGCTATGTGCACTTTTGCTGTGCGCGTAGCGCACGCCGTGTATGCCTGCGTGCGCCATGGCTGGATTGGGCGCATGGACAGCGGGTAACACGCGCAGCGTCTTCCTTGAATCGCACACGTGCGCATGCGCTGCGTTTTTCGCGCTTACGCTCCCTTGCACCTGCTTGCACATGGATTTTCGGCGCACGTTTGTTCCATGAATCGGCCCCACAGTGTTCATGGATTAAGGCAACAATTGGACGACTGTGCTGGAATGGTGAAATTCAATATGAACTCACAAGAAGATCCACATGAATTTGGAATGTACATACTATTAGTATTGGAAAACAAAAGCATACCTGTAAATGAAATCTTCCAAATTCCATGCATGTGGAAACATACATGCACTCTCTATAGCAAAGTGATACAGGAAGCAATCCCAAATGAGCGATTTATGTATATTTCCGTAAGAAATAGTGAGAGCATTCCATTTCAGCAACTTGTACAAAATGCAAACCATGGCAGATTATGTAGTATTTGCAATTCAGACAATCGCTCCACTTTACTGATACAATCACAAAGTGCCTACATAATACTTATGCTTCTACGTTATAATGCAGATGGCACCAAAAACAACTGCAAACTGACTGGATTCACACACGGTCAAGTGTCACTTGGAAAGAAAACCTTTAGGAATAATCTACCATGAAGGAGCTACAACCAATGCAGGTCACTACACTGCATACATTAAAAAGAATTCTGGATGGTTTGAATGTAATGATAGCACCATTACTCTAAAGCGGAGGTTGCCAGCTAACCAAACAAATACATATTTAATGTTCTTCAAGCCAAAATGTACGAAATAATGTGTACTTCAAGATTGTTAACAAAGTATGTGAAAGACTGCAAACAGTTAGAATACGCCCACAGGTATCTAACTACCCAACAGGATGTAAGAATGACACAAATAAATGATTATCACTGATCGTTGGAAACAAATGCACAGGTAGAATACGCCTATAGGTATCTAACTGTTGTTAAAAATGGGCAGGAAGGCAACAAGCACAACATTGATCAGAAAGATGAAGAAAACACTGAAATGAAAAAATGAAGTAGTTAGTACCATAGGAAATGAAGGTTTTTTTTAATCCGACAAGGATTTTTTTCTCCAGACCCAAAGATTAGAAAAGCAAACACAGAAACTGAGCACAATGCACAGCACACTGGTTTGTAAACTAAATATGAGGGTAAAAAAAAATGTTAACTGTCTATTATGCAATGTAGTACATTTTTAAAAAATGCAAACACTAACACACCTTTATGTTTCATCACAGAAATGGAAAAAGTGATGCTTCCGCCAAGTACGATAGCCAAATAAAAAAAAGGTTGTGGATTCTGAACAAAGTAAGGAGTAAGTATATTGGTAGGCATTTTCTACACATGGGAATCTACACGTCTAATCTATGGTACTAACATGCTGCAGTGCCTGTAGGCTGCCCTTCCATCTTCAGTGAGTAACCTACCACCTACGCCTTACAATCAAGGTACAAGGAGTATAGTTCCTATCCACAACCATCGCCGCATATGGAAACCATGGTCCTTGTAAATTAGCTGCTTATAAATTTACTTTTCGGACCATCGTCTGCAGCCATGAAGTTAAGACACTAGGGCATCAACACAACTAGCACATTCCACCACACCCATATTGACTTGTAAATCTACTGCTTATGACTTCAGTTTTGCGTGCATGGGCTACAGTCATGCACCCAAGAGTGCAGGGTCTCCCCACAGCCACCTTGGTGATGTGTGGTAGTGGGGGTTATTCTAAAGGTGTGTTATCCTTCAGTACCTCTGCCCAGAGGCTTCCCTCCTAGCTGTATGTCTTTAGATCTTACATGGGATGGGTGTGCAGTATCTTCCATGTCTAATACTTACCACTTTGTTCTTGGGTACATGGCGTTTGGCCATGCACCCAACACTGCACGCACTCCCCACATCTTGCCAATCAAAATGCAACACTACGGGTATATGCATGGGTGGCACATGCAGCAGTGGTTGTGGCCAGGGCCTACAGTCTTGGAAGTAAGGCCTTCAGCCTTCGGCCGATGGCCATGCATCCAAGACTCTAGGCCCTGGCCACAACCACCGTAGCATGTGCCACCCATGGCGGTGTACTAATGAATATAATAATAGCCATTGGAAAAAATTATGCATTCACGGCATGTTGTCAATTTCAATGTTCCCTAACACCACACGTGTCCTTACAAATGTAACAACTCCCCTGTGCACTGCACGGCCTGAAATACTGGCCTTATTGGATGCCTCATTTTCTGTGCGTTCATGGAGGCCATAGAACATACGTCATTAAGTAGGTATAAGTGTACTGTGTGTACAAGATGTCCATAGAAATTACATAATGACCCCCGACCCCCAGAACAAATGCATTGATCACCCATATCTTAAGACTCTAGCCTCTGGCCACAACCACCGTTGCATGTGCCACCCAGGGCGGCGTACTAATGTATATAATAATAGCCATTGGAAAAAATAATGCATTCACGGCATGTTGTCAAAATCAATGTTGCCTACCGATACGCGTGTGCTTTCAACAGTTACAAATTTCCTGTCCACTACATGGACTGAAGTGTTACAAATTTCCTGCCCACTGCATGGACTGAAGTGCTATCGATATTACACCTCACATTTACTGTGCATGCCAAGTGTCCATAGAAATTACATCATGACGACCGAAGAACTAATGCATTCATCACCCATGTCTGAACCTTTCCCAATGCTCTGTGACACAGCAAAATAGTTTCATGAAAAAAGCATGTGTACGCTGGTTGTTGCACCGCTTTCCGCAGATCCAAGATATCGGGCGCATCCAACAATCTTACGCAGAACACGTCTCGCAGCAGCCAATGGGCAGAGATGTTGTGTTTCCGTGGTCATGACGCCATCCCCTTCGCCAATCAGTATCTTGTGGACTAAACATAGATATCACTAATTATTTCAGACCTACTTTTTGATAATCATAAAGAAACATACTGCACGGATGGTGACCAAATTTACAAAAGCACGCTTTCTGGACCAAGCCCCTGTACCTTCCGCAGATTTCGTCAAAATCCGTCCAGCGGTTTCACCTGTAGCCGTGCGCAAAGTTTTTCCCCCTTTCAGTCTATGGGAAAAAAGACATTTTGGGACCCCCCCCTATAACTTTGGCCCTCCTGACCCAAACATCTCCAAACTTTCAAAGTGGCCCATATACTATTTTTGCAAAGTTTTGTGAGGATTCGACCAGGGGGAGCGGAGTTATAAGCCGCCCAAAAAGTGTTCTTCCTATGGAAACAACAACTTAACCATAACTACACGGCCACTACCGTGGCTGTGTAATGCATTAAACATACTTTGTGTAGAATAAGGAAGAAAACACAGTTAACATTGAAGGAAAGAAAATGATGAATGTGTGAACTGAGACCAAACAAATACAAATACAAATTCATGAATAGGTCATCAGAACGAATAGGAATGAGTAGGGCTATAGATGATACATATGAGACCATTCAAAGAATTAGTATACATTGAGAATAAAGAAAGACTTTTTTAAACTTTGTAAATTGTAGCTTTTTGGAATAAAATAATATGTTTCACATAGTAGTATAGTGATCTTGGATCAACATTATTAATAGAGAGAGTATTATAATTATGGGATGGTATATTTTGAAAATGTTATAGTTTGTATACAAAGTTTTATGTGAGCCAGGGCTAACAAACACGCTTATGGAAAGAGTAGCCTTGAACCAGAACTAATTGAACTGATTTTTATTTTAAGGGTTTTTTGTGACACATATATGTAATGTGTGTGTTTTTTGAGAAGGGAATCTCAACTTTAAGTCCATATAGCAAACACCAATTGAACACATTTGAAACTGAAAATAGATTTGGAGGAGAAACATATTTGTTTTGAAATATTGTTGCAAGTTGTGTTGAAGTTATATGCTGGGGGAGCACTTGATTAGAATATATGGGATTCTGGGTTGGCTAAGCTCTTGGTTGTTTATTTAGTAAAGGTATATATTTTCAAGCATTTTTGTTGGTGCTAATAGAGCTGTACATGACTAACCATATTGTGAGCTCACTGTTTTACACTAGAAATGATCCCCAGTCACTACACATGTATGAATTAGATTGCTCCCATTAGAACACTTTTAAAACACGTTTTACATAAGCCACTTCGCATTTTAATAGGTTTGTTAGTTATTTTTGATTTATGGCAGATACCTTTAATCGTTAAAAGATTTTATCATAGGACATTATATAAGCTCACCCTAGGGCACCCCTGATTTATTAATATCATTTTAAGCAATATGGACATTTTATATCAGTAAAAGGTCACATATTTTGAAAGAGTATATATCATAACCATGCATAGGGTGATTACATAGAGGAGAAAAAGGCAATGGAAATAAACCATTTTTAAAAGTATAGACACATTGATGAAAAGTAATTGGGGAAAAAGGAATGCTGCCTTGCTCAAATGGACGTGACTCGCACCCTTGTGATAAGCAGTATAGAAATGTTTGCAACAGCTGGAAGAGTTATAAGAAGTTTCAGTGATCTACCAAAAGAAAGAGAAGATGCACACAGTTTATTTTCATAGAATTTGTAACAAGGAGAAGGCTATGAAGTATGTCAGAAGAGGGAAATGGGAGAGTGAGTGAAGAAGGAGAGAGGAAGATGGCGGTGAGAAATGGAACAGACAGAAAAGGAAGACAGAGATTGCAATAAAGGCATGAGACTACTATAAGTAATCAGACAGTGAGAATATTAGTAATTAAGGACAGAAAGGGGATGAATGGGATATGCTCCACAATATAATACAGAGTAATACGGATATTATGTCCAAGGACACACGAAGACTGAAGCATATACACCAAAGCCACAGCAAATTGGCAATCTCCAAGAGGGGATAGGGTCTCCCCCATTGCACTACATAGAAGCATTAAAAAAATGCCCAAAATCACACAATTTATAAGACATGTGCCTAGAATAAAAATGTAATTATGAATGCAAATTACATTAAAAAATAGGTTAACATAATAGTAAATGCCACTAGATTAAGCACAACAAATATTTATGGGGAACAGCACGAATTAATAAGATAAAGTACTTTTTTCAGTAACACTATAAAAGTGCATGCATTGATGCACATATTTGTATATAGAAATGGGCAAGCAACAGTAATGAGAGGAAGTATTCTCAATAGCACCAGGACTAAAGTTACACACATGCACACACACACATACAGTCAATCCCGTGGTAACACAGGCAATCAATGGAACACAGGCTCAATTCACATAAAAACAAATTTAGGTAGTCAGAGAAAGAATTCAATACCACAATGAGAACAATAACAAGGTAGCAGGTGCCCCTCTCTCAAAAGAACATGGCATGAGAACCTGTTCTGTGATTTATACCCACTTTGAGAGTCTGTAGCAATCACTTTTAGCTCACTGTACTTTTCACAAAGGAGGAATACCCATTTGCATATCAGTCTTTGTCCCACCCACAAGGGCAGCCCAGCACCGAAATGCCAGGCAAATCACCTTTGAACAAGAGTACCAACAGCACTCCCATACACCTGTTTCAGCCTTGGTGGGCCTCATCAGTGAGGTGGAGCTGTGCATCAATATCATACAAGTTGATGAAGTTGATAGAAGGTATAAATAAAGGAACACAAATAACATTATGACATACAGTTGATGGAGAGGGCTGTGGATAAAATATTCTGATTTTCAAATAATGAGCATCAATGGATTGTGCCTGTTCAAATTGATCAGTATAATATATTTGATAAAATAAAGAAAATTAATGAAAGGTCAGGAAAGTATGGACAGCCAAGATTGACTTGTCAGTATGAGAGAACTTTGGTCATAATTGCACAAAAGAACATATGAGAGTAAGTAGCAAGAACATTATTTATATGTTAATGTAAAAAATGTTGATTTATGTATTACAGATGGTAAATTGTCATTTTTGGAGCGCAGGAGGAATATATATATATATGGCCTTAGTGGAGTATTGTGATACAATGGGAAGAAACATTATGAGAAAGGTAAATACTGGTGGAGATAAAAGGTAAGAACCAGTGGACACAACAAATATGTGAATAATCTCATTGATAATTATTAGGAAAAAGAGGACCCAGGCGGGTACAGAAAAAGGGAGTAAGGTATACAGTATTTTTAAACAGATAGCATTTGTTCCCAAGAAAGCTGTAAACAGGTGTAAGCACAAAATAGTACATATATGCAAGTATGGTCATATCTAGTGAAGAGAATGAAGAAGACTTTTGGATTGAAGAGGCAGAAACCTTCGTATGATTATGGTGATGGAGAGAATTGAATATGTATACCTGGTAAATGCATGAAACGGTAAAGATAGGCAAAACATTGTATGGTTGTATGACACACTTGTGTGCACTTAATAGTAGGATTAGTGCTTCTTTGCAATATGATGCGTAGGTAGATTATTGTAGGTAGGGTGACAAAAGTGTTAATATGTCTCAACAGACTAAAAGCAGCAAAGAAAGAAGAGACCACAGTCCCACGCCATCGGGAGGGGGATTACAAAAGTAGAGAGAACATTTTCAGCATAGCAGAGAAGATTAAAAACAGGGCTGCCACTGCATCATGTTAACATAGAAAATAATAATGAATTAAAGTGCACCATTGTTTCTATTTTTAAAGAAAACACGCTTGCATTCTATTTGGCGAAAGATATAAAGAGATGACCCCAGCAACATCATGTTAAAAAGAAACATGAGTGACAAGGGCCGATTTTATGGAAATACCCTTTGCTTTGCTTGCTTATCATGGCATTTCCTCTATTTTGGTTTCTGCATGGAGCAAAAAACAATGTTAGTCATGGATGTGCCAGAAGAAAGAAGAGGAGATGCTAAAGAAGATGACATCCTTTTTAAAAAGAAACACATTAAAGAAATGTTTTTGGATTTGTTATGTTGTCTGTTTTTTCTTTCATTATTTTTATTGTAAAAAATGGGACAATGTAACCCCAGTGGTGTGAAGAATGTCACAACCAATGAGAAAAACGTTATCAAAAATAGAAGAGAAAATGTTTCCTTTGTCACTTAAGAAAGAAAAGGTTTGGTGGTGATGGTTGGGTTTTTAACACAGCACTAAGAAGGATAAAATGGAGTGTAAGCCCATGAAAAGATGGGGCAAGTGAAAGTAAAACAACTTATGGGCATGCTTATTCGTCTCATGTAACAGGCACACCCAGGTATAAGCATATTGACCATAGATGACACTAAGGTATGCATGAAATGGACAATAAGCAGCCATTCTATTACATTAGAAGCAATTATTTTAGGAGGTAGGAGTGCTTTAAAGAAAAGGACACTAAAGCAGTAATGTTTAGAATTTAGGAGGAAGTACTAATGATAAAATGTACTTATTTTTCAAGAAACTCACTCAGTTTTTATATTACGGTTGGACGTGCAGTACCTGCACTCCAAGTGAATAAAAACAACCGATCCTGCAAGCAGGGAGAAAAGTCCTTGTTGTAATTAAAAAGGGTTTTGAGGGACCCAGCTAGATGCCCAATTGTGATTAAAAATACAAATAAAAGCTCTCTTTATGAAACTCCCCCATCCTTGTGTCTCACAGAACATTTAATATCCTCTTGACTGACTATCACTTTTAAAGAAGAAGAAGAATGGCTATGAATTAAGGGGCCCTTGAACTTGCTGAAAAGCAGCAAAAACACCAACATATAAATGACATATGGGCTAAATGAAAAAGTCCTTTCTCTTGGAATAAGAAAAACAGAGAATCAGGTGGAAGATGAGCAGCTGGAAGATTAATAAGATGACAGTCAAAAGATGAACTAGAAGTGAATGGGGAATAAGGCAGCGACCAAGGAAGCTTTGTGGGAGGAAAGAGACAATATGAATGAATGAAAGTGTCTTAAATGGAATTAAATGGAATTAACGGTAACAAATGGGCTGGTGGTTTGCCTCACGGGATAGCAAATGTTCTAACGATATCCCCTGATTATTAAGGGTGCAGAAATGTCTTGCTGTGCATGTTATTTAACCTTTAAATCGAGTGAAAGGGGTGGGAACAAGATGGGAGAAAACAAAGTCACTGTTTGGGGACACATACATACAAGCATTAAAAGAGGGCAAATGTATGCCGTATCTTTTGACAAAAAAAGGATAAATATATATTTTAGATTGGGAGAATACAATATGGTTGGATACACTATTGGTTCATGATACCTCCCATATTGAAATAAATCATTGTATTGAGGGGGGTGACTGACATAGGGATGCATATGTACACTGCAGATGGGGGACGGTAGACACTAGGTACAAGGTTGGGTAGTGGTTGAATATTGAATGATGGTCGAATATCGACCAGAGGGGGAATGCATATATAATGGGAGGTAGGTCAAATAGGTCACTTTCCTGTCTATCATTGCAGAAATCAGGATTAGATTTCATTTATCAAAAGTAAAAAGTACATTAGAACTAAGGTATCACTGCACACACTTGGTTTGGGGTGGCACGGGAAGTGAAGGGTGTGTTCATATTACACACATTCTATAGGTGCTACAGGGATAGAAGAAAAACACAGTGTCAGATATATATGTTTTTAAAATGGATGTGCAAATGAATGGTTTCCTGGCCTATAAAAGCCACTTGTGGGGAACTATAAACCATGCCAAGGGTTTTGAGATAAGTAAGAAGGACTGACACACGGATTTTGGAAGCATCTTGGAACAAGATATGAGGTTTGGTAGGATAAAAATGGAATTGGCATTGAAATCAGACAAGAATGAGCTACGGCTAGGCAATTAATAGAAGCTTCTGACACATGTCTCTATGTTATTGGGTTCTTGTGGAGAAAGTGTATAAGGCATGTCATCTAAATTAGTTTAAAGCTCATCTGTTATTTGGCATCATAAAATGAGGAGATAAAATATATAACGGTGTTGTGTACCAGAAAACTTGCATAACCTCAGGAAGTCGATAAGGTGCAGACATTGACGCATGAAGAATGTTTGTGGCAGGAGTTCAGATTTGTGCCCAGCCAAGTCTAAAATAGGCCTATTAATTTATTATTTTTTTTGCATCAGAGAAAAATTGTGGATGCCAGATATGCTAATGTAAATTGTTGTACACATTTGATAAAGTTATCCAATGGTGACGAAGGGATGTTTGCCCTTTCACTAACTTGGCCTATCAAAGCCTACCATTCACAAGGTGCTAATTTGCATGCAAATGTTGCGTTATCTTGGAAAATCTATAAAGATCAGTTGGATGAAGACATGCATTGAGTGTGTCTTTTTTCTTGATAATTAAACACACGATTTGACTACCAGGCACCTGTTTTTCCCTGTCTCTGTCTGATGGATGGGAGCATGAGAATCCATGGATGTCTGATGGAACCATGGGGTGTGTGGGGGAAGGACGACCTGTACATAGCTCTTGTTGAGATGGGTTGCATTAAGATGATTTTAGTGTGTTGTACACATTATGGTGAGGGTGTGCTGTTTCCTTTTTTGGTATTCTATGTTGTAAGATGTGTTTTGTCATGGCACTCTGATGCCTGTGGGCTTTTAGTGTAGTATAAATAAATACATTAAAAAAATACCAGAATTAAGCATCACCATATGCGCAAACAGCCAACCCTCCAGCGACATCACTAGGCCAAAAAATAACATTGCTGTTCTACTGCGCCTACCAATACCACTCCGCTGAAATATGCCTTAATCAATGCTAGGTCAGTGCCAGCTCATGCCCCTGAGATCTATAACCTTCTGACCTCCAATGACCTTTACTTCCTTGCCATAACCGAGAATTGTCTCCACCCCCCAGTTGTCTCTGCACTATCCATCGCCAGCCCACCCGGTTATGCCATCCAACGGATCGAAAGAATCCTCAACAGAGGTGGCAGAGTCGCACTCATCTTCAAAAACACTGTTGTCATTAGAACCATCAACTTCGAGCCCCATCCTTAACGGCAAATCACTCTTCGCCAAGCTCTCCATCTCACCTACATGCACCATCAACCTCCACCTCATCTACGACCCCTTGCCCCATTGCATACTTCAAAGAAAATATTTTACAAATCATCAATCCCTCCCTAAAGCCGAACGCCAAACTCATTTTAGGAGACCTCAAACTAGGCCTCAATGACCCCTCTGACACACACGCCAAAAGCATAGCCATGAATCTTGTTTATACTGTCTTTCGTCAATGAATCACCGACCGTACCCACAACCATGGCCACAGCTTTGATTGGATTGCTGATCTCAACTGCAATATCTCCTACCTGACCATCTCAACCTGTCCATTGGCAGATCACCACACCATCACCTTCGACATCCCGATAGACAAATGGCCCCCCTCCTGCCACCCAATGAAACCTCAGCCAACAAAGACCAATTTACTTCACTCGCCAAAGAGTACAAAAAAGCCCATACACACCACCAAAGTCAACAGCTACAACACAAGAACAGAGAGTGCCAAAACTAATTCTCACAAACTATCACAATCTTGCCTGAACTCGAATCTCCAGTCACCCCTCCCACTACCCACACAGTAGATGACACCTGGTGCACCAAGGTGCAAGAAGCCCTTATAGGGAAAATCCTCACACTCCAAGAAAAAATGTGCTCAAGGCAACAAGCCATCCAAGCCAAACCACAACCCTCCTCTCACCCTGCCACACCACATTACCCATCCTCCATGCCATTTGACTTTCACCCTGTCTCAGAATTGGCTAACATAATCAAAGGCCTTGATCCTTCACAGTGCAAAGGGGACCACTGCCCACCCCCCATCATCAAGGACTGCGCAGAGTCACTAACACCGTTCATCACAGCCATAATTAACGGCTCCTTCTCCACAATAACTGTACCAGCATCCCTGAAAGAAGCATGGATCCTTTGCTGCTAACAAAAATCCTCCCTCGACCCCTCCATCCCCACAAACTACCATCCCAACCCAACAGTGCCCTCACCCTAAAGATCCTCGACAGTACAACCTCCTCCCAGGTACAGAAACATCTTGAAACCAACCACATCCTATGCACCCGTCAATTAGGCTTCTGCACAATGCATTGCACAGAAACCACCCTACTCGACCTGAAAAATCAACTAGACAACATCAAAGACACAGGCAAACCTGTCATGCTCCTCACGCTGGATCTCTTAGCTGCTTTTGACCTTGCCGACCATCAGCTTTTCTGTGATCATCTCACCACCACAGCAAATTTCTCTCCTGCAGCCACTGACTAGATCAGATCCTTGGTGGCCGACAGATCCTCTCGAGTCTTTATAGAGGATCATGCTGCCTCACCCATGCCAGTTACTTGCGGCATCCCCCAAGGTTCTTGCCCTTCCCTGACTCTATAACATTTATACAAAACCCCTTTCTGATCACCTGGATATCCTTGGTATCTCCTACTACACGAACTACGCTGATGACACCCACATTCTCCTTCCCCTCTCAGGCTCTTACGCTAGTGGTACTGGCTCTATAGCACCTTTCTCTAGCAGGGTCAAAATTTCCTGTACAAGGAAAAGATGGCCCCCTGGTGGATGAATCTGAGGTCTCTGAATGAAGGGAAGGCAGTAACATTGGACTATGGTTTCTAATGCCCAAGCATCTGAAGTAATCTCTCAATATTCTTTCAGATGCTGAGACAGTCTGCCTCCCACTGGAGTGTCATGACTCAAGAATGCAGAGAGGTTTTAAGGCAGCTGAAGCAGTGGCTGTTGAAAAACATGCTGCTGTTTGAGTGGGCTCTGCACCTCTCGCTTGTCCACCACAAGGGAATCTTATTTGGCCTCTTTGACCAGCCATTCCTACTGCTCTTCCAACTGAGGAGTAGTAGTGAAAGGATCTACCCCTCCAAGATGGTCGTCTGGAGTGAAAAGCTGAGGCTGCCCCATAGCGGCAGCCAAAGAATTTGGCTGCTGCCTCTGAGGTCTGCAGCTTCTCAAGGCTTTCTTCAGCCATGCAGCCAAAAAGGTGAGACCCGTCAAAAGGCATGTTAAGGAGTCTAGATTGCACATCCGGTGCAAATCTAGGCTTTCTTAACCACAAAAAACTGTGAATTATGGTGCATGCTGGCATGGCTCTGCTGAGGCTGACAGCAGAATCCAGACCCAATTGAAGAGATTCGCACATGGCTTCCTTGCCATCCTCAACGATGGAAACCGTCACTTTCCACCCCTTCAAGAATATGCTCAGCCTCCATAGAAATGCAGTCCCATAGAGTGTATGAAAACTTTGCCAAGGCACATGTGGAGTTGGCTGTTTAAGAGCCATGCTCCCAGCAGAGAATACCTTTCTTGACCAGGCATCTACTCTTTATCATCCTTATCCGGATGGTCGGATAGACTGTCTTTTTTGAGGAAGCAATTGCTGCCTGCACCACCAGACTTTCTGGGGTAGGGTGTTTCGAAAAGTAGCTGGGATAACTACTTGTTGGAGGGTATTTTCTTGTCAATTTCTTATTTTCTGCCGGACTTGACTTCGGTGCTTCCCCATTGGCACTTACTCTCTTCTGAAGAGCAATGTGAAAAGGTAAGATGGGATCCTTTGAGGACTTTATCAAGGATGTCTGTAAGGTCATCTTGTTAGAAAGAGAGGGCAGGTCTGCTTCATCCCAGGCAATCCACTACCCTGGTCATCAACTGCCTATAAGAGGCATCTGCCTGCTCATCTGTCTCAGGATTTCCAAATTCGAATTCCGGTGAAGTGTCCACTCCACTGGCTGTCTGCAAATTTTCATAAAGATCTTTCATTCTGGACTCCTCTGAAATTAAGCTGTTAGCGACACTTAGTGCGCCATACTGCAAACCAAAGGGCACATCATTATCAGATGGCTCATTTCCCTCATAAATAGAGGTCAGAGATTTAAAGAAATCCTTTCTTTGTAAAGGAGTGACTTTATTTCAGGTGAAGGCGTCAAAGGCTTTGAAAATTTCGAGGACGGTGCCTCAGGAGTCGTCGATGTCTTATAGGAAAAATGTTTTGACTTCGATGGCGCAGAAGCCTTCGATGGCGTCGATGGCACCACTGGTGCCTATGGCGCAGCTGGCATCTATGGCGCAGCTAGCGTCGATGGTGCAGCTGATATGATGGTGCCAACAACCTCGACTTGTCTTTCAAATTATGACTCGAAGGATCCCTCAATGATTTTTCATTGTGTCAAGGCATCAACCGCTCTCGGTATGGATCTAGCCTTCATCCCGGGCTCGAGGGCATGCAGGATTTGGCTCAAGCTCTTTCCTTACCAGCTTTAGAAGGTGCGGTAGTAGTATGGCTTGTTGAGGTATTTTGGCTCCTGAATATTTTAAGCATTTCTTGCTTGAATGCTTCCAATTCGGCAGTAGTGGAGGCCTTTGCGGAACAGGAAATAGCTCTCTCAGGAGAGGAGTCGGACGAGGACATCGAAGTAGGCGATTTATGGTGCCTCTTCTTAGACTTATTCAACAATGACGAGGAGTGGTTGAAGCCACTCCTTGACCTGAGCCTTTTAGCCATCTTTCTTCAAGGAGAGTCACCTCTTGCTTCATCTTAAGAAAGTTTCCTCGACTGGGTAGTTGATGGTGATTTCTTAGGGAATCTACCTACTGCCAATTTCCCCTTACGCTCCTTCAGAGCTTTTCCGGTCATCGATTGGCACTTTGAACAGGCCAAGGTCTTGTGCTCCACACCGAGACACCACAAGCATACTCGATGCGGCCCGGTCAACAACATCTTGTCATCGCAGTCTTAACACTTCTTAAACCCGGTATTTGGGATTGTCAGTGTCGAAGATGAAGACATTTTCGTATATTTCATGTGGAAATACTGAAGTGCGCTGTAGTTCTCGAAGCGTAAGCTTACTCCAAAAAACAGAACTGAAGAAATGGGCACTGTGCTTGCTATATATGACTTTGAGGACATCATCCTCGAGATGGACACCCTCCAGGGACATCAAGTTGACTGCACCAACGCACTCTGCCAAATGTTTTTTTCCAAAGCAGCTGAAGCTGGATATTGACTATCAAAGATGAGGGATACATGGAAGGACACAATCCATTCGAAACAGGTATATAGATTTAGTGCACACATAAAAAGAGATGCCATTTTGTGGTTAAGGTAGATACATTAAGTCCTGCCTGGGCGCGCAGTAAACAGACGCCCGATGGAGAAACCTGAACAGGCCCAAGCCTTGATTATAGAAGGACCCATGCTGCTAATTCCCATAGAAACTTCCCTTTGTTCCTTAACTGTTCCTTAACTGTTGCAACTACCTTAAAAGGAATGCACCTTGCAAGGCCACAAGACAGCACCAGGCTCCTTATTGCGCACATCCAGGCCACCAGCAGACCTATAACCCCCACCCAGCACACCAGGGGTAATGGCACCTACAACTGACCCAGTCCGAGAACCCTGAATTTCGCAATTGTAGGTAATCTCAGACAACCAACCATAAAACCATTGTTCATAAAAGATTGAAACAAACATGACCATTTCACCTTATCCCATAATAACACACTTTGTAATACGAGGTACAGGGAGGAATAAATTACAGTCCAAGTGAGGGTGGAAGCCTTGGGTGTAGAGAGTGTGATATGAACTGAGAGAAGAATGTGTCAGTCAGCATGATTGTGTTCCTCCCACTGTGGCAGTCCCTGTGTTTTCCAGGTGCATGCCATAATGATAGAGTAGCATTATCTTGAAAATAGTAACTCTATTAGCAACTTACGAGGAGAATGATCTTCAGTCCCTGGAGAGATGAGCCCAGCTGACCCTACGTGATGGAAAACGGATGGACGAGGCTGGCATCCCCTATGGAGCAGGCACATGTATAGGGTCTCACCAACCATCCACGCAGGTTTTTACTGTAAAGTGATGGTGATGTGCTGCCTCATAAGCTTCTGTTTGTACACATTTTTGGCATAACATTCTCGAGCACCAGAGTTCTTTGCTGTAATCTCCATTTTTGTGCTATTAAAACGTGTCATCCTTGCAAGAAATCTCTTGTTGGTCTTTTTTCTCTAGCGGGTTGTATTTGTTCTGGCATGAGCGTTCAGGGGTGTGCCTTTAATTGGTGACCCCGAGGTAATCCCAGCGCACCCCTTACCTGCAGAGGTGTCCAGGCAGCCTCTCCGGAAGGGACATGCCCATCTACAGTGACCAGCTCCAAAAACACACTTCCCAATGGCCCTACAGGAGCCGTCTTTACAGAATCCTGTCTGCTTTTTGGAGCGGTGTGTGCCCACAGGGAGAAGTGCAGGTCGGTGTTGTTGGGACTCCGTGAACAGAGGAGTTTAGGTGAACGTGCACACATGAGTATAGCCTTACAAGGGATAATAAGTAGGAGGCAGAGGTATGGGGAAGTGTGAACAGTGTGAACATGCAGAGATTGAAATTGGGAGTGTGGCATGTGTGTGGCTTTTTTTGTTTTTTATTTTTTGTTTTTATAAACTTTTTAAGGAGAATAATAAGGAAAGGTAAATAGAAAGATAGGGAGTATCCCAGAGTGTTAGGAGAATGTGTGGCACCACAACCATCTTTTAACAAAGAAGAAAAGAGGAAATACATAGGTCCCCGTATAATTAGAGGGCTCGAACATACCACTAAACCCATCAACCTCTCCTTCCCGTACCCCATATCAGAGCGCAACCTCTACCTCAAATACTGCACCTCAAACAGCCCAAATTTCACCCTACTACACCCCCCCAGAGTCAGCAACACCTCATTCGGCAACCAAACCCAGCCCAGCATTCCCTCTCTCACCAGAGCTCCCCCACCATACTGCGCACTACTTAAGACTAGATCCCTGGTGGCACATGACATTCATGACCTGATCACTAATACAACCTGTGCATCCTCGCTCTCACTGAAACCTGGCTCATACTCTTCTCTGGCCCAGCGCTCTCCCTAGCAATCCCCAGCGGCTGCACCATACTTCACTGTGACAGAACACAGAAACTAGGAGGCAGTGTTGCCTTGATTTATAAAGACACCATCACTCTGTATCCCCTGAAGACCACTTCTCTCCCCAACTGCGAAAGCACCTCAGCCATAATCGAATGCTCCGCCAATACTTCCAGCACCCTCCATCTCATCTACTGACCCCCGGGCCCGCTCGTCAGCTTTGAGGCAGACCTCTCTCAGTTAGCCGTCAGCAACCTGAAACTGACCACCCAGCTCCTCATCCTTGGTGACGTCAACCTTGGCAACAATGACCCTCTAGACAGAGAAGCCACCACCCTGGCAAACTCCATGACAGCTCTTGGCTACACGCAATTTATCTCTGAACCCACCCATGCTAAAGGCTGTACACTAGACTGGATCCTGGACCACAAACCCAGTGCCCCCACCCTAGCCAACTGCCCCTGCCCATGGTCTGACCACAACACCATATTCTTCTCCATCCCCATCCCTGCCCACTACAACTTACTGCCCCCTCCAACACCCATAAGCCTGCCACCATCCTAGCCCGCAATACCTGCAACCTTGCAAAAGACTGCAACGACTGAATAACAATTTCAGTTGGGTGATATTGTATGTAAATATGTGCTCTATAAAGCACTTTGGTTTAAGGCGCTATATAAATAACACATCATTATCATTATCATCCCTCTCCTCAGGCAAACCCTGCCCAACTCTAATGATACCGCCTTCCTAGCGCAACACTACAACAACCTGCTCACCAACAGCCTTCACCTCTTGGCCCCCATAAAAAACAGAATACTAAAGAAGGCCCAACACCTCAAACCGTGCTTCACACCAGAAATCAAAGCCATGCAAACCAAGGAAAGAGCAGCAGAAACCACCTGGCGCAAGAACCCTACCCCAACTTACAAATCTCTCTTTGCAAACATCACCTGCCTCTACAGACAATCCATTCACAAGGCCAAGGCATCCTCATCCAATGAAAGAATCGCCAAATCATCCTCCAGTTCACGCAAACTCTCCACCATACACAAGGAGCTGGAAAACCCCCCCGTTGCCCCTGCCACCTTCCACAAAGACAACGCATGGTGCAATGTCATCTGTGAGCCCCTCATAAACAAAATAACACTACTACAGCAAAAGATTGCAGCCAAGAAGTTTAACACCATGGACCTCCCTGCCTCATCAACTACAAAACCCTGCGAGTTTCCTCCCTTTGAATTTCAGCCCATCAATGACCACACCATCGGAAAGTTCATCAAAGGCCTCAAACCTACCCGATGCAAAGGTTATTCCTGCCCAGCTTCATGGTGAAGGACTGTGGAGAA
Source organism: Ambystoma mexicanum (assembly GCF_040938575.1). NCBI lineage: Eukaryota > Metazoa > Chordata > Amphibia > Caudata > Ambystomatidae > Ambystoma > Ambystoma mexicanum. The sequence goes on along the minus strand of NC_090930.1, from coordinate 83,410,055 downwards.
CTCCTCCTCCCTCTCATTTCTACCATCATCAACTCCTCTTTCGCCACCTGCACTGTCCCTGCGGCCCTCAAAGAATCTTGGGTATCCCCTCTCTTCTAGAAAAGCTCCTTTGACCCAACCATTCCCACCAACCACTGCCCCATCACCAATGTCCCCTACTTGCTAAAGATCATTGGCAAGGTTGCATATCTGCAAGTCCAGGATTTCCTAGAATTCCACCACATCCTGGGCTCCCAACAGTCCTGATTCCGACCCAAACATGGAACCGAAACAGCATTATTAGACCTCAGAAATCAACTTGACAATGCCAACAAGCAAGGCAACATCTGCCTACTCATGCCCTTGGACCTCTCTGCTGCATTTGACCATGTCAACCGCAACACACTATGCAACCATCTCACGTCCGTAGCACACTTCTCACCTGATGAAGCTAAATTTGTCACATCATTCCTCGCTAACAGATCCTCCAGAGTGTTTACCTAGAAGCCTCAGCACATCCCACTGTCACGACATGTGGCATACAACAAGGCTCATTCTTCTCCCAAACACTCTACAACATACATACCAAGCCCCTATTCAACCACCTCGACTCGCAAGTCTCATAGACCAATTATGCGGACAACAGCCAACTCCTCATCCCCCTCTGCGCCACTAACAGCAGATACTTACCTGCAACCTGCATTATGGGCTCTGACTTAGCCTAGATTTTCTGATTGTCTCTCCCTTTCTACAGGAGCCAGCCTTTATTGCCGGCAACCTCAACTCAAACACAGCCTGCTTGCAAAGCACCAAGTGCTATTCCCCCAACTCAAAGATAACTACCAGGGGCCCAGGAATCTACCTTTGGATCACACAGGCTGTCACCCAACTTTTCATTTACACCAGCTCAGGACCTTCTGTGTTAGTTTTCCCAGGATACTCAAGACACACTCGACAGCCACCATGCCATCTTTTCAGTGGTCGCAGTCTTCCTCCACTCCCACCACACTGAACCCTTGACTCACAAGCTCTATGCAAGGTCAGTCAGCGACATGTTGGGCGTGTTGCATATCGCTTCACTAATTTGTATTGCTTTTAACCTTTGTTTTTATTCAGAACTGTGAATTCTCTGTCCCACCGCAGCCCTAATGCTCTGCCCTTATATGTCCCTCATTTTAGGGAGACCTATTTCTATTTGGCCCTAGAAGGCGGCTCGTACCAAGTTGAGCCGAAACATCAGTGTTCGCCGCACCCCCTCTTGGGGATGCCCTGATTGTCTACCACATGAACTTCTAACCTGAAATCTAGACGTCGACCAGCCTATTGGTCACCCTTCTGCCAGACATTGGTAGACCTTGCCCCAGGTCTCCATCTTCCCTAAGTGGGACTTCACACTACACTCTTGGAACTATACATTATTTTGCCATTTATTAGGCATTCTCAGGGCTTAATGCACTTTTCTAGCCTATGATTATCATGTCTCAAGCCAATTGCTGATCACATCATGCCATCAGTGTGTGTGAAAAGACTCTATACACTGCATACCAGCCTAGCTCATGTTTCGAGTTAAATATTTCAGAACTGTTTACACAATATATCTGTCTGTGTTATGGCACTGGATTTGACTCATGAGTTTATCTGTTCACATAACTGAAACATTCTTGTTGCTTCGTTTCTGTGACCTCTGCTGAATACACCAGCAGCCTGGTAACCATACCCGGTTCATTGCACTTATTGAACTGTACTCGCTCAATCCAATCTAGGTTCCTAATTGATCTAATTGTTTACAGTGCTTCTAAGTTATGTTTTTCTAACCTTACACTTACTTATCAATAGCTAAATAAAAAAAGCTGGTGCAACGAAATTGTTTAGAGTGTGCATTCACAGTAATACAAATATGTTTTTGTTCAACTGTCATTCTACAAAGGTTTGATTATTTTTACCTAAAATAATTTCATACACAAGCTTGAGGGTAGAACATCCCACCCCACTGTTTATATTGATTTCCAGTCCTTAGTCCTCCCCGCTCCAGGGTCATCCCTTCCGTTACTTTACGTAACCAAGAGAGATATTCCAATCCAGCAGGGGATGGATGAGTAGAAGTCAGGAGATTGTTTATTCAGGGTAGACAATGTGCCCATAATAACTGCACACGTAGAGCGTGATGGTGACCTAGACAGCCTGGGTTATGAGAATGTTGGTTCCTGTAGGGGAGACAAAGATGAGTGGAAGACGTTTGATGAGGTTGAGGACGATGAGGATGGGGAAGCAGAGCAAGCGCCTCAATGCACCCCTAGAGTAGAGTGCTTATGGGACGGCAGGTTGAGAGTGAGTTCTGGCCATATGGCAGTAGCAAGGAAAAAGGGAAGTGTGTCAAAGGATGGGAGTAGTAAACTGAAAATGCAAATGCACCTAATACACAAGGGCACTGGGAGGCTGCACTATATGCTGTGGGCACAGAGGGACAAAAACACCCTAATAAAGTCACTTCTGGCTCTTGCAGCTGGTGCAGGAAAATGGATATACGTTTTTGAAAAGTAAAATGAGTACCCCTAGCAATAGGAGACATGAAAAGCTTCTTGGTGGCCGCTATCGGCAAACATCTGCCTATGTGCGGTTTAAGGCGGGTTACCCTGGAGTAAACCTGAGCAACGATGCTCATGATGGAGCATCCTTCAATTAGATTAGATGTGGGATGTGCTGCAGCGAGCGTACCCGGGCACCCCAGTTTTGCAGTCCATTATGCAGTGTAAAATGGGTGATGGTGGGGATGCCGCTCAATTCATTCTTAAGGTTCAAGAGATATGGACGGTAGAAAAGGGTAACACAAGGGACCAGTCAATACCCTTTTTCTGTTTTATAGTAAAACAAGGCCTGCCCAAAGAATGGCAAAAGGCACTAGATAAAATTGTGGGGGTCGAGGCGAAGGAGTAACCAGAAATTCAGAGCATAATAGTGCACTATTGTAGAAGAATAAAAGAGCGCGAGAAGGAAAAGCATCAGAGGTGACAGGCAGAGGAAGAGAAACTGGTACAATACAAATTTGCTAAAGTAGCTGTGGTGGCGTTGGGAGCAACGCCAACACAGATAGAAGAGGGAGGTACATCCTTAGCTTCACAAACACCAGAATAGCCACGGTGTGGGGAGAAGGTGGACAAGTACAGTGGGGCAGAAATCTCCAAACCCTGGGCCGCAGTGGCAAGGAGTAAAACAGCAAGGCAGAGGTGGTTCCAGAGGATCAAGGGGAGGAGGGCTAGGAGGAATGGGAACCATAGGAGGAGGAATCTGGCAATATTGGAACTGTGGGAAGTTGGGGGCAGCATATCTCCCAGTGCACACACCTGCTGAGTACATTGTCACTACCCCTTTGACACGAGCAGAGAAGGACCCATAAACAACACTGCCCACAACACAAATAATAGAGCTCCAATGTAGCTCACCACCAGAGGAGAAGGACATTTGGCTCAAATGAGGGTGCATACATCACCAACTGATCTCTTATGGAGACAACAATGCACAGGCAAAGCAGAAATGCCCAATGAGTTCTTACAGACATCATTTGATCAATTACACTACCCCCCTCACAACTCGAAACAACACATTGCAGCAGACATCCAAGAGGACTGGTTTATTCCAAACATCCAAGAACACCTCGCAACAATGGTCATACAGTGCACCACATGCCAAGTGTTCAGCACCAGAATGACACTGCACTTTGCAAGCCACTCTGACCCGCCCCATCGGGCTGTACCATGAGCTCCATATTAATGATGCAGACATGGGTCAGAGATGTAACAGAGCATGATATCTAATTGTTGTAGTGTGCCCTTTCACCCGCTGGGTTGAGGCTGCTCCTTGTGTGCACCTGAATGCCAAAGATGCTGCCAAATTGTGGGTCACAGCACTACTTGGCTTTAGACAGCGGATGTGATTAATTTACCACCCTCAAGCAAATGGAATTGTGGAACGAATCAACGGTCTCTTCAAGAGTAAGCTTCCAAAACTTTGCACCACCCTAAAAAAGAACTGGGTGCATTGTTTGCCCATGGTCCTGTCAGCTTGCGCACTAATCCAAGTAAAAACCATTACCTTCCACCACAATAAATAGTAACAGGCAGGCACATGCACACACCCATCTCCCCAGTAAGGAGGACATCAGATGCCCACAGAGCTGCAGCAGTTCTGGGCATGGAATTTAAAGAATACTTAACAAATCTAAGACGTGCAATGAAATGTGTCTCATGAACAATTGTGCTACCTCGCCCAGACAGTACACCAGACACTGCAGAGTAAATTGCTGCATACACAGCACCCATCAAACCATTATTGCTGGATAAGCTAGTATAGGTCAGGAGCTTTGTGCGCAAATGGAACAACCCTTGGTTCCATGGCCCTTATGAAGTGGTGTTTTCCACCTTTCCACCCCTCTCACAGTCAAGGTGAAAAGGCTTCAATATTGGATTCACCTCTCAGATGTTCGTAGGGCATCCCCAAACTCCTCCCCAATATCCTAAACAGAACAACATATCTCGCTCACATTACATGGTAATGCAACTGCTACCATTGCTGCTAAATGCATAAGCACTTTAAATTAAAACAAAATACTCTCTCTCTCTCTCTCTTTCCCATTCCATTCTCTCTCCCTTCCTTTCCCTTTACTCCATCCCCCCCCATTTTCGCTCCCCCATTACAGGAGTAAAGAACATCAAGCACTCAACGTTAAATTATTTATTGCATAGAGATAGAAGTGTTATGAGTTCTACAACATTATATTCGTATAATACTGGCCTGCACTTCACTGCCTTACTGTTTACCATACTTATGTTTATGTTAGGAATTTATTGGGGCTCATCTTTTATCTGGGCAAGCCATGGAAAAGAGGGCAGAGGGGGAACATGAATGGAAGTGCACCACTTACTGCAAATGCACTGTCAAATGAAACCAGAAACACAACTATACGTATGTATAATACTTTCCAAAAGAGTAATAATAGTGTGCAGAGTATGTGCATGAGCAGAATGTTAGAAATATTATTCCCCACAATTAAAAATCTTTTTTGTAGCACAAATGTTAGTAACAGCAACATTGTTAGCAGTACATTAACAAGGAGATATGCATAGCGCCATGGGAGAATTGACAGGCAAGCGTATAAGGCCCAAATACGATGCCTACCATGGCCTAGGACTGAACGCTATTGAAGATATAAGACATCCTGACCATTTAAATGTCTGGTATGCTGATATAAGCGTGGTACGAGACAAATAACAAATACTAGCTGTTATGTGTGTTCATTGATACAGCATGCATCAGGAGCACCCAAGCGTTTAGTACCACAGGACGTTCCAATTATAAAGGCCCAATGCCTGGTTCATCTTGCGCTATGCAGACTAAAAGGTACGTTCCAGGCACACAGTGTGCGACTAAGAACCTCAACTGCTTACAACAGCCATATTTAGTGATTGACGGAGTGAAATATGTAAACAACAAGTGGCAGGAAACGACATTCAGTTGCCGAGCTGTAGGCCTCCTGGGGTACGAAGAGGAAACAGTGGCATTTCTGGGAAGAACATGTGCACAAATATGAACCGAGCATATCACAGAACTGACACGTATTGCAGCAATGGAGAGCCAGCGAAAATGCACAGAGAGGAAAATGATAAGCTGTGCTTCCACAATGAAGGAACTGTCTTTGTTCTGAAGAGAGGCACAGCGGACCTAATGGACTACTACTGGTTTTGTGGCCAACAAGCATACTTGCACCTCCCAGTATCATGGATGCAGCTGTTCGCTGGCCACATGTCATGATCTCTGCTTCCAAAAGATCAGGACTTGCCCGACTCCCTTGGAAGCAGACCCATAACCCCGGTTCCGAGTGCCAGCCAGTCCCAATTGGGACCTTTTGGACCCTGTCCTGGTGCCAGTGGCACCAGGCTCATAAAGATGCCCAGTCCCAGCGCTGGAAGCGCCGGGCTCATAATGCTTGGGTGGACTTACCTGCAGCAGACCATGCTGCTTACTTACCTGCCAGTTGAACCCCGGATCCTCTTCTGTTTGGGACTACTTTTCCTGTTGGGTGGGGCAGGAGCCACTCCCTAGGTTCAGAACACTGGAACTCTTCTGGAAAGCAGGAACTCTTTTCTTACCTAGGCGTGGCTGTGGAAGGAGACACCTAAGCACTACAGGAGGCTATTTAAACCACACCCGATGGATGAATCTTGCTTTGTGTTATTCTGCATTCTCTGCAGCAGAACGCTCATAGTGTCTTCTGCTTCTGATCCTGGGCCTAAGGAAACAAAGGATTACCATCCTGGAATCCAGTCTTCAGCAGCACCTGTAAAGACAAAGAAAGAACAGGTTAGCACTACAGTCTTCAGTGGCAGCGCATCTCTTACCTGGTCCATCGGCTGTCACCAACGCCTCGCGCTGCATCCCGCACCTGAAAGACAAAAGAAGGTGCGTTTAAAGACATTGGCCAACTTTATTACTCACGTGCCATTACTCCTTCCCACGCCGAATCCAGTGGGTATTCCAGCACCCTTCAGCTTCTCTAAAGCTCCGAACTTGTACCTGCAAGATAAAAGGGACAGTTAGTGCGCATCGTGAAGCAGGCTACAAGCGCTTACCTACGTGCTGCCAGGCGCTTCTATCCCTCACGCGGGTTCGATCCTCAACTCTCATCAGCCCGCCATCGGCCATCGCCGGAACTCTGCAAAACAAGAGATATCATTACAAAAGACTTTTAAGACATTTGAAGCGCCCAGAACTTACCGTTCGTGCAGTTAACGACGGACAGCAGTCCTCTGAGGTCAAGAGGCCTGCACCCTTATCCAGTGAAGGAACTGGTTACGGCACCCTGCCCCGAGGCAGATGGAGAGCTCGGCGTTCACTTACCTAAGGTGAGGGCGTTAACCTTTGGGGTTCTACAGGAGAAGAGAAAGGGAAGAGGAGAGAGGCACCCAATAACCCCAGTTCATTAATCCCATATTTTCTATCTGCAGACATCTTACTCTTCGAGTCAGACATACAGTGCACAGAGGTCCAGCCCAAAGAGCCAACCGTGTGTTACACATCACCTTTGAAGATACGGCATTCACCCAGTCAAGACCGGCGCATCTGCGGGAATCAGGTGAGCGTTACAGAACACAAAGCCTACCGCAAAACTCCCACCCAGGCGCTATGGAAACCTCGGATACCGACCAACTAGCCCAGTTACTTGGGGAACTAAGAGCAGAAGTGCATACAGCCCGTCAGGAAACAAATGCTCTAAGAAGGGAACTGATTATTTCCAAGGAGCGAACATACAATCTCGCTAGACAATTGCTACAGTCACAAGACGGACAAACTCCGTTACCCGCATCAGGGGCAAATCTTCCTTCAACATCCTCTACGAACCCAGTGCAGATCAACCTACCTGGGAATGTACCTCTGGCTCCGCCCGAACGATTTTCTGGTGACCCAAAGAGGTTTGCAGTATTCATTAATCAGTGCCGGTTGCACTTCTTATGCCGGCCAGCAGCCTTTCCAACTGATCAAGCTAAGGTAGCTTTCGTGCTTTCGTACCTTAGTGGCAATGCGGCAGACTGGTCGATCCCTCTAGTTAATCAAGATGATCCGGTTCTCCATGATTTTCAAGCTTTTCAGCTCAGTATGGAAAAACTGTTTGCAAGACATTCACAGGGGCAGGCCTTGGACAATGAGCTCCTTTCATTGCGACAGGGTAATCAAGACCTTTTGGCTTATATTGCGTCTTTCAACAGACTCATAGTGGAAACTCGATGGCCTGAGGACAAAAGGATTACGCTGTTTTATAGAGGTCTACGTGGAGAGCTCACAGATGTGTTAGCCCAAGTAGTGAATCCCCCGCAAGACTGTTCGGACTATATTGACTTAGTCGTTCAAATTGACCACTGACTGCAGAACAGGAAGGCCGATCGTTCCAAGTTTGATGCTCGAGTATTTTCCAAACCACCAACTCCTACCAAAGGAGTAGACTCCGGGGAACCCATGCAAATAGGGGGCCTGAAAGGACCACTAACACAAAAGGAGCGGGAAAGGAGAAAACAGCTGCAATTATGCCTCTATTGCGGAAACTCGGGGCACTTTCTTCGAGACTGTCAGGTGAAACCAGCCAAGAAGGCAGTAGGAGCTGCAGTTACCAGGGTCACAAACTCTGAGCGGGGAAACGACCTCGCCCGACAAGAATAGAGGTCCTCTTGCCGAGCGTTAAAACCAGTTCCGTGACCTCTCATTTCGTGATACCTATGGTCCTCATTAGCCCTGAACATCCGGATCGATTACATGCGATTGAAGCTTACGTCGACAGCGGTGCCATTGGCAATTATGTGGATCATGAAATGGTTTTGAGGATGAATCTGACTCTTTGTCCAAAGGCTGTAAAGGACGTCATTACTGCGGTGGATGGTACGGAGATAGCCTCCGGACCAGTAACGCATACCACCCAAGAAGTGACGCTAGTAAGTCAAGATGGACACCATGAGAAGATCGTGTTCGATGTGATCAAGGCCCCTCAGTTCCAGGTTATTCTAGGAATTCCTTGGTTAGAGAAGCACAATCCTCAGATCGATTGGCGAGCAAGAACGGTTCAGTTTCCAGAATGTGTCTCTACTTGTCACCCTCGACCTGGTGTTGCACTGGCAGCAATTTCCTCGGAGGCTCCCCAGTTACCTCGTGAATACCTAGAATTCCAAGATGTTTTCCGGAAGGATCAGGCTAACTCTCTACCTCCTCATAGGTCTTATGACTGCCAGATAGACCTGATACCTGGATCTACTCCTCCTTGTAGTAGAATTTATGCCCTCACCGTGCCTGAGAATCTTCACCTCCGACAATACCTGGATCAATACCTAGCGAATGGGTTTATTCGTCCTTCCAAGTCCCCTGCTTCCTAAGCTTTGTTCTTCGTTCCAAAAAAAGAAGGGGACCTTAGAACTTGTATAGATTATCGCGCCCTGAACCAGATCACCGTTAAGAATAGATATCCGTTACCTTTGATCCCTGAACTCCTGGACCAAGTCAGAAAAGCATGCATATATACAAAGCTGGATCTTAGAGGAGCCTACCACTTGGTACGAGTAAAAGAGGGCGATGAATGGAAGACGGCCTTCAACACCAAGTATGGGCTATTTGAATATCAGGTCAGGCCCTTCTGACTTTGTAATGCCCCGGCCGCCTTTCAATATTTTATGAACGATGTCCTCAGAGAGCTCATAGATGTGTGTGTTGTTGTTTACATTGACGACATCCTCGTTTATTCTTCAACGGAAACACGTGAAAATGGTCCTCGAAAGATTGCGTCAACACAAACTTTTCGCTAAATTGGAAAAATGTGTTTTCAACGTGACTGAAGTTGAATTCTTGGTATTCATATTATCACCTAGCGGAGTGCGAATGGATTCAAAGAAGGTCGATGCAATTCTCAAATGGCCATCGCCATCCTCCGTAAAAGGTGTTCAAAGCATGTTAGGCTTCTCTAACTTTTACCGCAGGTTTATCCCCGAATTCTCTCGAATAGTCCAGCCCATCACCGCCTTGTTAAAGAAAAACAAACGTTTTGAATGGTCTACCGAGGCGGAACAAGCGTTCCAGAATTTGAAGACTAGATTTATCTCTGCACCGATCTTAAAACATCCTCGCCCAGAACTCCCCTACATCGTTGAAACTGATGCTTCGAGCCTTGCCATGGGGGCAGTTCTATCACAAAAGGACCCAGTAACCAATCAGTTGCATCCCGTGGCATTTTGGTCCCGCAAATTCTCGCCTCGTGAAATCAATTACACTATTACTGATAAGGAACTTCTAGCTATCAAGTCCGCCTTTAAGGCTTGGCGGCATTATCTTCTGGGGGCCCGACACACCGTTACTGTGATTACAGATCACCGAAACCTGCAATATTTGAAAACCGCAAAAGCTCAATCCTCTAGGCAACTCCGTTGGGCACTATTCTTTGCCGAGTTTGACTTCATAATTACCTATCGACCTGGTACAAAAAACGGTAAAGCTGATGCCCTTTCTCGGATGGGAGTGGAAGAACATTTGATCAATCCTAAACCTGTACCTATCATTCCCGAACAAAGAATTCTAGGTGTAATCGCCACACAATCCATAGAGGAAGTTAAGGATAAAGCCAGGCTACTGGTAACTCCAGCAGACATACAGAATTGGCATCTGCAGGGAAAGGACTTTACGGTGAAGGACAACCTATTATATTTCCAAGAACGGTTATACCTGCCCAGCACAGATTTACAGAAAAAGGTAATCTCTTGTTATCACGATTCTTTAATGGAAGGACATCCCGGTATGACCAAGACCTCGGAAAAGATCAAGCACTACTTCTGGTGGCCGTCTTGGAAAAAAGATATCAGAGACTTTATAATGTCCTGTGGAGTATGCGCCCAAAACAAGAGTCAAAAGGAAAAACCAGCCGGCCTCTTACGCCCTATTGACATCCCGCCTCGCCCTTGGCATACGCTTTCTATGGACTTCATCACCGATCTACCTCCATGCTCAGGATACAATACGATCCTAGTAATCGTGGACCTATTCTCCAAGATGGCGCATTTCATTCCACTCAAAGGCTTACCAACAGCAGCAACTCTGGCCCGAGAATTTCTCGAAATCATCGTCCGACTGCACGGTTTTCCTTCAGTTCTAATTTCGGATCGAGGTAGTCAATTTATTTCTCATTTTTGGCGAAGTTGCTGTCGGTTGGCTCAAATTGATGTGAGACTTTCGACCAGCCAACACCATCAAACCGACGGACAAACCGAGAGGACCAATCAAACTCTGGGACAGTATTTACGCTGCATGCTGCAACAAACTGAAAAAACTTGGAAAGATATCCTTTGGATAGCCGAATATGCCTACAACAACTCTGTCCACTCAGGAACTGAGAAAACCCCGTTTTTTCTTTTATACGGCTGTCACCCTCGAACCTCAGTGTTGGATCCACCCCAAGATCTTGGAACACCAGCAGTAGACCACCTGCATTCTACAATCACCCAAGCCTTTAAGGAAGCCGTTTCTCACCTTCAAAGGGCTAAAGAACAATACAAGAAAGGAGCAGACCAACATCGGAAGGAAGCCCCCCAATATCAAGTAGGAGATCAAGTCTGGTTATCCACCAAATATCTACCTCTAAAAGGACCACGCACATTCAACCCAAGATACCTTGGTCCCTATTCCATCACTACCATAGTAAATCCAGTAGCGGTCAAGTTGGACTTGCCCCCTCACATGAAGATACATCCGGTCTTCCACGTCTCTCTATTAAAACCCGTGCAACCTCAAACCCGACTAACTACATCTCCAAAACCTATTCTAGTTGATGGAGAACTCGAGTTTGAAGTCAAAAGCATCCTGGATTCCAAGATCTCCAAATCTAAACTATTTTACCTGATTGACTGGAAAGGCTACGGTCCCCAAGAAAGATCCTGGGAACCTGCAGAATATGTCCACGCGCCTCGTCTAATCAAAAGATGTCATCGAACATTTCCTAACAAGCCCAAACCCCCGGAGAAGCCCGGTTTGGGAGGGGCCTTGAGGGGGGGTGCTGTCATGATCTCTGCTTCCAAAAGATCTGGACTTGCCCGACTCCCTTGGAAGCAGACCCATAACCCCGGTTCCGAGTGCCAGCCAGTCCCAATTGGGACCTTTTGGACCCTGTCCTGGCGCCAGTGGCACCAGGCTCATAAAGATGCCCAGTCCCAGCGCTGGAAGCGCCGGGCTCATAATGCTTGGGTGGACTTACCTGCAGCAGACCATGCTGCTTACTTACCTGCCAGTTGAACCCCGGATCCTCTTCTGTTTGGGACTACTTTTCCTGTTGGGTGGGGCAGGAGCCACTCCCTAGGTTCAGAACACTGGAACTCTTCTGGAAAGCAGGAACTCTTTTCTTACCTAGGCGTGGCTGTGGAAGGAGACACCTAAGCACTACAGGAGGCTATTTAAACCACACCCGATGGATGAATCTTGCTTTGTGTTATTCTGCATTCTCTGCAGCAGAACGCTCATCGTGTCTTCTGCTTCTGATCCTGGGCCTAAGGAAACAAAGGCTTACCATCCTGGAATCCAGTCTTCAGCAGCACCTGTAAAGACAAAGAAAGAACAGGTTAGCACTACAGTCTTCAGTGGCAGCGCATCTCTTACCTGGTCCATCGGCTGTCACCAACGCCTCGCGCTGCATTCCGGCATCTGAAAGACAAAGGCTTACCTACTCTTCGCATGTTCCAGAGGTCTTCGCACTGCATTCCGGCATCTGAAAGAAAAAAGCTTACCAGCTCTTCGCACGCTCCGGAGGCCTTCGGCGCTGCATCCCGCATCTGAAAGACAAAAGAAGGTGCGTTTAAAGACATTGGGCAACTTTATTACTCACGTGCCATTACTCCTTCCCACGCCGAATCCAGTGGGTATTCCAGCACCCTTCAGCTTCTCTAAAGCTCCGAACTTGTACCTGCAAGATAAAAGGGACAGTTAGTGCGCATCGTGAAGCAGGCCTCAAGCGCTTACCTACGTGCTTCCAGGCGCTTCTATTCCTCACGCGGGTTCGATCCTCAACTCTCATCAGCCCGCCATCCGCCATCGCCGGAACTCTGCAAAACAAGAGATATCATTACAAAAGACTTTTAAGACATTTGAAGCGCCCAGAACTTACCGTTCGTGCAGTTAACGACGGACAGCAGTCCTCTGAGGTCAAGAGGCCTGCACCCTTATCCAGTGAAGGAACTGGTTACGGCACCCTGCCCCGAGGCAGATGGAGAGCTCGGCGTTCACTTACCTAAGGTGAGGGCGTTAACCTTTGGGGTTCTACAGGAGCTGAGAAAGGGAAGAGGAGAGAGGCACCCAATAACCCAGTTCATTAATCCCATATTTTCTATCTGCAGACATCTTACTCTTCGAGTCAGACATACAGTGCACAGAGGTCCAGCCCAAAGAGCCAACCGTGTGTTACACATCACCTTTGAAGATACGGCATTCACCCAGTCAAGACCGGCGCCTCTGCGGGAATCAGGTGAGCGTTACACCACACTACACTCAGCGATACTAGTACTCCCAGAAGAACACCTGAAAGCGGGGCTAATGCCTGACGAAGCACCAACAGCTTACTCAGTAGTCGAGGAACAAAATCCACTGCCACCGCCAGAATTATGTGTCTCATCCAGCAAGAGCCAATATGACAAACTACAAAGAAAAAAGGAGAGCATCGAACTATCTATCAAAAGACTCACCCATACTACTTGAAAAAATACCTGAAGAATTCTGACTGTTTAGCTCTGATGAGACTTTCTTTGCTTTGCTCTTGTTGCCCGGGGTACAGGCATGAGCCAATGTTGAGTGGCTGCGTATCGTATGCTGGGAACTGGTCTAGTTGGCAAATGACACCGAGCAAGGGTTCAACGTCATAAAGGTTGAGCTGCGTGCACTAAGGCTGATGACGATGCCGCACCGCTACATTCTGGATATGCTGGCGGCGATGGAACGAGGTGTGTGCAAAAAGATCAGGGATTCATTGTTGGCCCACATAGTGGTGGCAGTGCACGATCTAGGGGTGTGCATGAAAAAAGAAGCTGGTATCCAAGGAGGTGACTGGTTTGATACAATTTTCGACTGGGCACCACTCTGGCTAGGAGCCCTTGTGAAGATGCTGGTTGCTGTCATCGTGTTCATACTGGTTATCTTCTGCACTGCCTAGTGGTAATCCACTGTTGTGACAAAGCAGTGCCTAGTGGCGCCATGATATCAATGTGATCACTGCGCCACCCATAATGTTGACAATTAAATTGCCCACTCTCATTATGGCACGGTGCAGTGATCACATAGATCACAGTGTGCTGCATTACCATAACCGCCTCCCCATTACCCAATTACCTGTTCGCTGGAACACCATGAAGTTTGCCGCCGTCTCTCCTCAGACCACTACATGTGTCTGAACTGGCATTGCAGGGTCCTTTTCTCTTTATTTTTTTCATTATTATTTTTTTTTATTGTCCCCCCGCTACCATCTAATTGAAGTGGGGAACACCCCCGCAATCACTGAGCACCATTACACCGACAATGGGGAAATAATAGTTTATTTATAACGTACTTAATATCCAGAGCTTTCTAAGCACAGACCCGTGGATCAAACCTGTGTTGCTTTGTGTCGTCTTGCTTCCAAGGCGAGCATGTTGCTGCTGAGCTATCCTCCCAGGACCCCGCGGATACCCTCAAACAATCACTCCCATTAGTTGGTGTGGTGGGGGGGTTGGTATTTTTATTACTGCGCAAAGTTGGATTTTTAGCAGCAACGTTTTGGTATTATTGCGATATACCTGGGGGGAGAGGGTTGTGCTAAGAAACCCTGCACCAACACAATATTGCATGAATTACAGATGTATACATTCAGTCTTGCATGGCCTCATGGTAAACGTAGGCCCGATGGAGTAACCTGAACAGGCTCAAGCGCTGATGATAGAAAGACCTGTGCTGCTAATTCCCATAGAAACATCCCTTTGTTCCTTAACTGTTACAATTACTTGTTATCCCGAAAAGGAATCCGCCCTGCAAGGCCACAAGACAGCAACAGTCTACTTGCTGCACACATTCATAACAACCAGGCCACCGGCAGACCTCCATACCCCTAACCCAGCCCACCAGGAGTAATGGCACCCACAACTGATGCAGTCCAAGACCCCTGAATTCCGAGTGGTCATAAAAGATCTGAACGAACACGACCATTTCACATTATCCCATAATGACACACTTTGTAATAAGAGGTACAGGGAGGAATAAATTGTACTCCAAAGCGGGGGTGGAAACCTTGGGTGAGGAGAGTGCGATAAGAACTGAGTGAAGAATGTGTGGGTCAGCATGATTGTATTCCTCCCCCTGTGCCAGTCCCAGAGTTTCCCATTTGCATGCCATAATGATAGAGTAGCATTATCTTGCAAAAAGTATCTCTGTAATAGAAACTGACGAGGAGCATGACCTTCAGTTCCTGGAGAGATGAGCCCAGCTGACCCCATGCAATGGAAGACGGACGGACGAGGCCGGGTCCAATCGCAGCTTGGGATCCCCTATGGAGCAGGCCCATCTATAGGGTTTCACCAACCAGCCAGGTGGGTTTTTACTGTAAAGTGATGACGATGTGCTGCCTTATAAGCTTCTGCATGTACAAATATTTGGCAAAACGTACTCAAGCAGCAGAATGAATTGTTGGCATCTCAATTTGTGTGCTATTAAAGCTTTTCTGGTGTGCCTTCAAGATGTACCAGAGTGAGAAAGAAGATCCAGCCGACCGAGGAGTAGATGTTAATTCAGCATAAAGGGGGGGATAGGGGAGCGTGGCTTGAGCTCATGCAGAGGAAGCGACTTCCTCGAGCTCCCGCTCTGATCCTCAATAGATCCTGAATGAAGTACAAACCAAGGAGATAATATATTTTTGCTCACACACCCAGACCTATAAAGACTGAGACCACAATTTGGGCTTCGCTCCGAAGAAATTCGTAGCCTGGGAAGCCGACCAGAGGCTGCTGAAGAGACTGTGTGGCTGAATCCAAAATGTGGCCGTGCTGAACACATCACATCAGCCTGTGGTGCAGCGACGACACTGAATCATCTACCTGACCCACAGTGGTGGTGCTGCTGCCTGAGGGCTTAGCGTAGCCCACCGAGAATCACCAGGCTCGTTCCGACCCAGCGGCCATGCAGAGAAGCTCCCGGTGGAGCAGACGCGGAGAAGACCTGGGCGGCAACCTTTGGGGAAGTGAGGTGATGCAGACGCTGCTAAAGTGGAGCAGAGGGACCCCTGGGGTCTGGTGCGGCTGCTGCAAGAGGCCGAGAGGGGGGGCCAGGCTGCTGTCGAGGGCATACATTGCACAGCCCCAGTGTACCAGAGATGTGCTGCGCCACCTGAGCAATGGGGGAACCCTGCTCCCGCTCCCCCTTTGGCAGACACTGCTGCTGGTGCGGAAGATTGGACAAGATTACACCGGCAAGGCCCCCGCTCATTGAGAGCTGGCCGGCATCTGGCGGGGGTCACACTAGTGCTGTGCTGCTGGCAGGGGAGCAGAAGCACTGCCGGTCACGAAAATGGGTCATTAAATATCAGGGAACGTTACAAGTTTAAAATCCACTGCTGTGGGAATGGATTCATGCTGGGGCAGGGAGGAGCAGAGCTAGACTCCATCATCAGAAAATGTTGAGGTGGTGAGGACGCCCACACGGATTCCTGTGACCTGAACGCTCAGGGGTGCACATCCCCCTGGGAAGTGGAGAGAGTGCCACACTTGAACATGGCCACAGTGAAACAAGAACTGCTGAGGGCACAGGACAGGGACTGAACACCTGGAACATTGAACGTGGTGCCAAGGTCTACACCTGAACAATCGGGAGGCACACCTAGGTGCAGAGGGGGGCCGGGAGGCAGGAAGGAAGCAGGACATAAAACCACACACAAATAGACTGCAGGGCGTGAGAGGTAGTGCCCAAGATGCTCCAAGAACAGACTTGGAGCAGCTTGACCTAAACAGTGTGCGGGTAACGGGCAGGAGGCTGGTGGCTAAATCAAGTGGAGCGAGGGCCTGCACCTTGCGTCTTCGGACCACACCAGAGCACCTGGCCCTGAGCTCTCGAGGGCGGAAAAGGGCCGGCCCAGTGGATAACAGATTGGATCTTGGTGTATACTCTTGGGGACGCTGGAAACACGAATTGCACTGCTGCACTGCCATATTCTCCACACAGGCCAGGAGTAGGAGCTGCTCTCAGATGCTGGGCAAGTGTTGAAAAGGGAAGACTCAGCAGACCATCATGGATGCCTACGCGCAGAAGGAGGGCAGAAAGCCAGTGCAGAGGAGTGAGCAGGCAACCACAGTGTCAGCAACACAGGTGACAGTGAGAGATGGATGCCCAATACTAGTTGACATAGCAGAACTGATATCAGCGCTGGAGTACAAGATCGATGCAGTTATTGTGGATTTGGGATTGCTTCGCCAAGGCGCACGAGTGCTGGTGGACTGCATGGGTACGGCAGAGCAGCAAGTGCAGGAGAATATGGAATACATTGCCGGTGCCCAGACTCAGATGACAGACTTGCTGGAGATAGTACAGGTCCTGGAGTATCTATCGGAAGACACAGAGGGAAGAGCCCACAGAAATACTGCAAGGATACTTGTGCTCCCTGAGGGTGAGGAGGGACGCGACCAGGTAGCATATGTAGAAAACATGCTGTTGCAGGAGGTGGGCCTGCACGCGCTGTGAAAAAGGCACATAAATCTCTAAGAAAGAAATCCCTGCTGGGTGCCCTACAAGACCGCTATTAGCATGTATCATGAACTATAAAGATGAGGAACGAATCCTGGCTTACTCCAGAGAAGGGGGGACTATCACGAGAGGATCTTCGAAATTGGCCATATACCCTGAACACATAGGCGCGAGAAACATATGTTTAAGACAAGCAGGAGCATGTGGAAGTAGGGCACTGCACAAAGAGCAGGCTTTCTCAGGTGGCTGCTGCTGCGGGCAGGCACCACAACCCTGGTTGCGACTTAAGATGTCAGTTTTAAGGGAGCACGTTGCCCAGAGAGAAGGAGATGGGAAAGGGAGAAGCAGCTGGGCCTGAGCAGAAGACTCACTGCTGGGACATTGCTGAGAGACGGGGATTGTTACAGAGTTGAAATTGTGGTTGTTGGGTCTTGGAGGGATCAGAGGGTGGGTACGCAGCAGACTGTGAGGAAGGGGAAAGTTGTGTTATCTAACAGGGTGAACTATGAATGCTGAGGAATTAGTGGACAGAACACTAATGATAGGGCAGTGGAAACTAGAAGGCCCAATTGCAAGCACCTATGTCACAAATTAGTTGTGTGAGCATGACCACATGGAACGTCAGAGGGATTCATAATTACATGAAAAGACTGCGAATACATACATATCTGGTCAGGAAAAGCATACAAGTGGCAATGCTACAAGAAACACACGTCAAAACAGATAAGCAAGCCATTACAGCCAGGAAATGGAAGGAAATCTGTGTGGCTTGCCCTTTTCAACGTACGCCAGGGGCGTTCTCACCTGGATATCCCTGGCTGCCCCTTTCCAGTTGCTAGAGTTCAAGACGGATGATGAGGGCAGAATGGTAGTGGTGCGCAGACTGTGGGAGAACAGGGAAGTCTGCTTTATAAACACATATGCCCCAAACCACAATGCCACTGTGTTTTTGAAGTCGCTATACTCCAGGCTATCTGCATATGGGGGGCCCACATGGGTTTGGGTGTGGGGGGACTTCAACTGGACTCTCAATCCCGGGCTGGACAGGTTGGATAACAAACAGAATAGGTCCTCGCTGTAAACCAAAACCCTTGGCGCCCACTTACAAGGCTTCAGGTTGGCGGATGTCTGGAGAAAGTTGCATGGTGATGCACAAGGCTAACACACTATGTGGCCCCCCACACTCTATACACAAGGATTGACTATATATTCATGGGAAAGGAGACCCTGGGAGAATTCATTACTATAGAATACAAGGCCAGAGTTCTCCCAGACCATGCAATCTGGAGGAACACCAGCTTTAGACCCTGTATACCCACCTGGCACCTGTGGTCGGAAGTTTTACAAGACAAGGCCTTTCATGACCATATGAGGGAACAGATAGAGGAGTATTTTGACATTAATACAGATAGCGTAGCAAAGACGAGCATCCTGCGGGATGTGTTCAAAAGTAGTTATGCAGGGAGCAGCGATAGGATAAATGGGAGACCTTAGGGCAGATATACTGCGGGCTCTGGAGGACACTGAGAACAAAATAGTAAAAGTGGCGGGCACTGAGGTGGAACTGTCTGGGGAGTCAGGGGAGCGCTGCAATTGCAACAACACTGCAGGAGAGAATGGGAAAGGTTGGGGAGAGTGGATTGAGCAACAAATACACGTAGGCTGCACGAGGAGGGAGATACGCCTGGGAGACTGCTGGCATGGCTGTGCAGGCGAGAGGAACCTTAACGGAGAAGTAGCAAGGACCCAGTGTGGGATCAACAAGGGGTTCTCAAGATTTTACTAATCCCTATAGTCTAAAGCCAAAACAGAGGAGGACAGGAACGTTGACGAAGCCTTAGCCCAAATTAATTTACCAACGCCAGAGGTGGAGCAGGAAGACATGCTGGATGCACATCTGACACTGGAGGAAATAGGCAAAGTAATAAGAGAACTCCCGACTACCAAGACCACAGAGTCAGACGGAATCCCAAGGGAGTTCTATAAGGCATACGCAATAATCCTAGTGCACAGATTTCTGGCGGTATTCGTAGAGGCGTATGACCTGGGTGTGCTACCTACTAGCTTGCGGGAAGCTATCATAGTACCCATCCTGAAGTCGGGAAAACCCCCA
Organism: Ambystoma mexicanum; assembly: GCF_040938575.1. Taxonomy (NCBI): domain Eukaryota; kingdom Metazoa; phylum Chordata; class Amphibia; order Caudata; family Ambystomatidae; genus Ambystoma; species Ambystoma mexicanum. The sequence goes on along the minus strand of NC_090930.1, from coordinate 83,390,707 downwards.
TTGAGCTGTGGGTCCTACAGACCAATCTCAATGGTGAACCAGGAATGCAGCAATGCTGGCAAACAGCCTCAAGAAAGTAATTGGGATCTTGGTCCACACGGACCAGACGGGATATGTTCTGGTGCGTAACACCACATGGAATCTGCGAAGACTACATCACATTATAGACAGCACTAACCAATGGGCAGAGGATTGTGGGGTGCCCTCATTAGATGCAGTTAAGGCCTTTGACATGGTCCGTTGGGACTGACTGTTAGCAACCCTAGAGAGATTAGGGATGGTAAGGCCTTTTTTGAAATGGTTGAAACTGATTTATACTACATCGATGGCTCAGGTGAGGACAGGTGAGCAGGTGTCGGCTGCATGGGAGGTGCAGATGGGTACTGGGCAAGGCTGCTCACTGTCTCCAATGCTGTATATCCTGGCTTGGGAACCTTTGGCTGTGTTCCTCAATTGGAGTATACGGATGCTGGGATTAAGATAGACAGGGAGGTACACTTGGTCTCTCTGTACGCTGATGACATGCGGAAGATAACCTACCATACTTGCTGTAAGTTATCGACAAATTTGCACATTCTCGGGCATTAAGGTAAACCGGGAGAAAGGGCTCAGCGAGGAGCAATTACTGCATATGGGTCTGCAATGGGCGACTGACACTTTTCGTTATCTGGGTATCAATGTATGGCATGATCAGGCAGATGCGCATAGGGGGAACACGCTGAAGGCTTTGGAAGGCATGGCTAACTTGATGGGATTCTGGAAAAAGCTGCCCCTTGGGATACCTGGCAGAGCAGCCCTCCTGAAGATAGTGGTACACCCCTGCATTGTATTATTTTATTAACATACCCTATAATATACCAGTAGCTTTCTTCCGCAAACTAGATACTATGATCACAGAATTCCGGTGGGATGGAGGGAGGAACAGAGTCGCTTTGTGCACACTGCAGAGGGACTATGCTGAGGGTGGGATGAAAGTACCCCATTTTGAGTGTTATTTCTTGGCAGGGCAGCAGCAATTTGTTTCAAACTGGCTGGAGGATGAGCCCTCGCAGGACACCTTGTTGCTGCAACTGATGCTGGGAAGTTAATTCCTGAAGGAAATATTGTAAGTGACAGAACTTGCTGGAGTAAGACACTTAGTAAAGATATATGGTGCTGGGCCTGGAAGCACCTACGGATATCTGATCCTTGTTCTGTGCGTGTCCTCCTGGTGGGGGTTATTGGAGAACAGCAAGGAGCGGGGTGACAGTACAGGAGGCAAGGGGTAGCCACACTGGGTGACCTAGTACAAGAAGGCAAAATAGTGGATTTCCAGACCTTGGTTTGTCGAACATGGCATATACAAGGGCCAGTTCTCATTATACCTAGGTATGGTCAGAAGAATTTAGCAGAGATGGTTGGTCCCACTAGATAAGGTGAAGACCAATGCAACACTAGATACCATATATGATTTGTCAGAAGGGGGACATATCGTCTAGGTTTTGTACGATTTGTTCTTTGGTAACATTGCTATACCAAAGTTGAAGGTGCATGGGAACTGGGAGGCAGACATGGGGAGAACTTTCACAGATGACGAATGGAGGATGGTGCGGTTGTATACCAAACAAGTCTCGAGGAATGCCAGATTCAAGATAACCCAACTGTACGTCACACACAGGGAATACATGATCACACACAGACTATCTTATATGGTGGAGGTGGACAATCATGGCTGCCTGAGAAGTGCAGAAGTGGGGGCATGCCCGCTGATCAGAACATTTTGGCGAGAGGTGGCTGGTAGAGTGAAAAGAGGAGGTATTCAATTGCAGGCATGGTCAGATGAGTCTCGCTTGCTGGTTCTGTTTACACAAGGTAGGAGACACGAAGCACACCATTCCAAAATAAAGGACTTGATCTATATACTGGCAAAACGCAGAGACCACAGTGTGATATAGAGCGCTGAGGCAAGGGATGAATGTAAGAAGCGAGGGAGTTGAAGTTTGGAACGCACTGACACAGTCCATGTTTGCTCATGATGGTGAGGAGACAAGATGAGATACAGGTATGAGGAGGGGGTTCAGAGGGGCGGTCATCCACTCAAGAGGTTAGTTGCAGAGTGCATAAACGAGACAATGGAGACTGGCAAGGAAATAAGATAAAGTTGGGCTTGGAGAGGAGGAGGAAACAGAGAAGGAGTGTAAACAGTTTATGAGCAATGTACACTGTTATATGTCTACTGGTTTGTAAGAAAATGGTGTAACCTGTCTTTGTGTTGGTTTATTTGTAAATTAAGTACAATAAAAACTGTTATTAAAAAAGGGGGAGGATAAAACGCATACGGCTCCCCTGTGCCTTCATGCACAGAGAGCAGAGACAGGATTGTATCCTTTACAGGAATTTAAAGCAGCGGTGGGGCATGTTAATCCGACATACGCCCCCCACTTAACAATGAGGACAATGTGGAACAGGGTAAAATCAGAGAATGCAAATATATCTCAACACACGATGAAAGTAAACAGCGTGATGAGAAAAAGGACAGACAAGATAGACAGTTGGAGATAGAGGAAGAAGCAAGGAAGGAGAAAGAAATAAAGGACAAAGCTAAGGGAATAACAATAGCACAGAACAAATGTATGGGAGGAAAGATATTACTCAAGATGTTTGATAAGGGTTTTGATGGAGTTCGAGAAAGAGAAGAGAGAACAGTGGGAAAAGAACGAAAAGAAAAAAGAGACGGCATATGAAGAAGAGAATGAAAGTGAATGAAAGCAAAGGGAAGAACGAAGAAGAATGAGGCAAGGAAAGAAAAGGAGACACCAGAAGAGGAGAGACAAGAAAAGGTAGAAGTGCAAAGAATGTAAAAAGGTTTAAGTTACTTATCTGCAACTACTGTTCTCCAGCATGTTCTTAGCATGGATTCACATGCTCATATTCCCTGTCGTCAGGCTGGGAATTCTCTGTAAAAAAAAAACATTTTCACTTACACTTTAAAGAGCAAGTTACTTACCAACTGGTAATGCTCTTTCGACTGGATGTTCCTCCACGTATACCACATCTTTGACATGTAATATCTACAGGTGTGCTGCTTCGAAAACGTTTCGGCAGAGGGCGTCCTGTGTCGTTGGCATCGCGTCGATGTCCCTCGAAGGCCTCTGTTGAGGGTGACGTCATCGGATCTTTTAAGTAGCACGCAGGGTGCCGCAGCTCAGTTCATGTTTTTTTCCCTCCACAATGTGGGACATAACCGCACACAATGCCTCCTTGGCTGCATAGCCTTGTGGGAACGCAAGCTGCAATAGCCTAGGAAATTCTTCAGAGGGGCAGGCTGGGAGGGAGATGAGGAATACGTTGGAGGAACATCCAGTCAAAACTAACATTACCAGTTGGTAAGTAACTTGTTCTTTGAATTTATTGTGTCCTCCAACGTATTCCACATCTTTTACAGACTCCCAAAGCAGTATCAGTGAGTGGAGGAGCGAGAAGAATTTAGATATACCCAATCACATGGCAGAATAAAGCACTTCTTTACCAAAGGCCATATCTTGATCATAGAAAGTATCCAGGGAGTAATGCTTGACAAAGGTGTGGATGGAAGACCATGTTGCCGCATCACAAATATTCTTAACAGGAACTCCCCATTGCAGGGCGTTGGATGTAGCCACGCATCTGGTGGAGTGAGCTTACAAACCCTCAGGAGGTTCCTTGCCAGCCAATCTGTAACATTCAGCAATGGTGAGGATAATCCACTAGGACAAGGTCTGTTTGGCAGCAGCCTGGCCCTACCGGTGTCCAGTGTACCCCACAAAAAGTTGGTTGTTCACTCTGACCCTGGACATCCTAGAAATATAAACGTTCAAAGCTCTGCTAGGGTCCAACCTATGGAGTCTCTCCTCTTTCTTATCAGGATGAGGTTGAGGACAGAAAGCAAGAAGCACCACCTTATGACTCAAATGAAGATCAGACACTACCTTACGTAGGAAGGACGGAAGTACCCTCAGTACAACCCTATCCTTGTGGAACAAAGTAAAGGGTGGCTTAGATGAAAGTGCCTGCAGCTCGCTCACTCTGCGAGCAGATGTAACTGCAATCAAGAAAACCGTCTTGAAGGTCATCATTTTCAAAGGACAAGAGTGCAAAGGTTTAAATGGAGCACCCATCAAGAATGTATAGACTAAATTCAGATCCCAGACCGCCACCTGAAAAGGGGACGGCGGGAAGACATTTGTGAGCCCTTTTAGAAACTGGGTAATCAAAGGAATCTTAAAATAAGAATATTCTTCAGACGAACGCTAGAAAATGGACAGCGCTGCCAGGTAACCTTTAATTGTACCCATTTGAAGACCCTTGTGGGCCAAAGAAAACAAGAAAGAAAGAACCATCGGAATGGAACACTGAAAAGGATGGACATTGTGTCCTCTGCACCAGTCGCAAAAACCTACACCAGCGGCAACGGTACAGGGATTTGGTTGCCCAATCCTTATATCTCAACCTTTCAGAAACCAAGACTGACGGTTGAGAGTCCTCTGGATGGAGAACCCAACCCCCTTCGTGCGAGAAAAGATCCTCTCTGTTGGGAAGACAGCATGGAGGACAGATGGACATTTCTAGACGGTCCGGTACCACGCTCTCCTGGCCCAATCCGGAGCAATTAGGATCATGAGGAACCAGAACCTCTGCAACCTCCTTAGAACCTGAGGAATGACAGGGACAGGAGGAAATGCGTACAGGAGTGGGAATGACCAATCCGAAGACGTACCCTAAATGGTATACTTGCCATCCTGCACAATAGCAAGGAACCCATCCCTTTCTTTCTTCCCCTTCGGAATATGCTCAGCCACCAGAGAGACACAATTTACACAATTCCAGAGTGTGCAAAAATTTTACCAAGGCACTTGTGGAGTTGGACAATTTCAGTGCCATACTCCCAGCCAAAAATACCTTGCATGCCCATCCATCGAAGCGCTTGTTATCTCTATCAGAAGGGATGTTAGGGTATGCCACCTGCCTCGTGGTGGCACTGGCTGCCTGAACCACCAAACTCTCCGGAGTGGGGTGTGTGGATAGGTACCTGGGGTCGCTGCTGGATGGGCAGCATTTCTGAGTCAAAGACTTGTTGACCGCCGGAAGAGACTCTGGAGTGTTCAAAGTAGCAGCCACCCTTTTCTGTAATGCCATATAAAAAGGCAACACTGGGTCAGTAGACAGACCCTGATGTAAAAAGAAGTCAGGTCATCCTGAACAAATTCAACTGGAGGGCCTGACCACCCAAGGTACTCTGTAACTCTCGACATCAACCTCCTATAGGAGGATTCAGCATGAGCCCCACGCTCTGGCCTGCCAAATTCCATTTCCGTAGACATGTCAAGGCTACTGGCATCATGTAAAGACTGATGCAGATCCTCCATCTGACTGTCCTCAGAAAAGACAATGGGCCTCATTAGGACCCAGGCGGAGTGGGTTTCCGCCAGCGCTAATCGCGGCGGACCCGTCCACCGTACTACGAGTTCCCTTAGCGCCATGGAGGTTTTCTCCGCCTGGTTTTACCAGGCGGAGAAAACCATGGCGCTACGGGACCTCGTTGTTAATTACGCCACCGTATTTTACGGTGGCGTAATTAACTCCTTCCCCACTCCCATTATACCCTATGGGGCAAGAATGGGAATGGGGAAGGGCAGAATGGGGATTGGGGATTTACCGCTCCGCCGAGGTCGGAATGGGGCGGTAAATCCGCCAACCCCCATGGCGCTATCGACGGCTTTCCGCCGTGCTTCGCGGTGCATTTAGCACCGCGAAATCCGCCTGGGTCCTAATGAGGCCCAATGTCAGGAGCCACAGGTGTTTCACCACGAATATCAAAAGGCTCCAACTCCACATCAGACCTCTCCTCATAAATGTCCTGTAGAGAATGAAAGACCTCCTCCCTAGGGACAGAAGCAGACCTGGATTCAAGAATAGGCCTTACAGTCTTAGAGCCTTTCTCGGAGGATCCACAGCCACAGGGCCTCCAACGTCAAATTCTGGCGTTTGGGCTCCAATGACGTGAGGGCGCCGACGGTTTCGATGTCGATGTCAATGTCGACAAGGGTGCCGAAGGCTCTGAGGGCCTGAATGAGGGCAAAGCCCCGACTGCCGCACTCGATGGACACGGCGCCAACGGTGTCGACGGTGTCCTAGACACCTTCCCACACTTCGACGGTTTTGTTGGGGACGAAGACCGTGACCTGGATCTGACACGTCTCTGGTGATCTACCGGAGCCTTGTCCGAATGGTACCTCGACGGTTCCCAATGTTTATCGCGCTGACTGCCCGGGCCTGAAGGCGCATAAGCGTCGGACCAAGACCATTCCCTGCCAGCTTCAACCTAAGGCGCGGACAAACAGAGCCCTGTGAAAAATCCCCAGCATTTTCTCCATGAATGCCTCCCATTCCTTCGGAGTAGAGGATTTTGTGGGACAAGCCACTTTCCTTGCGGAGCCATCATCCGACGGGGAAGGTGAACGGTGACGTCGTTTCCTGGAGAGCCTCGACGAGGACGACGAGTGGCAGGAACACTTCGGGACCGAGATCCCATGGACTCCCTCCGACGGGGATAGTCATCCCTCGAGTTGTCAGTGGAAAGACCAGCAGACTTTTTGGATTTACATGGCTTGGATACCTGACCTACCTGCAATTTCCCCTTATGCTCGTGCAAGGCACTGGTAGTCGTCTGTGTCGTGGCTCTCACCCAGATCCCACAAGCAGATATGGTGGGGGTCCATGATGGACATTTTGGACTTACAGTCCCAGCATTTTTTAAAGCCAGACTGTGGGGTTGGCGGGGTAGAAGAAGAAGATATTATCGAAGTAGATAACACAAGGCACGCCGAGTTCTCGAAGCAAACACGTTTGAGGAAAAAACGAACTGAGGCTACGGGTACCGTGCGTGCTACTTATAATGATGACGTCACTTTCGACTGAGGCCTTCGAGGGACATCTACCAGACGCCATCGACGCAGGACGCCCTCTGCCAAAATGTTTTCTGAAGCAGCACAGCTGTGGACATTGCATGTCAAAGATGTGGAATACGTTGGAGGACACAATCAATTTGAAACTGTATTTCTCCTTTAGAGCAATCACTGTCCTCTGGGTCATACTGCCCCTATACAATATCAGTCCTCTCCTTAAACCCCTCCTCTGGCAGCCATATTCAGATTTGGAAAGCATGTAAAGTGGTTGTATGACCAAGAAGAGCTGTAGATGGGTCTGAGGGAGGGTTCACATGTGAATCCATGCTTGAGAACAATAGTTACAGGTAAGTAACTTAAACCTTCTCCAGCATGGGGTCTGGCATGGATTCACATGCTCATGAATAACAAATACATAGCAGTACAACATTACACAACCACGGGAGGTGGCAACGCTCAACAGAAGAAATTTCACTTACCCCTGAAACAGACTCACCTCAAGCAATCTGGTTACGTAGCACTGCTTGGCCGACTCTGGACTCCTCCCCTGGAATACCTGTTTATGCAGTAGAACTTAGTGAAGGTGTGCATGGACCTCTAGGTAGACGCCCTGCCAATGTACAGCAGGAGCACTCCAGAAAGGAATGCCATTGATACAGTGATCACGCTAGTGGAGTGGGCTCTCGGACTGCCCTGCAGTGGTCGGTTCGCCAACCGATGACAGTGCATGATGCAGCCAGAGAGCCACCTCAAAATGGAAGCCTTGGACAAGACCTTTCCATGGTTCACAGGACCAAAGTTCATAAACAATTGAGAAGTCCTCTGAAAAGTCTTTGTGCAGGTCATGTAGAACTTCAAGGTAGGTGCAACATCCAGCAAGTGCAATGCCCTTTCCGCCGGTGACAAAGGTTTCGGAAAGTTGAACCGGATAAACGGAGGAAGCAGATAGAACCAATGAAGCAGACAGAACGGGTGCAATGTACCTGTATCCCCATGTTACCCTATCCATCCTGTCACTTTATATACGTATCCCGCTATGTGCGCTCCCCATCCTGCTCTGGTCCCTGACCGCTAGCGCTTTACTGATAAACCACCATATCACACTACTATGCCTACTCTCTCCTATACACCATCATTCAACTAGAACATAGCTATGCTATGACACATTCGGCCTAGCTGTTCTCATACTAACATGACCCCACTAACACCTCATCACCCTAATAAAACACAGCTAGCTGAGCACATTCTGGCTAGCTTTAGGCGTCTCCTCGGCCTAACTCATCCAGAACTCAGTCTGAATGTCCACCCTCCAGACTGAAGACATCAAACTGATTTCCTCAGCACCATACCTACCGCTATGAAGCAGCTACCATGCAACAACCACACCAGATGAACACATACCCGGTGCGCCCAAGAACCATACCACTCTCTCTCTCTCTACTGACCATAACTACGGTTCCCATGGGCGTTCAACCTACCAGCGCTTTGAGGTCATACCAATGATACATAAGGTGCTATATAAATGCCAAGTAACGTAACATAATGAAGAAAACAGGCAACACCAAAGGTTCATTAAGGTGGAATTCCATTGGAACCTTCGGCATGAAAGAGGGGTGCCACCCTCAATTAATGGAAAGTCAGGTGCAGTGAATAAGGCCTGTATCTCACCCACACATCTGGCAGAGGTGATGGCCACAAGGAATGCCGTCTTTCACAAGAGAAACTTGAGTGGGTCCTGATGCATAGTCCCGAAGGGGGCCGCCATGGCCCTCGTCAGAACCACTTTGAGTTCACACATCAGGGCAGGACCGTTCACCGTGGGTAAGATTGGAAATGTCCTTTGAGAAACTCCTTGTCGTGTCTGTGGGACCACATCGAGGATCTCCCCGTGGATCTGGTGTAGCGTGAGATGGCCGCCAGATGTACCTTGATGGATGCGTGAACCAGCCCAGCTTTTGCCAAATATGGAAGAATCTGTGGAGCCATGACCCTCAGAGGGGTCATCTTCGGCGACCTGCACCATGCGGCAAAGCCCTTCCGCTTAAGGCTGTAGCACTTCAGAGTCGACAACGCCTTGGCCTTGACAAGGACATCCCTGCAGACCATTGGCAACTCATAACCTCCAAACTCTAAGGCTGCAGGAGCCAAGCCTTCAGGTTCAGTGGGTCGTGATGAAGAATTGCGCCTCCCTCTCTGGTGAGTAGATCCGGAACACTGGCAACTTGACTGGAGGTGAAGCTGATAGGCTGAGAAGAACCGGATACCAAATCTGGCTCGGCCACGCCAAGGCGATGAGAATCATCTTGCATCAACACTGTCTCATTGTGTTGATATGTAGCAGGAGAGGGAACGGAGGGAACATGTACAGAAACAGCCCTTCCCACAGAAAGTAGAAACGTAGACATTTTCAATGTTTCTTGTGAATAGGGACATGGAAGTCCAAAATCCACTCTTTCCAATTGATTAAGCAATGCGACAAACCTGAATTTTTGGGATTATAAGAATTTGTTCAGATGATGAATGGATCCCCAGCCCCCCATCTTCATTCTGACCAGAACATATCTGGAATAGACTCAGAACCCCAGAGCCATTGGGGAACAAGCTCTGTAGCCCTTTTTTGTAACCTGGCTCTCACCTCTCCCGGGGGCTGAGGGAAGTCCTGCTCCTGCAGGGGAACCAGCGGAATACGAAGACACCTGCGTTGGAACTCCAAGGTGTGCACCTGGGTCGAGAGAATCCATCACCCATCTGTCGGTGTTGATCTTACTCCACTCGCAGATGAACCCTGTCAGCCGGCCTCCCACTGGGAGCATGAGTGGGGGCCCAATGTCTTGGGAGGTTCAGGCTTGCTTGGGTGCTGGCGTCCTGCCCTGCGGGCATTGATGACGTTGTACTCTGCTACCGTAGGCCTGGAAGCGGCCCCTGTAGGCTTCTTGTGTTAAGGAGCCGGAAGGCTATCTGTAAGATGTGGAGAAAACCTTTGATGGCCTGCTAGATTTTCCCCTGGACGAGCGAAAAGAAGACAAGCAGTGTTGCTGAAGAGTTCCAAGGGAACATGCTGTCTCCATATCTGTCTTTTTGGCCTGGCGGGACTCGTATGCCGCCTTCCCAAACAAATTCCCACTTTTGAAGGGCATGTCCAGCACCTTCGCTTGGACTTCCTAATGGAAGTTGGTGGCCTCCATCCATCTATGCCGACGAAGGCAGACACCATTCCTCATTTGCTGGAAACCTGAGTGGGCGACATACACTGCCACCGTGATGGCATAGTCCAATGTCACTTCCCCTTCCTCAAAAAGGGCAAGGGCTTTGTTATGACCGGCTCTTGGTCATAGAGTTCACTCCAAGGGACATTCAGGATACACAGGCCAGGTACGCATAGTGGTTACTTTATTAGGGTTCTTCTGTTACAAGATCAGATGTCATCAAGTCATAGAGATATAAAGAGGATCAGGGACAAGAGCCCACTGGCTCCCACCACCCAGGCTCACATCTTGTAACTGCCTGCGTTAGAACCAATACATCTCTGAACATTCTAACCTCTCACTCACAGCTTACATTCTAATGATGACATCAATCCTGGCACAGCATACATGCAAGCACAGGAGCCAACCCTAACACCTCCTTTCCTTCAACAGACAAACACATGTCAAACTCATCATCAGTAAACCAACCTTAACACCTCCTCCTGTTGCTTAAAGGCACACCTACTACCACACTGAACATGGCTTCCTCACTCCAACTATGTTCTGCTTACTACCAGAGCAATTGAACCCGCAGGCTTAACTAACATCCTACGACAGACCCAGCCGCCACACCTAACCCTCCTAACCAATCCAGAACAACACAATTCACCTTCCGTTCCCACCTGCCACGGGGAACCTCGAACTGCCACTTTCGAGCACTAACCGCCCACCTTAGCAACCACAACAAACACTACCAAAGCCAATCAAACACAAAACTCCTTCCGTTTCTCCCTGCCACAAAGAAACCTCGAGCTGCCACTTCCGAGCATTAACTCCCAACACCGGGAAAGACCAGGTACTGTCGTAACAACACGAGACACTTACTAACAACCCAACAGTCTACCCGGGTCAACAGAGAACTACACTTACAACTCATGCCACTGTTAGACCCATTCAGAAATTCAAGTGAACACAGCCACACCAGATCATCACTCACTCAACCAATCACACCATAATTAAAGGCAACTAGCTGTCACTAACACAAACACAACAAAACCCAGCTGCAAATGTTGGCCTGACATTTGAGCCCTTCTGAACAATTCAAAACACCCCCATAGTGACAACAGCCGAAGATGAAACATTGCCAAGGTTCTGAGATTGACCAAGAAGAATTCAATGGCAATCCCAGAAACCACCTAAAAATTCACAAGGAAAATACACAAGATACAATATCACTTGCATCTTAAGAATTTCAAACGAAATCCCTGAACCTTACCTACTCCATAAGGTCATCAAAAACAACATCTAATCTTCACATAGTTTCAGGCACTAGTGCTCTGCTAGAAGCCTCTGGGCTCCGGAGAACCACAACCCAAAACAACATAAAAGCTTCTCAAAGCTTCACATGAACTCCGCAGAGCCAGAAATCACCACAACATAAAAACTTTGCAAAGCTTCTGGTACTAGTCTCCTACTAGATACCTAAGGACCCCGCAGAGTCACTAACCAAAAACAACATCAAAGCTTCGCAAAGCTTCTGGTACTAGTCTCCTACTAGATACCACTGGACCCCGCAGAGTCACTAACCTACACCCATCAAAATTCCAACGAGTTTCCATACTTGTCTGCCACTAGTAAACATCAATGACTCAACAGAGCCACAAACACCAAACAAACACCTCCAACTCTGCAGAGTTCCTTGGCAAATCCTGGTCATGCACTAAGCTGACCGAAAACTCCCACATGCTACTTCAAAACATACATCAGACACAGATACACACAACCCCCACAAAGAATGTTAACCGCTAAGAAGCGCTGCAGTCGCTCTAGCAGAAATCTTAGGTTGTACAACCATACCTCAACACACAACACAGGAACATACCACACCTGAACATCCTCAAAATAGTTTACATAGCATTGACTCATATTTAACATATTTAAATTGGAGGTCACATTTCCTAAGAGTCCATGTTGCTTTCCCAGCGGGCAACTCTAAATACTGAAATTCCTCAAAATGTTAGGCTAAGCACAATCAGCATCTGTCAGTTTGTATATACTGAAACCCCACGTCTCGGATAAACAACCCACACTCAAGCAATTCATCACAACATGCTAGGACATCAAACAGTAGTTTAGTAAACATCTTAAAACTCCTAAAAATCCTCAAGATTGTTAGATCTATTAAGCATGCAACAATTGCTGGATGCGAATAAATTATGGCCATATTTGCATGCAACCAAATGCTGTCCATATTCTCAACTCAACACACACACACACCCATATCACTAACCATACTAAGAAATACTACAGACATTCCCAAACTCTTGTTATCACCTACTTCAATCCTTCAGATAATCCCCAACACAACTTAAATTAGTGCTGCAATAAATACGATCATTCATTACCACTGCAAGAAAATGAACAGAGATCGCTTAAACGTCATGTGGTCATGACGCTTGATTTTACAAAGGACAATGTAAAGACATTGTCACTGACAAAATGCGGCGCACTCCAATTAAAGGTAGATCAGTTGCCTTACCCTGACGTCACTCTCACTACATGGACGGGCTGACTTCCAACCCACTCAAGACCGGCAGTGCGCTTCACCACAAGTTGCACAGCCAAGCAATCCTCCGATCCTACCAACAACACAGAGAAACTTGACTTCCTTATCACTGCGCAGAGTAATAAGGTTCTTTACTCTAAATTACTGCTCTGCCGAAAGCCAAATTGAAACGTGCCGTAAGCCAAATTGAAACGTGCAATAAGCCGCATTGAAACGTGCTGTAAGCCGCATAGAAACGTGCTGTGAGCCGCATTGAAATGTCTCACTCCGGACAGAATGAGAATGCTCCTGACGTTCCGGGCCATCGCCATCTCCTTCAGATGAAGTTGTGACGTCACCACAACAATATGAGAGCCGAGGCACACTGACCTCTCCTGGCCAACCGTCACATCAGCTGGCCTTTTCCCTTGAATCATGTCCATGCGAGCAATGAAAACACCCGCTCTGCGCACCCAAGCGTGCAAATCCTTGACACCACGTTCAAAACAGTCAGCGTCTGCAGAGCCAAATATACGCTTAGCATTTCTCTTACTCCCTTTTGAGCAACATTGATACGTGGGAGTTCACCAGTATATAAAAGGTAACCTCTTCAGTCTCACCTTGAAGATTGCTGGCAGCAATAGAGCGCAAACACAGCACCCAACTAAAACGGCTTCTCTTAATTCACCCAATTCCTCAGTTCTCCATAACTCTTGGGCAGCATGGTGCAACCTCTACAATGATGGACAAACGCTGACTTTGCTGCTTAGTGGAAAGCAACACAGCCTGTTTTAATCAACTTTGGGTGCTCATGCAGACTTATGCAACCCTGCCTGGGCACTCATGCCCCCTCATGTGCCAGGGTGACTACTGGAACAGGCTGTCTGGCAATTCTTCCCGGGGCCTTTCTTCCTGAGTCCCAGGCAGGCCCTTCATCCCAAATCCTTGTGGGCCTTTCCTGTCAGTCGCTCCTCCTGATCCCGCCTGGCACTGGCAAGAAACTCACATCCCAGCGAACCCTTGGGACAAGCTGTCTTATTCAGCCCTGGGTGGCTGCCTCAAACAGCCCTGGGTGGTGGGCGCTAAACAATCCATGGGGGGCAGTGGGCTCTCCCTCTCTCAACAGTCACTTTTGTCCTCTTGCCTGCACCCCCCGCAGCAGAGTCCACTTCTTTTCTCTCACATGACATCACAAAGGTACCTGCTTCTCTTTACTTCCAGCTGTCCACTCCAAGGTCCTTCTTCACCATACCTTAGACCATCCTCGTCGCCAATTGTTAAGACTGGCTCTTGGTCATGGAATTCACTCCAAGGGTCACTCAGGATACACAGGCCAGGTATGCATAGTGGTTACTATATTAGGGTTCTTCTGTTACAAGATCAGATGTCATCAAGTCATAGAGATATAAAGAGGATCAGGGACAAGAGCCCACTGGCTCCCACCACCCAGGCTCACATCTTGTAATTGCCTGGGTTAGAACCAATACATCTCTGAACATTCTAACCTCACACTCACAGCTTACATTCTAATGATGACATCAATCCTGGCATAGCATACATGCAAGCACAGGAGCCAACCCTAACAGGCTTTCATCGTCTTCTCGTTGGGAAGGCACTCCAGGATCAGTCCTAGCTTGTACCACAATTCCCTGTCATGCCTGGCTAGGATCGCCAAGGCGTTAGCCGCCTTGATTGTGGAAGCCGTTCTGTAGATCACTTTCTTCCCCATGGCAACCATACTTTTTCCCTCACTGTCCGGAGGGACTGATGATGAGGCCAGATTAGTTAACCATTTCCTTGCAGCTGCTGACACCACAGAGTCCGGTGATGGTTGCAACCTCAGGCACTTGGGTGTGGAGTCCGGCACCCTATACTTCATCTCCAGTCTATCCCACTTGGCTGGAGCTGTGAAAGGTTTCTCCATGAGGGCCAGGCCTTCCTGCCAAATATCGCCCAGAAAATGCACTGCCATGATCGTCTTCCTTTTGGCCTCTCACATTTGATACAAGAAGGCCTCCTTCTTGGTTTCCTCGGGCACCAGCTGGAATAGCTTGGAGGCCCTGGCGATCATGGAGTGGAACGATCCCACCTCGTCTGGTGGGGAAACTCTGTGAGGAGCATCCAAATGTGTTGATTCATTGTCCGTTGGGATTAAGTCTTCGTCCGTACTCATAGCCGTATCCATCCAGTACCTGTCTCTGGGTCCGCTGGCAGAGTTGGCGCCCGACATGATGGAGGAGGTGGATACAGGGACATCAGATGATGCTTCCTCTTTTTAGGCAGAGGCTGAACAGGAGCCTGAGATACCTCTGCTGGATCTCTGATACCAAGGTATGGAGAGTCGATATAATGTCCAAAGAAATGTCCCTCGGTTGAGAAGGTAAGGAAGGAAAACCAAGCCCTGCACCACCACCATTGTCCTAGTGGACTGTATGCACTGACTCTTGACCGTAGTCATTCGCTGTCGAGACATCCATAGTTTGAACTGTGACCATGTAGGACTGTTTCGGGGCCTCCTCGCCCTCCCCCATTTTTGCCTCCCTGAGGGGTCTGAACCGGGACCTGGGCCCGTACCTTTACCCACTCTGGAGTGCCTGCAGCTTTTGTTAAAGCCTCTGCGGTAGTATCGCATTGTGGGGGCAGGCACACAAGGTTCCCTCTTGTAGGATCAGCGCTCGTAGCTACTGTAGAAGTAGTAGACGTCAACGAAGTTGCCAACGAGGGAGTCCGCTTGGGCTGCACTGCCTTCTTCTCCTCTACTGTCCTTTGGCTTATCCGATTTCTCCTTTAGCTTAGCCGGGGTGGATGACTTCCTCTTTAAAGAGGAGCATGATGTTAGGCTGGCAATGGAGGCAGAAAGGCGATACTGATTGCGCCCTATTCATCTTGGGACACGCATCAACGGCGAACCCGGTGGACTCAGACTTGCAAATCTTGGCATTATCTTGGACTCCCACAGATGGGGCAACCACAAATGACTTAGAAGACCACTCTTCGAACCGGCCAGTCCAGGATGAGGCATGACCCTGCTAGGAGCATGGGGCAGAGGGCTTGTCAAAGGTAAGCCATGCCGCCAGCCTACTATGAACTGTCTTTCGTTGATTTTTTAGAGAAACCGATGCACTCTACCTCTTTATGGTCCAGGTGTAGGCAGTGGAGGCATTGTAGGTGCACATTCCATAGCCTGCATTTGGAGCAGACCCCGAAGAGTTACCTTCCCTCCTTCTTTTCCATCATAGTCAGAGGGTGCCAAGTAGGTGTCAGGTTTCCTTCCCCTATTCAGGCTATTTTCCCTTTAGTCAAGTTTCTTTCCCTTTATTTCTCTTTTATTATACTTTTTTAGTTTAGCCTTGTGTGGGTGCGAAGTTTTCTATTTTAGTTGGTTTGGCCTTAACTTCCTGTTTCAGAATCCTGGTTCTGACCCAAGGCAAAATGGAGTTTCACATTGACAGCTCTGATTGGTTAGAAGACACTGCAGAACAACAATGAACATTCTAAACTGTCACTCTTTCCTTTCATCATCTAAGCCCCAGCTGAGAGGACGTGTGTAGTGGCTGCTCCTGCTTAAGACTTGGGCCTGGTGGATTTTAACCTTCAGGCGCTAGCAGTTGAGTGGCTACTTTCTTGGGGGTTTCAGGAGAAGTTCTCAGCTGTTAGGAATGCAATTTGAAAACAGGAAACTCTGAAGATCTTTAGGAAATCGTTCTGGAGATAAGTGACTTTGTTTGGAGATTATTAGACTGCCGCTCTGTTTATTTTAAAGACATTTAGTGAGAACTTGTAAAATGTTTTCTTTGAATTTATATTTTGAACTGTTAGAGTGCGCTTGAAAGTTTGCGCGAGGTTAACGGGTGAACGCTATTTGTTAAACACGTACTACGTGTAATCTGAAACTAACCGTTGAAACATTGCGCGTGCGAGTGAAAATAGCGCGTGTGTTTTCAAGCGCATTGTGTCGGCGTGAGAATTCAATTGCGCGTGTGTTTCCGGCGCGTGTACTTCCAGGTGAGAGAATTAAACTGCGCGTGTGTTTTCTAGCGCGAGAATCTGTTTGTCGCGTGAGAACTCTATTGCGCGTGTGTTTTCTAGCGCCTGTGCTTCCTAGTGTGAGAACTAAATTGCGCGTGTGATTACCAGCGCGTGTGCTTTTAAAACGCGTGAACCCGTCCGCGTGTGAACTCTTTTGCGCGTGGGTGATTAGGCGCGTGTGAATAGGCGCGGGACTTCAACAAGCGCAAGAGTTTAAAAGCGCGTGTGTTATCTGCTCGTGAATCCGTTTGCGCGTGAATTCTGCTTCGCGTGTGTTTACAAGCGCATGTGTTTTCTGCGCATGGTCTTTTCTTACAGTGCGCGTGTTCTTCAGCTCGGGGAATTTTCAACGTGCGAATCTTCAGCATTGAGATTATCTGCGTGTGTGCTTAGCACGTGTTTCTTCAAGAATTCTCAAACTCTATTGAATTATAAAAAGGTTTTGGAAACTAAAGAAAAGTTTGAAAGAAAAAGAAAGAAAATATTAAAGACTACTTAACTGGACAATTAGTGAATTTTGGAAAAAAGGCAAAGAGTAAAACTTTCCTGGTTTGCCCAAAATAAGAAGTTGTTGTGAATTTCAAGAGACTCAAGTAAGAGCGATTTTCAGCTTCTTTACAAGCTTCTCTGCTTCTCTAAGAAATTTCAAGAGAAGAACCAGGTATGATTCTTACTTATTAGTTAAGGATTTAAAGTCTTTCCAACTCTAAAGGTTAAGTAAGTAATAAAAGGATTTGTATCTGCTTTTCTTATATCCTCTGCAGGTTCAGCTTTGGTTAGCCTTGACGCAGTCAGCCTGGTGTTGTTATGTTATCCACTTCCCCCTTTCCCTTTGGGGTGTGGTTTGCAGAGCTGAATTAATATCTAGTTCTGGGAATTACATTTCAGGGGGATTGTCGGGGGTTCAGCAGCTTCCGCGGACACAGGACCTCTCAGCCTGACAGTAGGCCCAAGAGTGCCTTCTAGAAACTTTGAGGGATCTTCACCCTTGTAGGGCGCAGAGCTTTACCGACAGCGGATCCCGTTTGTCGGCGGATAAGGAAAAGAGCACACAGGCTCTTTGGAACAAAATCGCTACTTTTCTCATTGAAAAACTCAAGAAAAGATACAAATAGAATGGAGAGCAACTCTAGGACTCCCAACACTGAAGCGTGTCTAACAATCTTAAGATGGCTGCCAGAGGCGGGTTTAGGGAGAGGACTGGCCTTGGATGAGGAATGTATGACATAGAGGACAGTAATTGGTTTAAACGAGAAATAAAGTTTAGAAGTGAAAGTGAAACGTTTTTTACTTTTTACTGAGGATTCCCAGCCTGATGACGTGGAATATTCATGAGCATGTGAATCCATTCCAGACTCCATGAGGGAGAATTAGTGGCACTTATTGCCGCGCTTCAGAGGTGCAAAGATGTGGAAGTGACGATGTACTCTGACTCTGCCTATGTGACTTCAACTGTACACGCAGGTATGTCACGTTGCAAAAGGGGGGGGCGGTTCATTTGTGCAGAAGGCACTCAAGAGCAACATGTGGCCCTATTGGATAAACCCAATTCCATCATTTCTCACCACCTCCTGCCTTCCATCATCTCTCAGCCCTTCTGCCTTCCATCATCTCATCCTTCCTGCGCTTCATCATCTCTTAGAGCCTCCTGCCCTCCATCATCTCTCAGCCCTCCCGCCTTCCATCGTCTCAGCCTTCCTGCGCTTCATCATCTCTCAGAGCCTACTGTCCTCTATCATCTCAGCCCTCCTGCTTTCCATTATCTCTCAGTGCCTCCTGGCTTCAGTCATCTCTCAGCCCTCCTGCCTTCCATCAGCTCTCAGTAAAACCTGCCTTCAGTCATATCAGCCCTCCTGCCTTCAGTCATCTCTCAGTCCCTCCACCTTCCATCATCACTCAGTGCCTACTGCCTTCCACCATCTCAGCCCTCCTGCCTTCCATCATCTCTCAGCCCTCCTGCCTTCCATCATCTCTCAGTACCTCCTGCCTTCAGTCATCTCTCAGTGCCTACTGCCTTCCACCATCTCAGCCCTCCCGCCTTCCATCATCTCTCAGTGCCTCCTGCCTTCAGTCATCTCTCAGCCCTCCTGCCTTCCATCATCTCTCAGTACCCCCTGCCTTCAGTCATCTCAGCCCTCCTGCCTTCAGTCATCTCTCAGTCCCTCCTGCTTCCATCATCTCTCAGTGCCTTCTGCCTTCTACCATCTCAGCCCTCCTGCCTTCCATCATCTCTCAGCCCTCCTGCCTTCCATAATCTCCCAGTACCTCCTGTCTTCAGTCATCTCTCAGTGCCTCCTGACTTCAGTCATCTCTCCCTACATCTTGCTTTCCATCATCTCTCAGCGCCCACCTTCCATCATCTCAGCCCTCCTGCGCGTCATCATCTCTCAGTGCCTCCTGCCTTCACTCATCTATCCCTGCATCTTGCTTTCCATCATCTCTCAGAGCCTCCTGCCTTCCATCATCTCAGAGCCTCCTGCCCTCCATCATCTCTTAGTGCCTCCTGCCTTCAGTCATCTCTCAGTCCGTCCTGCTTCCATCATCTCTCAGTACCTCCTGGCTTCCACCATCTCTCGGTGCATCTTACTTTCCTCATCTCTCAGCGCCTCCTGCCTTCAGTCATATCAGCCCACCTGCCTTCCATCATCTCTCAGTACCGCCTGTCTTCAGTCATCTCTCAGTGCCTCCTGCCTTCACTCATCTCTCCCTGCATCTTGCTCTCCATCATCTCTAAGAGCCTCCTGCCTTCCATCATCTCAGAGCCCCCTGCCATACATCATCTCTCAGTGCCTCCTGCCTTCAGTTACCTCTCAGTACCTCCTGACTTCCACTATTTCCCGGTGCATCTAACTTTCCTCATCTCTCAGCGCCTCCGGCCTTCATCATCTCAGCCCTCCTGCTTTCAGTCA
Source organism: Ambystoma mexicanum (assembly GCF_040938575.1). NCBI lineage: Eukaryota > Metazoa > Chordata > Amphibia > Caudata > Ambystomatidae > Ambystoma > Ambystoma mexicanum. The sequence goes on along the minus strand of NC_090930.1, from coordinate 83,371,116 downwards.
TCTCTCAGTCCTTCCTGCTTCCATCATCTCTCAGTACCTCCTGACTTCAGACATCTCTCCCTGCATCTTGCTTTCCATCATCTCTCAGCCCTCCTGCCTTCCATCATCTCAGCCTTCCTGCCTTGCATCATCTCATCCTTCCTGCGCTTCATCATCTCTCAGAGCCTCCTGCCCTCTATCATCTCTCACTGCCTCCTGCCTTCAGTCATCTCTCAGTGCCACTGCCTTCCACCATCTCAGCCCTCCTGCCTTCCATTTTCTCTCAGTGCCTCCTGCCTTCAGTCATATCTCAGCCCTCCTGCCTTCCACCATCTCAACCCTCCTGCCTTCCATCATCTCTCAGTACCTCCTGCCTTCAGTCATCTCTCAGTGCGTTCTGCCTTCCACCATCTCAGCCCTCCTGCCTTCCATCATCTCACATTGCCTCCTGCCTTCAGTCATCTCTCAGCCCTCCTGCCTTCCATTATCTCTCAATACCTCCTGCCTTCAGCCATCTCAGCCCTCCTGCCTTCCATCATCTCTCAGTACCTCCTGCCTTCCACCATCTCAGCCCTTCTGCCTTCCATCATCTCTCAGTGCCTCCTGCCTTCATTCACCTCTCACTACCTCCTGACTTCCAACATTTCTCGGTGCATCTAACTTTCCTCATTTCTCAGCGCCTCTGGCCTTCAGTGATCACAGCCCTCCTGCCTTCAGTCATCTCTCAGTCCCTCCTGCTTCCATCATCTCTCAGCCCTCCTGCCTTCGATCATCTCTCAGTACCTCCTGTCTTCAGTCATCTCTCAGTGCCTTCTGCCTTCACTCATCTCTCCCTGCATCTTGCTCTCCATCATCTCTCTGAGCCTCCTGCCTTCCATCATCTCAGAGCCTCCTGTCCTCCATCATCTCTCAGTGCCTCCTGCCTTCAGTGATCTCTCAATCCGTCCTGCTTCCATCATCTCTCAGTACCTCCTGACTTCCACTATCTCAGCCCTCCTGCCTTCCATCATCTCTCAGCCTTCCTGCCTTCCATCATCTCGGAGCCTCCTGCCCTCCATCATCTCTCAGTACCTCCTGACTTCCACTATTTCTCGGTGCATCTAACTTTCCTCATCTCTCAGCACCTCCTGCCTTCAGTCATCTCAGCCCTCCTGCCTTCATTCATCTCTCAGTCCCTCCTGCTTCCATCATCTCAGTGCCTCCTGCCCTCCATCATCTCTCAGTGCCTCCTGCCTTCAGTCATCTCTCAGTGCCTCCTGCCTTCCATCATCTCTCAGTACCTCCTGTCTTCAGTCATCTCTCAGTGCCTCCTGCCTTCACTCATCTCTCCCTGCATCTTGCTTTCCATCATCTCTCAGCGCCCCGCCTTCCATCATCTCAACCCTCCTGCCCTCCATCATCTCTCAGTGCCTCCTGCCTTCAGTCATCTCTCAGTCCGTCCTGCTTCCATCACCTCTCAGTACCTCCTGGGTTCCACCATCTCAGCCCTCCTGCCTTCCATCATCTCTCAGTACTTCCTGCCTTCCACCATCTCAGCCCTCCTGCCTTCCATCATCTCTCAGTGCCTCCTGCCTTTATTCACCTCTCACTACCGCCTGACTTCCACTATTTCTCGGTGCATCTAACTTTCCTCATTTCTCAGCGCCTCCGGCCTTCAGTGATCACAGCCCTCCTGCCTTCAGTCATCTCTCAGTCCGTCCTGCTTCCATCATCTCTCAGCCCTCATCTCTCAGTACCTCATGTCTTCAGTCATCTCTCAGTGCCTTCTGCCTTCACTCATCTCTCCCTGCATCTTGCTCTCCATCATCTCTCCGAGCCTCCTGCCTTCCATCATCTCAGAGCCTCCTGCCCTCCATCATCTCTCAGTGCCTCCTGCCTTCAGTGATCTCTCAATCCGTCCTGCTTCCATCATCTCTCAGCCTTCCTGCCTTCCATCATCTCGGAGCCTCCTGCCCTCCATCATCTCTCAGTACCTCCTGACTTCCACTATTTCTCGGTGCATCTAACTTTCCTCATCTCTCAGCACCTCCTGCCTTCAGTCATCTCAGCCCTCTTGCCTTCAGTCATCTCTCAGTCCCTCCTGCTTCCATTATCTCAGAGCCTCCTGCCCTCCATCATCTCTCAGTGACTCCTGACTTCAGTCATCTCTCCCTGCATCTTGCTTTCCATAATCTCTCAGTGCCCCCTGCCTTCCATCATCTCAGCCCCCCTGCGCTTCATCATCTCTCAGTGCCTCCTGCCTTCCATCATCTCTCAGTACCTCCTGTCTTCAGTCATCTCTCAGTGCCTCCTGCCTTCACTCATCTTTCCCTGCATCTTGCTCTCCATCATCTCTAAGAGCCTCCTGTCTTCCATCATCTCAGCCCTCCTGCATTCCATCATCTATCAGTGCCTCCTGCCTTCAGTTATCTCTCAGCCCTCCTGCCTTGCATTATCTCTCAATACCTCCTGCCTTCAGACATCGCAGCCCTCCTGCCTTCCATCATCTCTCAGTACCTCCTGCCGTCCACCATCTCCGCCCTCCTGCCTTCCATCATCTCTCAGTGCCTCCTGCCTTCATTCACCTCTCACTACCTCCTGACTTCCACTATTTCTCGGTGCATCTAACTTTCCTCATTTCTCAGCGCCTCCGGCCTTCAGTGATCACAGCCCTCTTGCCTTCAGTCATCTCTCAGTCCCTCCTGCTTCCATCATCTCTCAGCCCTCCTGCCTTCCATCATCTCTCAGTACCTCCTGTCTTCAGTCATCTCTCAGTGCCTTCTGCCTTCACTCATCTCTCCCTGCATCTTGCTCTCCATCATCTCTCCAATCCTCCTGCCTTCCATCATCTCAGAGCCTCCTGCCTTCCATCATCTCTCAGTGCCTCCTGCCTTCAGTGATCTCTCAATCCGCCCTGCTTCCATCATCTCTCAGTACCTCCTGACTTCCACTATCTCAGCCCTCCCACCTTCCATCATCTCTCAGCCTTCCTGCCTTCCATCATCTCGGAGCCTCCTGCCCTCCATCATCTCTCAGTACCTTCTGACTTCCACTATTTCTCGGTGCATCTAACTTTCCTCATCTCTCAGCACCTCCTGCTTCAGTCATCTCAGCCCTCCTGCCTTCACTCATCTCTCAGTCCCTCCTGCTTCCATCATCTCAGAGCCTCCTGCCCCCATCATCTCTCAGTGCCTCCTGCCTTCATTCATCTCTCAGTCCGTCCTGCCCTCCTTCGTCTCTCAGTACCTCCTGACTTCAGACATCTCTCCCTGCATCTTGCTTTCCATAATCTCTCAGTGCCCCCTGCCTTTTTATCATCTCAGCCCCCCTGCGCTTCATCATCTCTCCCTGCATCTTGCTTTCCGTCATCTCTCAGCGCCCCGCCTGCCATCATCTCAGCCCTCCTGCGCTTCATCATCTCCCAGTGCCTCCTGCCTTCCCTCATCTCTCCCTGCATCTTGCTTTCCATCATCTCTCAGCCCTCCTGCCTTCCATCATCTCTCAGTACCTCCTGTCTTCAGTCATCTCTCAGTGCCTCCTGCCTTCACTCATCTCTCCCTGCATCTTGCTTTCCATCATCTCTCAGCGCCCCGCCTTCCATCATCTCAGCCCTCCTGCGCTTCATCATCTCTCAGTGCCTCCTGCCTTCCCTCATCTCTCCCTGCATCTTGCTTTCCATCATCTCTCAGAGCCTCTTGCCTTCCATCATCTCAGAGCCTCCTGCCCTCCATCATCTCTAAGTGCCTCCTGCCTTCTGTCATCTCTCAGCCCTCCTGCCTTCCATTATCTCTCAATACCTCCTGCCTTCAGCCATCTCAGCCCTCCTGCCTCCCATCCTCTCTCAGTACCTCCTGCCTTCCACCATCTCTCAGTGCCTCATGCCTTCATTCACCTCTCACTACCTCCTGACTTCCACTATTTCTCGGTGCATCTAACTTTCCTCATGTTTCAGCGTCTCCGGCCTTCAGTGATCACAGCCCTCCTGCCTTCAGTCTTCTCTCAGTCCCTCCTGCTTCATCATCTCTCAGCCCTCCTGCCTTCCATCATCTCTCAGTAACTCCTGTCTTCAGTCATCTCTCAGTGCCTTCTGACTTCACTCATCTCTCCCTGCATCTTTCTCTCCATCATCTCTCCGAGCCTCCTGCCTTCCATCATCTCAGAGCCTCCTGTCCTCCATCATCTCTCAGTGCCTCCTGCCTTCAGCGATCTCTCAATCCGTCCTGCTTCCATAATCTCTCAGTACCTCCTGACTTCCACTATCTCAGCCCTCCTGCCTTCCATCATCTCTCAGCCTTCCTGCCTTCCATCATCTCGGAGCCTCCTGCCCTCCATCATCTCTCAGTACCTCCTGACTTCCACTATTTCTCGGTGCATCTAACTTTCCTCATCTCTCAGCACCTCCTGCCTTCAGTCATCTAAGCCCTCCTGCCTTCACTCATCTCTCAGTCCCTCCTGCTTCCATCATCTCAGAGCCTCCTGCCCTCCATCATCTCTCAGTGCCTCCTGCCTTCAGTCATCTCTCATTCTGTCCTGCCCTTCTTCGTCTCTCAGTACCTCCTGACTTCAGTCATCTCTCCCTGCATCTTGCTTTCCATAATCTCTCAGTGCCCCCTGCCTTCCATCATCTCAGCCCCCCTGCGCTTCATCCTCTCTCAGTGCCTCCTGCCTTCCATCATCTCTCAGTACCTCCTGTCCTCAGTCATCTCTCAGTGCCTCCTGCCTTCTCTCATCTCTCCCTGCATCTTGCTTTCCATCATCTCTCAGCGCCCCGCCTTCCATCATCTCAGCCCTCCTGCGCTTCATCATCTCTCAGTGCCTCCTGCCTTCACTCATCTCTCCCTGCAACTTGCTTTCCATCATCTCTCAGAGCCTCCTGCCTTCCATCATCTCAGAGCCTCCTGCCCTCCATCATCTCTCAGTGCCTCCTGCATTCAGTCATCTCTCAGTCTGTCCTGCTTCCATCATCTCTCAGTACCTCCTGGTTTCCACCATCTCTCGGTGCATCTTACTTTCCTCATTTCCTAATCTCTCAGCGCCTCCTGCCTTCTGTCATCTCTCAGCCCTCCTGCCTTCCATTATCTCTCAATACCTCCTGCCTTCAGCCATCTCAGCCCTCCTGCCTTCCATCATCTCTCAGTACCTCCTGCCTTCCACCATCTCAGCCCTCCTGCCTTCCATCATCTCTCAGTACCTCCTGCCTTCATTCACTTCTCACTAACTCCTGACTTCCACTATTTCTCGGTGCATCTAACTTTCCTCATTTCTCAGCGCCTCTGGCCTTCAGTGATCACAGCCCTCCTGCCTTCAGTCATCTCTCAGTCCCTCCTGCTTCCATCATCTCTCAGCCCTCCTGCCTTCCATCATATCTCTGTACCTCCTGTCTTCAGTCATCTCTCAGTGCCTTCTGCCTTCACTCATCTCTCCCTGCATCTTACTCTCCATCATCTCTCCGAGCCTCCTGCCTTCCATCATCTCAGAGCCCCCTGCCATACATCATCTCTCAGTGCCTCCTGCCTTCAGTTACCTCTCAGTACCTCCTGACTTCCACTATTTCCCGGTGCATCTAACTTTCCTCATCTCTCAGCGCCTCCGGCCTTCATCATCTCAGCCCTCCTGCTTTCAGTCATCTCTCAGTCCTTCCTGCTTCCATCATCTCTCAGTACCTCCTGACTTCAGACATCTCTCCCTGCATCTTGCTTTCCATCATCTCTCAGCCCTCCTGCCTTCCATCATCTCAGCCTTCCTGCCTTGCATCATCTCATCCTTCCTGCGCTTCATCATCTCTCAGAGCCTCCTGCCCTCTATCATCTCTCACTGCCTCCTGCCTTCAGTCATCTCTCAGTGCCACTGCCTTCCACCATCTCAGCCCTCCTGCCTTCCATTTTCTCTCAGTGCCTCCTGCCTTCAGTCATCTCTCAGCCCTCCTGCCTTCCACCATCTCAACCCTCCTGCCTTCCATCATCTCTCAGTACCTCCTGCCTTCAGTCATCTCTCAGTGCGTTCTGCCTTCCACCATCTCAGCCCTCCTGCCTTCCATCATCTCACATTGCCTCCTGCCTTCAGTCATCTCTCAGCCCTCCTGCCTTCCATTATCTCTCAATACCTCCTGCCTTCAGCCATCTCAGCCCTCCTGCCTTCCATCATCTCTCAGTACCTCCTGCCTTCCACCATCTCAGCCCTTCTGCCTTCCATCATCTCTCAGTGCCTCCTGCCTTCATTCACCTCTCACTACCTCCTGACTTCCAACATTTCTCGGTGCATCTAACTTTCCTCATTTCTCAGCGCCTCTGGCCTTCAGTGATCACAGCCCTCCTGCCTTCAGTCATCTCTCAGTCCCTCCTGCTTCCATCATCTCTCAGCCCTCCTGCCTTCGATCATCTCTCAGTACCTCCTGTCTTCAGTCATCTCTCAGTGCCTTCTGCCTTCACTCATCTCTCCCTGCATCTTGCTCTCCATCATCTCTCTGAGCCTCCTGCCTTCCATCATCTCAGAGCCTCCTGTCCTCCATCATCTCTCAGTGCCTCCTGCCTTCAGTGATCTCTCAATCCGTCCTGCTTCCATCATCTCTCAGTACCTCCTGACTTCCACTATCTCAGCCCTCCTGCCTTCCATCATCTCTCAGCCTTCCTGCCTTCCATCATCTCGGAGCCTCCTGCCCTCCATCATCTCTCAGTACCTCCTGACTTCCACTATTTCTCGGTGCATCTAACTTTCCTCATCTCTCAGCACCTCCTGCCTTCAGTCATCTCAGCCCTCCTGCCTTCATTCATCTCTCAGTCCCTCCTGCTTCCATCATCTCAGTGCCTCCTGCCCTCCATCATCTCTCAGTGCCTCCTGCCTTCAGTCATCTCTCAGTCCATCCTGCCCTCCTTCGTCTCTCAGTACCTCCTGACTTCAGTCATCTCTCCCTGCATCTTGCTTTCCAAAATCTCTCAGTGCCCCCTGCCTTCCATCATCTCAGCCCCCCTGTGCTTCATCATCTCTCAGTGCCTCCTGCCTTCCATCATCTCTCAGTACCTCCTGTCTTCAGTCATCTCTCAGTGCCTCCTGCCTTCACTCATCTCTCCCTGCATCTTGCTTTCCATCATCTCTCAGCGCCCCGCCTTCCATCATCTCAACCCTCCTGCCCTCCATCATCTCTCAGTGCCTCCTGCCTTCAGTCATCTCTCAGTCCGTCCTGCTTCCATCACCTCTCAGTACCTCCTGGGTTCCACCATCTCAGCCCTCCTGCCTTCCATCATCTCTCAGTACTTCCTGCCTTCCACCATCTCAGCCCTCCTGCCTTCCATCATCTCTCAGTGCCTCCTGCCTTTATTCACCTCTCACTACCGCCTGACTTCCACTATTTCTCGGTGCATCTAACTTTCCTCATTTCTCAGCGCCTCCGGCCTTCAGTGATCACAGCCCTCCTGCCTTCAGTCATCTCTCAGTCCGTCCTGCTTCCATCATCTCTCAGCCCTCATCTCTCAGTACCTCATGTCTTCAGTCATCTCTCAGTGCCTTCTGCCTTCACTCATCTCTCCCTGCATCTTGCTCTCCATCATCTCTCCGAGCCTCCTGCCTTCCATCATCTCAGAGCCTCCTGCCCTCCATCATCTCTCAGTGCCTCCTGCCTTCAGTGATCTCTCAATCCGTCCTGCTTCCATCATCTCTCAGCCTTCCTGCCTTCCATCATCTCGGAGCCTCCTGCCCTCCATCATCTCTCAGTACCTCCTGACTTCCACTATTTCTCGGTGCATCTAACTTTCCTCATCTCTCAGCACCTCCTGCCTTCAGTCATCTCAGCCCTCTTGCCTTCAGTCATCTCTCAGTCCCTCCTGCTTCCATTATCTCAGAGCCTCCTGCCCTCCATCATCTCTCAGTGACTCCTGACTTCAGTCATCTCTCCCTGCATCTTGCTTTCCATAATCTCTCAGTGCCCCCTGCCTTCCATCATCTCAGCCCCCCTGCGCTTCATCATCTCTCAGTGCCTCCTGCCTTCCATCATCTCTCAGTACCTCCTGTCTTCAGTCATCTCTCAGTGCCTCCTGCCTTCACTCATCTTTCCCTGCATCTTGCTCTCCATCATCTCTAAGAGCCTCCTGTCTTCCATCATCTCAGCCCTCCTGCATTCCATCATCTATCAGTGCCTCCTGCCTTCAGTTATCTCTCAGCCCTCCTGCCTTGCATTATCTCTCAATACCTCCTGCCTTCAGACATCGCAGCCCTCCTGCCTTCCATCATCTCTCAGTACCTCCTGCCGTCCACCATCTCCGCCCTCCTGCCTTCCATCATCTCTCAGTGCCTCCTGCCTTCATTCACCTCTCACTACCTCCTGACTTCCACTATTTCTCGGTGCATCTAACTTTCCTCATTTCTCAGCGCCTCCGGCCTTCAGTGATCACAGCCCTCTTGCCTTCAGTCATCTCTCAGTCCCTCCTGCTTCCATCATCTCTCAGCCCTCCTGCCTTCCATCATCTCTCAGTACCTCCTGTCTTCAGTCATCTCTCAGTGCCTTCTGCCTTCACTCATCTCTCCCTGCATCTTGCTCTCCATCATCTCTCCAATCCTCCTGCCTTCCATCATCTCAGAGCCTCCTGCCTTCCATCATCTCTCAGTGCCTCCTGCCTTCAGTGATCTCTCAATCCGCCCTGCTTCCATCATCTCTCAGTACCTCCTGACTTCCACTATCTCAGCCCTCCCACCTTCCATCATCTCTCAGCCTTCCTGCCTTCCATCATCTCGGAGCCTCCTGCCCTCCATCATCTCTCAGTACCTTCTGACTTCCACTATTTCTCGGTGCATCTAACTTTCCTCATCTCTCAGCACCTCCTGCTTCAGTCATCTCAGCCCTCCTGCCTTCACTCATCTCTCAGTCCCTCCTGCTTCCATCATCTCAGAGCCTCCTGCCCCCATCATCTCTCAGTGCCTCCTGCCTTCATTCATCTCTCAGTCCGTCCTGCCCTCCTTCGTCTCTCAGTACCTCCTGACTTCAGACATCTCTCCCTGCATCTTGCTTTCCATAATCTCTCAGTGCCCCCTGCCTTTTTATCATCTCAGCCCCCCTGCGCTTCATCATCTCTCCCTGCATCTTGCTTTCCGTCATCTCTCAGCGCCCCGCCTGCCATCATCTCAGCCCTCCTGCGCTTCATCATCTCCCAGTGCCTCCTGCCTTCACTCATCTCTCCCTGCATCTTGCTTTCCATCATCTCTCAGCCCTCCTGCCTTCCATCATCTCTCAGTACCTCCTGTCTTCAGTCATCTCTCAGTGCCTCCTGCCTTCACTCATCTCTCCCTGCATCTTGCTTTCCATCATCTCTCAGCGCCCCGCCTTCCATCATCTCAGCCCTCCTGCGCTTCATCATCTCTCAGTGCCTCCTGCCTTCCCTCATCTCTCCCTGCATCTTGCTTTCCATCATCTCTCAGAGCCTCTTGCCTTCCATCATCTCAGAGCCTCCTGCCCTCCATCATCTCTAAGTGCCTCCTGCCTTCTGTCATCTCTCAGCCCTCCTGCCTTCCATTATCTCTCAATACCTCCTGCCTTCAGCCATCTCAGCCCTCCTGCCTCCCATCCTCTCTCAGTACCTCCTGCCTTCCACCATCTCTCAGTGCCTCATGCCTTCATTCACCTCTCACTACCTCCTGACTTCCACTATTTCTCGGTGCATCTAACTTTCCTCATGTTTCAGCGTCTCCGGCCTTCAGTGATCACAGCCCTCCTGCCTTCAGTCTTCTCTCAGTCCCTCCTGCTTCATCATCTCTCAGCCCTCCTGCCTTCCATCATCTCTCAGTAACTCCTGTCTTCAGTCATCTCTCAGTGCCTTCTGACTTCACTCATCTCTCCCTGCATCTTTCTCTCCATCATCTCTCCGAGCCTCCTGCCTTCCATCATCTCAGAGCCTCCTGTCCTCCATCATCTCTCAGTGCCTCCTGCCTTCAGCGATCTCTCAATCCGTCCTGCTTCCATAATCTCTCAGTACCTCCTGACTTCCACTATCTCAGCCCTCCTGCCTTCCATCATCTCTCAGCCTTCCTGCCTTCCATCATCTCGGAGCCTCCTGCCCTCCATCATCTCTCAGTACCTCCTGACTTCCACTATTTCTCGGTGCATCTAACTTTCCTCATCTCTCAGCACCTCCTGCCTTCAGTCATCTAAGCCCTCCTGCCTTCACTCATCTCTCAGTCCCTCCTGCTTCCATCATCTCAGAGCCTCCTGCCCTCCATCATCTCTCAGTGCCTCCTGCCTTCAGTCATCTCTCATTCTGTCCTGCCCTTCTTCGTCTCTCAGTACCTCCTGACTTCAGTCATCTCTCCCTGCATCTTGCTTTCCATAATCTCTCAGTGCCCCCTGCCTTCCATCATCTCAGCCCCCCTGCGCTTCATCCTCTCTCAGTGCCTCCTGCCTTCCATCATCTCTCAGTACCTCCTGTCCTCAGTCATCTCTCAGTGCCTCCTGCCTTCTCTCATCTCTCCCTGCATCTTGCTTTCCATCATCTCTCAGCGCCCCGCCTTCCATCATCTCAGCCCTCCTGCGCTTCATCATCTCTCAGTGCCTCCTGCCTTCACTCATCTCTCCCTGCAACTTGCTTTCCATCATCTCTCAGAGCCTCCTGCCTTCCATCATCTCAGAGCCTCCTGCCCTCCATCATCTCTCAGTGCCTCCTGCATTCAGTCATCTCTCAGTCTGTCCTGCTTCCATCATCTCTCAGTACCTCCTGGTTTCCACCATCTCTCGGTGCATCTTACTTTCCTCATTTCCTAATCTCTCAGCGCCTCCTGCCTTCTGTCATCTCTCAGCCCTCCTGCCTTCCATTATCTCTCAATACCTCCTGCCTTCAGCCATCTCAGCCCTCCTGCCTTCCATCATCTCTCAGTACCTCCTGCCTTCCACCATCTCAGCCCTCCTGCCTTCCATCATCTCTCAGTACCTCCTGCCTTCATTCACTTCTCACTAACTCCTGACTTCCACTATTTCTCGGTGCATCTAACTTTCCTCATTTCTCAGCGCCTCTGGCCTTCAGTGATCACAGCCCTCCTGCCTTCAGTCATCTCTCAGTCCCTCCTGCTTCCATCATCTCTCAGCCCTCCTGCCTTCCATCATATCTCTGTACCTCCTGTCTTCAGTCATCTCTCAGTGCCTTCTGCCTTCACTCATCTCTCCCTGCATCTTACTCTCCATCATCTCTCCGAGCCTCCTGCCTTCCATCATCTCAGAGCCCCCTGCCATACATCATCTCTCAGTGCCTCCTGCCTTCAGTTACCTCTCAGTACCTCCTGACTTCCACTATTTCCCGGTGCATCTAACTTTCCTCATCTCTCAGCGCCTCCGGCCTTCATCATCTCAGCCCTCCTGCTTTCAGTCATCTCTCAGTCCTTCCTGCTTCCATCATCTCTCAGTACCTCCTGACTTCAGACATCTCTCCCTGCATCTTGCTTTCCATCATCTCTCAGCCCTCCTGCCTTCCATCATCTCAGCCTTCCTGCCTTGCATCATCTCATCCTTCCTGCGCTTCATCATCTCTCAGAGCCTCCTGCCCTCTATCATCTCTCACTGCCTCCTGCCTTCAGTCATCTCTCAGTGCCACTGCCTTCCACCATCTCAGCCCTCCTGCCTTCCATTTTCTCTCAGTGCCTCCTGCCTTCAGTCATCTCTCAGCCCTCCTGCCTTCCACCATCTCAACCCTCCTGCCTTCCATCATCTCTCAGTACCTCCTGCCTTCAGTCATCTCTCAGTGTGTTCTGCCTTCCACCATCTCAGCCCTCCTGCCTTCCATCATCTCACATTGCCTCCTGCCTTCAGTCATCTCTCAGCCCTCCTGCCTTCCATTATCTCTCAATACCTCCTGCCTTCAGCCATCTCAGCCCTCCTGCCTTCCATCATCTCTCAGTACCTCCTGCCTTCCACCATCTCAGCCCTTCTGCCTTCCATCATCTCTCAGTGCCTCCTGCCTTCATTCACCTCTCACTACCTCCTGACTTCCAACATTTCTCGGTGCATCTAACTTTCCTCATTTCTCAGCGCCTCTGGCCTTCAGTGATCACAGCCCTCCTGCCTTCAGTCATCTCTCAGTCCCTCCTGCTTCCATCATCTCTCAGCCCTCCTGCCTTCGATCATCTCTCAGTACCTCCTGTCTTCAGTCATCTCTCAGTGCCTTCTGCCTTCACTCATCTCTCCCTGCATCTTGCTCTCCATCATCTCTCTGAGCCTCCTGCCTTCCATCATCTCAGAGCCTCCTGTCCTCCATCATCTCTCAGTGCCTCCTGCCTTCAGTGATCTCTCAATCCGTCCTGCTTCCATCATCTCTCAGTACCTCCTGACTTCCACTATCTCAGCCCTCCTGCCTTCCATCATCTCTCAGCCTTCCTGCCTTCCATCATCTCGGAGCCTCCTGCCCTCCATCATCTCTCAGTACCTCCTGACTTCCACTATTTCTCGGTGCATCTAACTTTCCTCATCTCTCAGCACCTCCTGCCTTCAGTCATCTCAGCCCTCCTGCCTTCATTCATCTCTCAGTCCCTCCTGCTTCCATCATCTCAGTGCCTCCTGCCCTCCATCATCTCTCAGTGCCTCCTGCCTTCAGTCATCTCTCAGTCCATCCTGCCCTCCTTCGTCTCTCAGTACCTCCTGACTTCAGTCATCTCTCCCTGCATCTTGCTTTCCAAAATCTCTCAGTGCCCCCTGCCTTCCATCATCTCAGCCCCCCTGTGCTTCATCATCTCTCAGTGCCTCCTGCCTTCCATCATCTCTCAGTACCTCCTGTCTTCAGTCATCTCTCAGTGCCTCCTGCCTTCACTCATCTCTCCCTGCATCTTGCTTTCCATCATCTCTCAGCGCCCCGCCTTCCATCATCTCAACCCTCCTGCCCTCCATCATCTCTCAGTGCCTCCTGCCTTCAGTCATCTCTCAGTCCGTCCTGCTTCCATCACCTCTCAGTACCTCCTGGGTTCCACCATCTCAGCCCTCCTGCCTTCCATCATCTCTCAGTACTTCCTGCCTTCCACCATCTCAGCCCTCCTGCCTTCCATCATCTCTCAGTGCCTCCTGCCTTTATTCACCTCTCACTACCGCCTGACTTCCACTATTTCTCGGTGCATCTAACTTTCCTCATTTCTCAGCGCCTCCGGCCTTCAGTGATCACAGCCCTCCTGCCTTCAGTCATCTCTCAGTCCGTCCTGCTTCCATCATCTCTCAGCCCTCATCTCTCAGTACCTCATGTCTTCAGTCATCTCTCAGTGCCTTCTGCCTTCACTCATCTCTCCCTGCATCTTGCTCTCCATCATCTCTCCGAGCCTCCTGCCTTCCATCATCTCAGAGCCTCCTGCCCTCCATCATCTCTCAGTGCCTCCTGCCTTCAGTGATCTCTCAATCCGTCCTGCTTCCATCATCTCTCAGCCTTCCTGCCTTCCATCATCTCAGAGCCTCCTGCCCTCCATCATCTCTCAGTACCTCCTGACTTCCACTATTTCTCGGTGCATCTAACTTTCCTCATCTCTCAGCACCTCCTGCCTTCAGTCATCTCAGCCCTCTTGCCTTCAGTCATCTCTCAGTCCCTCCTGCTTCCATTATCTCAGAGCCTCCTGCCCTCCATCATCTCTCAGTGACTCCTGACTTCAGTCATCTCTCCCTGCATCTTGCTTTCCATAATCTCTCAGTGCCCCCTGCCTTCCATCATCTCAGCCCCCCTGCGCTTCATCATCTCTCAGTGCCTCCTGCCTTCCATCATCTCTCAGTACCTCCTGTCTTCAGTCATCTCTCAGTGCCTCCTGCCTTCACTCATCTTTCCCTGCATCTTGCTCTCCATCATCTCTAAGAGCCTCCTGTCTTCCATCATCTCAGCCCTCCTGCATTCCATCATCTATCAGTGCCTCCTGCCTTCAGTTATCTCTCAGCCCTCCTGCCTTGCATTATCTCTCAATACCTCCTGCCTTCAGACATCGCAGCCCTCCTGCCTTCCATCATCTCTCAGTACCTCCTGCCGTCCACCATCTCCGCCCTCCTGCCTTCCATCATCTCTCAGTGCCTCCTGCCTTCATTCACCTCTCACTACCTCCTGACTTCCACTATTTCTCGGTGCATCTAACTTTCCTCATTTCTCAGCGCCTCCGGCCTTCAGTGATCACAGCCCTCTTGCCTTCAGTCATCTCTCAGTCCCTCCTGCTTCCATCATCGCTCAGCCCTCCTGCCTTCCATCATCTCTCAGTACCTCCTGTCTTCAGTCATCTCTCAGTGCCTTCTGCCTTCACTCATCTCTCCCTGCATCTTGCTCTCCATCATCTCTCCAATCCTCCTGCCTTCCATCATCTCAGAGCCTCCTGCCTTCCATCATCTCTCAGTGCCTCCTGCCTTCAGTGATCTCTCAATCCGCCCTGCTTCCATCATCTCTCAGTACCTCCTGACTTCCACTATCTCAGCCCTCCCACCTTCCATCATCTCTCAGCCTTCCTGCCTTCCATCATCTCGGAGCCTCCTGCCCTCCATCATCTCTCAGTACCTTCTGACTTCCACTATTTCTCGGTGCATCTAACTTTCCTCATCTCTCAGCACCTCCTGCTTCAGTCATCTCAGCCCTCCTGCCTTCACTCATCTCTCAGTCCCTCCTGCTTCCATCATCTCAGAGCCTCCTGCCCCCATCATCTCTCAGTGCCTCCTGCCTTCATTCATCTCTCAGTCCGTCCTGCCCTCCTTCGTCTCTCAGTACCTCCTGACTTCAGACATCTCTCCCTGCATCTTGCTTTCCATAATCTCTCAGTGCCCCCTGCCTTTTTATCATCTCAGCCCCCCTGCGCTTCATCATCTCTCCCTGCATCTTGCTTTCCGTCATCTCTCAGCGCCCCGCCTGCCATCATCTCAGCCCTCCTGCGCTTCATCATCTCCCAGTGCCTCCTGCCTTCACTCATCTCTCCCTGCATCTTGCTTTCCATCATCTCTCAGCCCTCCTGCCTTCCATCATCTCTCAGTACCTCCTGTCTTCAGTCATCTCTCAGTGCCTCCTGCCTTCACTCATCTCTCCCTGCATCTTGCTTTCCATCATCTCTCAGCGCCCCGCCTTCCATCATCTCAGCCCTCCTGCGCTTCATCATCTCTCAGTGCCTCCTGCCTTCCCTCATCTCTCCCTGCATCTTGCTTTCCATCATCTCTCAGAGCCTCTTGCCTTCCATCATCTCAGAGCCTCCTGCCCTCCATCATCTCTAAGTGCCTCCTGCCTTCTGTCATCTCTCAGCCCTCCTGCCTTCCATTATCTCTCAATACCTCCTGCCTTCAGCCATCTCAGCCCTCCTGCCTCCCATCCTCTCTCAGTACCTCCTGCCTTCCACCATCTCTCAGTGCCTCATGCCTTCATTCACCTCTCACTACCTCCTGACTTCCACTATTTCTCGGTGCATCTAACTTTCCTCATGTTTCAGCGTCTCCGGCCTTCAGTGATCACAGCCCTCCTGCCTTCAGTCTTCTCTCAGTCCCTCCTGCTTCATCATCTCTCAGCCCTCCTGCCTTCCATCATCTCTCAGTAACTCCTGTCTTCAGTCATCTCTCAGTGCCTTCTGACTTCACTCATCTCTCCCTGCATCTTTCTCTCCATCATCTCTCCGAGCCTCCTGCCTTCCATCATCTCAGAGCCTCCTGTCCTCCATCATCTCTCAGTGCCTCCTGCCTTCAGCGATCTCTCAATCCGTCCTGCTTCCATAATCTCTCAGTACCTCCTGACTTCCACTATCTCAGCCCTCCTGCCTTCCATCATCTCTCAGCCTTCCTGCCTTCCATCATCTCGGAGCCTCCTGCCCTCCATCATCTCTCAGTACCTCCTGACTTCCACTATTTCTCGGTGCATCTAACTTTCCTCATCTCTCAGCACCTCCTGCCTTCAGTCATCTAAGCCCTCCTGCCTTCACTCATCTCTCAGTCCCTCCTGCTTCCATCATCTCAGAGCCTCCTGCCCTCCATCATCTCTCAGTGCCTCCTGCCTTCAGTCATCTCTCATTCTGTCCTGCCCTTCTTCGTCTCTCAGTACCTCCTGACTTCAGTCATCTCTCCCTGCATCTTGCTTTCCATAATCTCTCAGTGCCCCCTGCCTTCCATCATCTCAGCCCCCCTGCGCTTCATCCTCTCTCAGTGCCTCCTGCCTTCCATCATCTCTCAGTACCTCCTGTCCTCAGTCATCTCTCAGTGCCTCCTGCCTTCTCTCATCTCTCCCTGCATCTTGCTTTCCATCATCTCTCAGCGCCCCGCCTTCCATCATCTCAGCCCTCCTGCGCTTCATCATCTCTCAGTGCCTCCTGCCTTCACTCATCTCTCCCTGCAACTTGCTTTCCATCATCTCTCAGAGCCTCCTGCCTTCCATCATCTCAGAGCCTCCTGCCCTCCATCATCTCTCAGTGCCTCCTGCATTCAGTCATCTCTCAGTCTGTCCTGCTTCCATCATCTCTCAGTACCTCCTGGTTTCCACCATCTCTCGGTGCATCTTACTTTCCTCATTTCCTAATCTCTCAGCGCCTCCTGCCTTCTGTCATCTCTCAGCCCTCCTGCCTTCCATTATCTCTCAATACCTCCTGCCTTCAGCCATCTCAGCCCTCCTGCCTTCCATCATCTCTCAGTACCTCCTGCCTTCCACCATCTCAGCCCTCCTGCCTTCCATCATCTCTCAGTACCTCCTGCCTTCATTCACTTCTCACTAACTCCTGACTTCCACTATTTCTCGGTGCATCTAACTTTCCTCATTTCTCAGCGCCTCTGGCCTTCAGTGATCACAGCCCTCCTGCCTTCAGTCATCTCTCAGTCCCTCCTGCTTCCATCATCTCTCAGCCCTCCTGCCTTCCATCATATCTCTGTACCTCCTGTCTTCAGTCATCTCTCAGTGCCTTCTGCCTTCACTCATCTCTCCCTGCATCTTACTCTCCATCATCTCTCCGAGCCTCCTGCCTTCCATCATCTCAGAGCCCCCTGCCATACATCATCTCTCAGTGCCTCCTGCCTTCAGTTACCTCTCAGTACCTCCTGACTTCCACTATTTCCCGGTGCATCTAACTTTCCTCATCTCTCAGCGCCTCCGGCCTTCATCATCTCAGCCCTCCTGCTTTCAGTCATCTCTCAGTCCTTCCTGCTTCCATCATCTCTCAGTACCTCCTGACTTCAGACATCTCTCCCTGCATCTTGCTTTCCATCATCTCTCAGCCCTCCTGCCTTCCATCATCTCAGCCTTCCTGCCTTGCATCATCTCATCCTTCCTGCGCTTCATCATCTCTCAGAGCCTCCTGCCCTCTATCATCTCTCACTGCCTCCTGCCTTCAGTCATCTCTCAGTGCCACTGCCTTCCACCATCTCAGCCCTCCTGCCTTCCATTTTCTCTCAGTGCCTCCTGCCTTCAGTCATCTCTCAGCCCTCCTGCCTTCCACCATCTCAACCCTCCTGCCTTCCATCATCTCTCAGTACCTCCTGCCTTCAGTCATCTCTCAGTGTGTTCTGCCTTCCACCATCTCAGCCCTCCTGCCTTCCATCATCTCACATTGCCTCCTGCCTTCAGTCATCTCTCAGCCCTCCTGCCTTCCATTATCTCTCAATACCTCCTGCCTTCAGCCATCTCAGCCCTCCTGCCTTCCATCATCTCTCAGTACCTCCTGCCTTCCACCATCTCAGCCCTTCTGCCTTCCATCATCTCTCAGTGCCTCCTGCCTTCATTCACCTCTCACTACCTCCTGACTTCCAACATTTCTCGGTGCATCTAACTTTCCTCATTTCTCAGCGCCTCTGGCCTTCAGTGATCACAGCCCTCCTGCCTTCAGTCATCTCTCAGTCCCTCCTGCTTCCATCATCTCTCAGCCCTCCTGCCTTCGATCATCTCTCAGTACCTCCTGTCTTCAGTCATCTCTCAGTGCCTTCTGCCTTCACTCATCTCTCCCTGCATCTTGCTCTCCATCATCTCTCTGAGCCTCCTGCCTTCCATCATCTCAGAGCCTCCTGTCCTCCATCATCTCTCAGTGCCTCCTGCCTTCAGTGATCTCTCAATCCGTCCTGCTTCCATCATCTCTCAGTACCTCCTGACTTCCACTATCTCAGCCCTCCTGCCTTCCATCATCTCTCAGCCTTCCTGCCTTCCATCATCTCGGAGCCTCCTGCCCTCCATCATCTCTCAGTACCTCCTGACTTCCACTATTTCTCGGTGCATCTAACTTTCCTCATCTCTCAGCACCTCCTGCCTTCAGTCATCTCAGCCCTCCTGCCTTCATTCATCTCTCAGTCCCTCCTGCTTCCATCATCTCAGTGCCTCCTGCCCTCCATCATCTCTCAGTGCCTCCTGCCTTCAGTCATCTCTCAGTCCATCCTGCCCTCCTTCGTCTCTCAGTACCTCCTGACTTCAGTCATCTCTCCCTGCATCTTGCTTTCCAAAATCTCTCAGTGCCCCCTGCCTTCCATCATCTCAGCCCCCCTGTGCTTCATCATCTCTCAGTGCCTCCTGCCTTCCATCATCTCTCAGTACCTCCTGTCTTCAGTCATCTCTCAGTGCCTCCTGCCTTCACTCATCTCTCCCTGCATCTTGCTTTCCATCATCTCTCAGCGCCCCGCCTTCCATCATCTCAACCCTCCTGCCCTCCATCATCTCTCAGTGCCTCCTGCCTTCAGTCATCTCTCAGTCCGTCCTGCTTCCATCACCTCTCAGTACCTCCTGGGTTCCACCATCTCAGCCCTCCTGCCTTCCATCATCTCTCAGTACTTCCTGCCTTCCACCATCTCAGCCCTCCTGCCTTCCATCATCTCTCAGTGCCTCCTGCCTTTATTCACCTCTCACTACCGCCTGACTTCCACTATTTCTCGGTGCATCTAACTTTCCTCATTTCTCAGCGCCTCCGGCCTTCAGTGATCACAGCCCTCCTGCCTTCAGTCATCTCTCAGTCCGTCCTGCTTCCATCATCTCTCAGCCCTCATCTCTCAGTACCTCATGTCTTCAGTCATCTCTCAGTGCCTTCTGCCTTCACTCATCTCTCCCTGCATCTTGCTCTCCATCATCTCTCCGAGCCTCCTGCCTTCCATCATCTCAGAGCCTCCTGCCCTCCATCATCTCTCAGTGCCTCCTGCCTTCAGTGATCTCTCAATCCGTCCTGCTTCCATCATCTCTCAGCCTTCCTGCCTTCCATCATCTCGGAGCCTCCTGCCCTCCATCATCTCTCAGTACCTCCTGACTTCCACTATTTCTCGGTGCATCTAACTTTCCTCATCTCTCAGCACCTCCTGCCTTCAGTCATCTCAGCCCTCTTGCCTTCAGTCATCTCTCAGTCCCTCCTGCTTCCATTATCTCAGAGCCTCCTGCCCTCCATCATCTCTCAGTGACTCCTGACTTCAGTCATCTCTCCCTGCATCTTGCTTTCCATAATCTCTCAGTGCCCCCTGCCTTCCATCATCTCAGCCCCCCTGCGCTTCATCATCTCTCAGTGCCTCCTGCCTTCCATCATCTCTCAGTACCTCCTGTCTTCAGTCATCTCTCAGTGCCTCCTGCCTTCACTCATCTTTCCCTGCATCTTGCTCTCCATCATCTCTAAGAGCCTCCTGTCTTCCATCATCTCAGCCCTCCTGCATTCCATCATCTATCAGTGCCTCCTGCCTTCAGTTATCTCTCAGCCCTCTTGCCTTGCATTATCTCTCAATACCTCCTGCCTTCAGACATCGCAGCCCTCCTGCCTTCCATCATCTCTCAGTACCTCCTGCCGTCCACCATCTCCGCCCTCCTGCCTTCCATCATCTCTCAGTGCCTCCTGCCTTCATTCACCTCTCACTACCTCCTGACTTCCACTATTTCTCGGTGCATCTAACTTTCCTCATTTCTCAGCGCCTCCGGCCTTCAGTGATCACAGCCCTCTTGCCTTCAGTCATCTCTCAGTCCCTCCTGCTTCCATCATCGCTCAGCCCTCCTGCCTTCCATCATCTCTCAGTACCTCCTGTCTTCAGTCATCTCTCAGTGCCTTCTGCCTTCACTCATCTCTCCCTGCATCTTGCTCTCCATCATCTCTCCAATCCTCCTGCCTTCCATCATCTCAGAGCCTCCTGCCTTCCATCATCTCTCAGTGCCTCCTGCCTTCAGTGATCTCTCAATCCGCCCTGCTTCCATCATCTCTCAGTACCTCCTGACTTCCACTATCTCAGCCCTCCCACCTTCCATCATCTCTCAGCCTTCCTGCCTTCCATCATCTCGGAGCCTCCTGCCCTCCATCATCTCTCAGTACCTTCTGACTTCCACTATTTCTCGGTGCATCTAACTTTCCTCATCTCTCAGCACCTCCTGCTTCAGTCATCTCAGCCCTCCTGCCTTCACTCATCTCTCAGTCCCTCCTGCTTCCATCATCTCAGAGCCTCCTGCCCCCATCATCTCTCAGTGCCTCCTGCCTTCATTCATCTCTCAGTCCGTCCTGCCCTCCTTCGTCTCTCAGTACCTCCTGACTTCAGACATCTCTCCCTGCATCTTGCTTTCCATAATCTCTCAGTGCCCCCTGCCTTTTTATCATCTCAGCCCCCCTGCGCTTCATCATCTCTCCCTGCATCTTGCTTTCCGTCATCTCTCAGCGCCCCGCCTGCCATCATCTCAGCCCTCCTGCGCTTCATCATCTCCCAGTGCCTCCTGCCTTCACTCATCTCTCCCTGCATCTTGCTTTCCATCATCTCTCAGCCCTCCTGCCTTCCATCATCTCTCAGTACCTCCTGTCTTCAGTCATCTCTCAGTGCCTCCTGCCTTCACTCATCTCTCCCTGCATCTTGCTTTCCATCATCTCTCAGCGCCCCGCCTTCCATCATCTCAGCCCTCCTGCGCTTCATCATCTCTCAGTGCCTCCTGCCTTCCCTCATCTCTCCCTGCATCTTGCTTTCCATCATCTCTCAGAGCCTCTTGCCTTCCATCATCTCAGAGCCTCCTGCCCTCCATCATCTCTAAGTGCCTCCTGCCTTCTGTCATCTCTCAGCCCTCCTGCCTTCCATTATCTCTCAATACCTCCTGCCTTCAGCCATCTCAGCCCTCCTGCCTCCCATCCTCTCTCAGTACCTCCTGCCTTCCACCATCTCTCAGTGCCTCATGCCTTCATTCACCTCTCACTACCTCCTGACTTCCACTATTTCTCGGTGCATCTAACTTTCCTCATGTTTCAGCGTCTCCGGCCTTCAGTGATCACAGCCCTCCTGCCTTCAGTCTTCTCTCAGTCCCTCCTGCTTCATCATCTCTCAGCCCTCCTGCCTTCCATCATCTCTCAGTAACTCCTGTCTTCAGTCATCTCTCAGTGCCTTCTGACTTCACTCATCTCTCCCTGCATCTTTCTCTCCATCATCTCTCCGAGCCTCCTGCCTTCCATCATCTCAGAGCCTCCTGTCCTCCATCATCTCTCAGTGCCTCCTGCCTTCAGCGATCTCTCAATCCGTCCTGCTTCCATAATCTCTCAGTACCTCCTGACTTCCACTATCTCAGCCCTCCTGCCTTCCATCATCTCTCAGCCTTCCTGCCTTCCATCATCTCGGAGCCTCCTGCCCTCCATCATCTCTCAGTACCTCCTGACTTCCACTATTTCTCGGTGCATCTAACTTTCCTCATCTCTCAGCACCTCCTGCCTTCAGTCATCTAAGCCCTCCTGCCTTCACTCATCTCTCAGTCCCTCCTGCTTCCATCATCTCAGAGCCTCCTGCCCTCCATCATCTCTCAGTGCCTCCTGCCTTCAGTCATCTCTCATTCTGTCCTGCCCTTCTTCGTCTCTCAGTACCTCCTGACTTCAGTCATCTCTCCCTGCATCTTGCTTTCCATAATCTCTCAGTGCCCCCTGCCTTCCATCATCTCAGCCCCCCTGCGCTTCATCCTCTCTCAGTGCCTCCTGCCTTCCATCATCTCTCAGTACCTCCTGTCCTCAGTCATCTCTCAGTGCCTCCTGCCTTCTCTCATCTCTCCCTGCATCTTGCTTTCCATCATCTCTCAGCGCCCCGCCTTCCATCATCTCAGCCCTCCTGCGCTTCATCATCTCTCAGTGCCTCCTGCCTTCACTCATCTCTCCCTGCAACTTGCTTTCCATCATCTCTCAGAGCCTCCTGCCTTCCATCATCTCAGAGCCTCCTGCCCTCCATCATCTCTCAGTGCCTCCTGCATTCAGTCATCTCTCAGTCTGTCCTGCTTCCATCATCTCTCAGTACCTCCTGGTTTCCACCATCTCTCGGTGCATCTTACTTTCCTCATTTCCTAATCTCTCAGCGCCTCCTGCCTTCTGTCATCTCTCAGCCCTCCTGCCTTCCATTATCTCTCAATACCTCCTGCCTTCAGCCATCTCAGCCCTCCTGCCTTCCATCATCTCTCAGTACCTCCTGCCTTCCACCATCTCAGCCCTCCTGCCTTCCATCATCTCTCAGTACCTCCTGCCTTCATTCACTTCTCACTAACTCCTGACTTCCACTATTTCTCGGTGCATCTAACTTTCCTCATTTCTCAGCGCCTCTGGCCTTCAGTGATCACAGCCCTCCTGCCTTCAGTCATCTCTCAGTCCCTCCTGCTTCCATCATCTCTCAGCCCTCCTGCCTTCCATCATATCTCTGTACCTCCTGTCTTCAGTCATCTCTCAGTGCCTTCTGCCTTCACTCATCTCTCCCTGCATCTTACTCTCCATCATCTCTCCGAGCCTCCTGCCTTCCATCATCTCAGAGCCTCCTGCCCTCCATCATCTCTCAGTGCCTCCTGCCTTCAGTGATCTCTCAATCCGTCCTGCTTCCATCATCTCTCAGTACCTCCTGACTTCCACACTCTCAGCCCTCCTGCCTCCCATCATCCCTCAGCCTGCCTGCCTTCCATCATCTTGGAGCCTCCTGCCCTCCATCATCTCTCAGTACCTCCTGACTTCCACTATTTCTTGGTGCATCTAACTTTCCTCATCTCTCAGCACCTCCTGCCTTCAGTTATCTCAGCCCTCCTGCCTTCAGTCATCTCTCAGTCCCTCCTGCTTCCATCATCTCAGAGCCTCCTGCCCTCCATCATCTCTCAGTGCCTCCTGCCTTCAGTCATCTCTCAGTCCGTCCTGCCCTCCATCGTCTCTCAGTACCTCCTGACTTCAGTCATCTCTCCCTGCATCTTGCTTTCCATAATCTCTCAGTGCCCCCTGCCTTTTTATCATTTCAGCCCCCCTGCGCTTCATCATCTCTCAGTGCCTCCTGCCTTCCATCATCTCTCAGTACCTCCTGTCTTCAGTCATCTCTCAGTGCCTCCTGCCTTCACTCATTTCTCCCTGCATCTTGCTTTCCATCATCTCTCAGCGCCCCTGCCTGCCATCATCTCAGCCCTCCTGCGCTTCATCATCTCTCAGTGCCTCCTGCCTTCACTCATCTCTCCCTGCATCTTGCTTTCCATCATCTCTCAGAGCCTAGTGCCTTCCATCATCTCAGAGCCTCCTGCCCTCCATCATCTCTCAATGCCTCCTGCCTTCAGTCATCTCTCAGTCCGTCCTGCTTCCATCATCTCTCAGTACCTCCTGGCTTCCACCATCTCTCGGTGCATCTTACTTTCCTCATCTCTCAGCGCCTCCTGCCTTCTGTCATCTCAGCCCTCCTGCCTTCCATCATCTCTCAGTACCTCCTGTCTTCAGTCATCTCTCTGTGCCTCCTGCCTTCACTCATCTCTCCCTGCATCTTGCTCTCCATCATCTCTAAGAGCCTCCTGTCTTCCATCATCTCAGAGACTCCTGCCCTCCCTCATCTCTCAGTGCCTCCTGCCTTCAGTCACCTCTCAGTACCTCCTGACTTCCACTATTTCTCGGTGCATCTAACTTTCCTCATCTCCCAGCGCCTCCGGCCTTCAGTCATCTCACCCCTCCTGCCTTCAGTAATCTCTCAGTCCCTCCTGCTTCCATCACCTCTCAGCCCTCCTGCCTTCCATCATCTCTCAGTACCTCCTGTCTTCAGTCATCTCTCAGCTCCTTCTGCCTTCAGTCATCTCTCCCTCCATCTTGCTCTCCATCATCTCTCCGAGCCTCCTGCGTTCCATCATCTCAGAGCCTCCTGCCCTTCATCATCTCTCAGTTCCTCCTGCCATAAGTCATCTTTCAGTCAGTCCTGCTTCCATCATCTCTCCGTACCTCCGGACTTCCACTATCTCAGCCCTCCTGCCTTCCATCATCTCAGAGCCTCCTGCCCTCCATCATCTCTCGTTACCTCCTGACTTCCACTATTTCTCGGTGCATCTAACTTTCCTCATATCTCAGTGCCTCCTGCCTTCAGTCATCTCAGCCCTCCTGCCTTCAGTCACCTCTCAGTCCCTCCTGCTTCCATCATCTCTCAGTCCCTCCTGCTTCCATCATCTCTCAGTACCTCCTAACTTCAGTCATCTCTCCCTGCATCTTGCCTTCCATCATCTCAGAGCCTCCTGCCCTCCATCATCTCTCAGTGCCTACTGCCTTCACTCATCTCTCAGTCCGCCCTGCTTCCATCATTTCTCAGTACCTCCTGACTTCAGTCATCTCTCCCTGCATCTTGCCTTCCATCATTTCAGAGCCTCCTGCCCTCCACCATCTCTCAGTACCTCCTGACTTCAGTCATCTCTCCCTGCATCTTGCTTTCCATCATCTCTCAGTGCCCCCTGCCTTCCCTCATCTCAGTGCTTCTTGCCCTCCACCATCTCTCAGTGCCTCCTGTTTTCAGTCATCTCTCAGTCCATCCTGCTTCCATCATCTCTCTGTCACGGAATTCCCCCTTTCTCACCTGGGACCGATCCTTGCAGGATTTCTTGGGCGGTGTCTTCTTACACACGGACCTGGTCTTGTATAAGCCCGCGCAAGCCTCTTCTGGCTCCAGCGTGCGTTCAGAGCTCCAGGATTCAGATACTCCGGGATCCAGGAACGAAGAAGGTGAGCACATGGCACACGAGTCCAGGAATCAAGGAAGAAGGAAGAGGGTAATGGGAATGGAATTAGGAGGTCCAGGAACAAGGATAACAGTGTAGCAAACTACGGAGCACACATCTAGTCGCTGCTTGCAGTAGCATTGAGACGCGAGGGCCTGTGGGGGTGAGGCCTATATGTAAATACGCTACATCTGACGTAAAGACAAGTAAGATGTTGCACGTTAGATGGCCATGTTGGGAGTATCAAGGAGTGCAAGCCCCGTTGTGACAAGGACCATGAGGTCCAAAAGGGGCATGTTCTGTGGATCATGACAGCATGCCTCCTCCGAAGACTCGTTCCACCGGTTTGCCCGGGTGTATGAGATGGTATCTTCTGAGCAATAGAGGGGTATTCAGGTTAGAAGCTGGTTCCCAGGTTCATTCACTTGGAGGATATCCTTTCCATTCAACCAGGTATTGAAGCTGACTCTGTTTATACCTGGAATCGCATATTCGGACAACTTCATATTCCACTTGGTCGTCCAACACCACCGGAGGGGGTCTGCAAGATTTTCGGGAAGATCTGATGTAGGGTTTTAATAAAGAAGTGTGAAAAACTGGGTGTTTCTTCTTCCAGGAGTCGGGTAGCTTGAGTTGGTATGAGACAGGATTTATGATTTCCTTGACGGAAAATGGACCATAGTACTGGGGGGCCAGTTTGGTTGGCCGTAATTGTCAGGGTAGTAGCTTCGAGGACAACCAGACTTGATCACCAACTGCATATGAAGGCCCTGGTCTTCTTTTAGAATCATCATTTTGTTTAGTTCGTATTCTGGCCTTCTCTAGGTGTTCCTTGGCTTCCTTGTGTACATTGATGAGTGTTTCCATCCAGGAGTCAATGGTAGGAACAGGTGTGGGATGTGGAAGAACATAGGGTAACACCTATGGATGGAATCCTTGACTGCAATAAAAGGGGCTAGTCTTGATTGCTGAATGATCGGAATTGTTGTACGCGAACTCGGCCACGGGTATTAGGAGCGACCAGTCGTCCTGAACCTTTGTGGCGAAACAACAAAGGTATTGTTCCAGGGTTTGGTTTACACGTTCCGTAGCTCCATTGGTTTGTGGATGATATCCTGATGAGAGAGCACGTTGGATTCCCAGAATGCGACAGAGATGTTCCAAGAATTGTGAGACGTATTGAGGTCCTCGGTCTGATATGATCTTGGAAGGAAGTCCATGTAGGCGGAAATTGTGTTCCAGGAAGATTCCAGCTAGTTCTGATGAGGACGCGAGTTTATACAGGAGTGTAAAGTGAGCCATGTGAGTGAACAAGTCAATGGTAACCATGATAGTCGTGTATCCCATGGAAGGTGGCAATTCCACAATGAAGTCTGTAGCAATGAATTCCCATGGTCTTGTTGGTAGAGTAGGTTGTAGTAGGATACCTGCTGGTCTCTTGTTATCGTGATTGTTCTGACTACAAATAGAATAGGCTTGGATGTATAGTTGTACGTCTGTCTTCATTCTAGGCCACAAAAATTATATTTGTATAAAACAGAGGGTGTTGGTGATGCCACGATGTCCGGAATGAAGGGTATCGTGGCAGAGGTTGATTATCCTTTGTTGTAATTTCTGTGTGGGGATGACTAGAGTATTATCCTTGAACAAGTATCCATCCTTGATTCTTAGATCCCATTGATTCTTCCTTGAAATATCCTTCCAGAGCTCAGAGCATTGGGTTTGTATCCGAATTTCTTCGAGGAGACTGACTGCTTGAGCTACAAAAATCGTGTGGGGAAACATCTTGGGATAGGTCCAATCTTCATTAGTTTCATAGTCAGGATGTCGGGATAAGGTATCAGCAATTATTTTCTGTGATCCGGGGACATGATGGATGTGGAACTGGTTCTGGGCAAAGAAGAAGGTCCAACGGGCCTGACGACTGTTCCTACACTCCAAGGATTGTAGAACTTGAAGATTCCGATGGTCCGTGCGAACCTGGACTGGATGTCTCGCTCCCAGGAGTAGGTGTCGCCATTTGGTGAAGGCTTGCCGGATGACTAACAGTTCCTTTTCCAGGACAGAGTAATGTGTCTCACTGGGAGTCAGGGTTCTTGAAAGATAAGCAATGGGGTTTTCCATCTGGGCCTCGAACTCTTTCTTCAGCACTGCTCTTATGGCGTAGTTGGAGGCATCCGTCTCCACTATGAATGGTTGATTTATGTCGGGTTGGGCTAGGATGGGGGCTTGAGTAAACTCTGTCTTTAAATGTTGGAATGCCTTGTCTTGAGGTGTAGACCGGAGAAAGGGAGTGTCTTTCTTCAAGAGTGCAATGATCGGCTGAACAATCTCAGAAAAGGTGGGTATGAACTTCTGGTAGAAATTGGCTAGCCCCAGGAAGGATTGAACTTGTTTCACAGAGGTGGGAGCCGGCCAGGATAATATGGCTTTTACCTTTGACTGATCCATACCAATTACTTCTGGACTAAAGACGAATCCTAGGTAATGAACAGAGGTGACATTAAACAGGCATTTCTCGGGTTTGGCTAGGAGTCTATGTTCACATAGTCGTTGTAAGACAGCCTTAACATGTTCTTCATGCCTTAGAAGGTCCTTGGAATAGATCAGAATATCGTCCAGGTAGACGATGACGAAGATGAACAGCATATCAGAGAACACCCTATCCATGAAACGTTGAAAGACGGCAGGGGCATTAGCAAGTCCAAAGGGCATTACCAGGTATTCAAAGTGTCCAAAGGGTGTTTGAAAGGCTGTTTTCCATTCGCCTCCTTCCCTGATACGAATCAGATGATAGGCACCCCTGAGATCCAGTTTTGTGAAGATTACAGCTCCTCTCACCGCTTCCAGGATATCCGAGATCAAGGGTAAAGGGTAGCGGTCCTTGAAGGTGCATTGATTTAATCCACGATAATCGAGGCAAGGTCGAAGTTCCTTGGTGTCCTTCTTGGGAACAAAAAACAGTGAGGCTCCAGCTGGGGATTTCGATGGTCTTATGGTACCATTTTCAAGGTTTGTATCCAAGTATTCTCGTAGGGCTCTCTTTTCAGGTTCGGATAGGATGAACATCCTCCCAAAGGGAATCACTGCTGAGGCTTCTGTGTCTATCGCACAGTCTTCAGGTCTGTGAGGGGGTAGAGCCTGGACTATGGCAGTTGAAAACACATCACCATAACTCTGAGAGGCCTTTGGAACCGATAAATATTGGAAACCATGAGTGGTACTTGCTGATCTATTGATGGTTCTTTGGAAGGTGTCACGGATGATTCCAGGAATAGACAGTGAGACATACAAAACTCAGATCCAAGAAATAAGGATCCTGCTGCCCAGTTGATATAAGGATTATGCTTCTGTAACCAGGGCATACCCAGGACCATGGGATAATGAGCAGACTTAATGATGTCAAATCTGATCAGCTCTTGGTGATGGTTTATTGAAAGTTGGATCTCTTTATTCTGCAGTCTTATAAAACCTGAAGTGAGGGGTCTTCCAACAAGTTGTTGATCACCTGCTCCACATTGCAGTTATACTCCTCCAGGCAGGCCAGAACAAATCCTTCTCCAAGGTCTGGCAGCAGATCCTTCACCTGGGTGACCAAAGAGTCCAACTCCACTCCTGTAAGGAAGGAGGATGGCATTGCTGCTGAGGCCCCAGGACAATGATCATCATCCTGAAGGCTGTAACTGGGGGGCTGTGGACCGTTGCTGGTAAGCTGTGCTTCCGCTCCATCTGGTGACGTCCGCAATTCAATTCTTTTGGAAACAGATGTCTTGTGTCTAACTGCACCATCCCAGGCACTTTCCACACCTTTCAGGATATAGGCCGTTCGGGTCTCATCAAGAGCAGATGATGCCTGCTGAAGTAAATGTGTGTCCTCATCCACAGGGAACATTTCATCATAGTCTTTGATGAACCTCCTTTGCTGCAACAGTCTGGTGAAGATCTCTAAAAATGCTTCTACAAACGTATGGATATTCTCATTGCTTCTCTCTAATATTGGTTGAAGACAAGTCTGGTTAATTATAATATGTGATATCTCCATCATCTTCCTTCTGGAATGGGATAGTCTTCTCCACATGGCCATCTGTAAACTTCGGTCCTCAAACTTCCCCTTCTTAATGGCAGATTCAAGTTCTAGAACCATCAGTTCATAAAATGCAGCCAACCTGGGCACTACAGACAAGCTCAGGGCGGTCAAACATGGTTTTAAGGGCTTGCATGAAACCGTCGTAGTCATCCAGGAGGGCATCACCAGAATTGACTAAAGGCGTAGCCCAAGTTAGAGCATTTCCAGAAAGGTGTGAAATTATGAAGCCAACCTTAGCCCTGGGAGTTGAAAAGTAGTAGGGCTTAAAAGTAAAGTGAACCAAACAAGAATCAAGGAATCCACAAAGGGTTTTTGCTGACCCATCGTATTTGTCAACAATGCCGCCCAGCAATACGCTTTCCTTTGTGGCAGAATCACGGGACAGAACTAATTGTTTGAGAGCGGCGTTTTCCGCCTTTAAATTTTGTACCTCGGTTATTAGTTCTTGCATGCCACGCATGAGATCTTCAACAGCCGCTTCCATGTCGGCTCTGACTTCGGTTGTTTGGCGTTTCAAACTGTCACGGAATTCCCCCTTTCTCACCTGGGAGCGATCCTTGAAGGATTTCTTGGGCGGTGTCTTCTTACGCATGGACCTGGTCTTGTATAAACCTGCGCAAGCCTCTTCTGGCTCCAGCGTGCGTTCAGAGGTCCAGGATTCAGAGACTCTGGGATCCAGGAATGAAGAAGGTGAGCACACGGCACACGAGTCTGGGAATCAAGGAAGAAGGAAGAGGGTAATGGGAATGGAATTAGGAGGTCCAGGAACAAGGATAACAGTGTAGCGAACTACGAAGCACACGTCTAGTCACTACTTGCAGTAGCATTGAGACGTGATGGCCCGCGGGGATGTGGCCTATTTGTATATACGCTACGTCTGACGTAAAGACAAGGAAGATGTTGCACATTAGACAGCCATGTTGGGAGTGCAAGCCCCGTTGTGACAAGGACCATGAGGTCCAAAAGGGACGTGTTCTGTGGATCATGACACTCTCAGTACGTCCTGACTTCCACGATCTCTCAGTGCTTATTACTTTCCTCATCTCACAGCGCCTCCTGCCTTCTGTCATCCTCTTTGTTCAGGCAGCACATTCTGTGCACCTACCAACCACTTTGGAACACAGACATTAAAAGAGTTGGCATTCATTGCCTCAGAGATCAGCAACCTTGGACACCCAATGTTTAGGACTGTCACTCCGATCAGCTTTAGCCAGCATAGACAAGGGTGAGAGATCGATCATGGATTCCATAGCGCGACGCATCTGGATAGCTGCAACTTGCAGACCCAAGCCTTACCCGCTCCGACCTATATCATCTCCTTAACCTCTTGATATCTACTGGAATCTTCCTGGCATGCTTCACAGTGTCTATGATTAAGCCCATCCTAAAGAAACCCACTTCAAACCATAACAATCCAGTAAACCTTCAGTTTGTCCCTCTTCTCCCTCACGGGAGTGGTATCTGAGCTGCCTTTGCAGGTCAGGAACCAGGGCTGTGATTATCTTGGCGGAATGTAAAAGAGTACAAATCCTGAACAGCGAGGGAACCATGGAAGAAAATTAAGGGACTTGGAATGGAACGATGGCAAGTTAGGCAGATGTTCTGATGGTCAGTCATGGAGCTTCTCCTAATGCTGTCTTCAGGGTTGTAACATGAATACATCTTCAAACTTTACACTTTCCGTCTGTCTCATTCAATACATTGACCACAGTTTGTAGAGTATTTAACGGCACTACCACTTACATGGAAGCTAACAAACTCCTCAACTCCCTCCAATCTGGGTTCCAGGCAACCCCCATCCACATAACGGGCTCTCAGCCATGTCTCCAACTTCCTCACCACTGTCACGTCACGTGCGCTCTCATTCTCTCTGCATCGCTCCCTCCTGCGTACCCCCTCTCATCTTGGCTGTCCTCTCATGCATGTCCTCCTTCAATACATGGCCGTCCAAGTCCTCCATCTCCTGAAATAATAGTCCAGAACTGTGAACCAGCACTTCTCACTTCCCAATCCTAAAAGGCAGCCACTGCCCCTGTAATTGGGTTCCTTGAAGGGTATTGCTGTCAATGCCAACTGAAATTGGCATTGAGGTTATTTCAATTTATTGTTCCTGACTCCAAGAGTATTAACACAATTTTGTATACACAGAGGCGATTTTCTGGCGGATTTTACATTTGATGTGTGGTCTCATGGTTCTGCCACTGATACCCTCTAGCAGTTTCACTGCAGTCATCTCTCAAAGCAGTTGCTCGAGAGCTGATTTTGACATTAGATGAGGGCAGTAGTTGAGACTCCAGGCGGGACACCACTTGTGAGGAATGTTGAGAAGTATTCATGATGGTGGGCACAGTCGCCAGGTCAGGGGCAAACAAAGTGCATTCTGGAGGCGAAAATCTCAAAGTCCCTAATTTGTTCTCATTTTCCTCCTGTTAAAGGACCTGTGTGGCTGCAACATGTATGGGCACAGCAGAGGTGATATGTCACAACAATAGCAACCCCCCCTCATGAGTTAAGTAATAGGAGAACATATAAGGAAACCGTGCAGACTCTCAAATACAAGAGTAGGTAGATGGAAACAGAATGGCTGATCAATGTAGGAACCACTTTTAGATGGCTGCCACAGAGGCAATATAAAGAAAAAAGGTCTGGTTCAGTTATTAAAACATGGCTGCTGTATTGGTTCAGATAGTCCTCTGACTAGATCAATGACACAGTGGGGGCATTGTGTTGTGATAAAGGACTGAGAGCCACAACGGCAATTTATCATACTGCGTCGCTCATGAAGACCGACAAACCAATAATGAGGTGAGTAAAGGTAAGATCCAGGGTGCAAAACTACCAATAATTAAGCAGCAACACTACCCTTCGAGCCCATGCACCAAGCATTTATTAAACACTTTTCCTGAAATTCAGGCGCTTTCTGTAAAACCGCCCTATCTAATGTTTTATAAGGACAAGGCGGTTCTGGGTACCAACCCAACATTTGTGCCAATGGTACCCTCTGCTTTCCACCTAAACCAGCAGGTGGGGTTGCCTGTATTCTTTGGTACACCCACATGTCCAGCGGAACGCACTCTGCACATGCTGGATGTGGTGTATGCCCTCAAGTGCTAAGTGGCACGTACTAAATCTTTCCGCACAGCGCATCAGTTGTTTGTTTCATTTGGACCTTCCGGCCCTGGGAAGGCTCCCTCGAAGTCTTCTATTGCAAGATGGATTCCCATCCTGTATCTCGTTCTGCCATCAACAAGCCGGAAGACTGCATCCCAGCAGGCCCCGTGCTCACTCCATCAGAGCAGCGGCTGCAACCATAGCCTTTCTCTCCAGAATTACACTGAATGACATCTGCTGTGCAGCCACCTGGAGATCGGTGCATACAAACACCAGGGTCTACTGTGTTGGTAGAGATCATGCAGAAGAGTCTAGAGTCGGCCAGTCGGTTCTGCAGAACCTTTTTGCATGAGGTTAGTAAGTCTCCAGTGGTAGGTTATGCTGGGGGCTTTCCTACGCCCCTATGTGTTCTTATAATACTGCTTTGTAATCTATTCATAGCATGTGAATCTATGAAAGATCCAATGCTGGAGAAGGAATAAGTTACTTACCTGTTACTACGGTTCTCCAGTATTGGTATCTTTCATAGATTCACATGGAACCCTCCCATCTACCCTGCATGCCTCATCTTTTGGTGCTTACTGCCACTTCACGTGCGCTGCCAAATCTGAAGATGCCAACAGGGGAGGAGCTAAGGGAGATGTTCCTTGAGGCTGTGGGAAGTATGACCCACAAATGACTGTAATAGAGCATAAAAGTGACTGAAAATTTTCAGTTTGAGTTTAAACTGCTCCGTGTTACCAAAGTTTCCCAGTCTGATGACAGGGAATATTCACAGCATGTAAATCTATAAAAGATCCAATGCTGGAGAACAGCATTTACATGCGTTCATATGTAAAATATCATCATTTTCCTGTTACACTGCATCCCAAAGTCCACAATATCCCTGCAAAATGTAGGATATGCCCACTGATGAGATTTGTCTGTGAGTGTGGTAAGATGGCTGGAGAGACCCGGTAGATACCTCAGCAAGTACAACGCTTTTTCCAGGTAACTATCTGTGTTACAGGCAGTCACAGGTTCACATCCTAGCTGGGCCAACGTGGCTCTTCTTTAACAGTATATGAGAAATTCTTGAACATTATTCATTAAGCTGAAAAGACAAACCTAATTCAGGAATGTGTGAATTCATGCAAAGTGGATCATTAAAAGTGTAAGAAACAATAAACACAAGTCTCTTACACTAGTGGGGAGTGGGAGAGGGGATTGAAAAGCCATTAGAAAGTGCAACAACTAGGCAAACATGGAAGGTACAGGATTATTCCCCTGGCAGGTCAAAGAATAAAGAAAATACGTGTTTTAAAACAGGAGCCTTACAAGAAAGAGTCCTCTACGTGGACCACTAACAAGACCAGCCATTCCGCAGAAATGGTGAGCAGGCCTTCAGGAATGAAGCATCACACAGTGCCTTGAAGCAGGGAACCTGATTGCACATTGTATGTTTGAAAATTGAAAGATGGCAATGCACCAGATCCCCTTCCCTTGTCTCTATCAGGGGTGTGGCTTAGTCACATTGTCACCTCCTCCTTCAGCGTTATAATCACCAAGTACCAAATAAAAACCCCTTGGAGGCTCCTAGGCTGTCGAAATGTCCCCCCTTACCTCGCTAATGATCTCCTAACACTTTTTAATTTTCTGCACTGCTTTATTTTGATGCATTGTCGCATGGCCCCTAAAAAGAGCGGGGCCCATAGTCCGGTGCCTACTTGGCCTAATGGATAATCTGCCACTGTAACCACCACTGCTGCTGGCAAGCACAACAGTGGAGATGAAATTGACATCCATTGAGGTGCCTGTTGGGCATTCCATTATGTTAGCAGTTGCATCCGACATTTCCTTCTGCCTGAGTATAAAACTGTAGCTTCTGCTCAGGATGAGAGCCAAGAGCTCCAGTACTGTCTCGGTAATTTGTGTATTTGATAAAAAAAAAAAACTTAACGTTGTGGAACCATATTTGTGTAGGGCTCCATCTCCACAACTTAGATCTGTAATACAACGCCTACGATTTAACCTGTATCAAACACGAGATATTCTTGTTAGAAGGACACTTATTGATCCAAAAGACATCCAGTGAAGATTTTGTTGTGAACTAGACACAAAGGAAACTTTGAAACATATAATTGTGAAATGCTGGGCGCTCACAGGTTTACGAGTAAGATTTTTCAATAAGTATCTGATGTATTTTGGTTCAATGTCCCCTGAAAACGGATGGTCAACTATTTTGGAGACCAAAATGATGAGTATTCGAAAAGCCACTTTTAACTTTACGCATGCACTGAATTTAGGTGCAATCAATGATACGGAGGTCGATTAGCAAAATATACATCTGCTTAATGATCCTCTCTTAGACATCCAACTATATCGTCCAAATATGTCTTAACTAGAGGGGTGCTTTACGGAATTGATTATATTAATTGATATCGACCAAACTGTGTTGTAGATCCTCTGTTTTATTAGGTTAATTTGTTTTATTTGTTCAATCAATTATAATGTTGTAGGATGAACTTTCTTATTTAATGCAGGTCCCATGCGATTTTTGTGATTTGTGTTTTGTGTTTCTGTTTGTTATTGTTTTTGCTTCTGACGCTGATCTCACTCGTGTTTGTATCCTTGCCTTGTAATACCGAACTAAGTATGTCAATTTAAAAATTGTGAAATTATTAAGTATCTAATGTTAAAATGTTTTTAAACAGTTGAGTTTACTCAGCTGAATTGAAATAAAACAAAAAATCAGTGTAACACTCTCTTTTTAGAGACAATCAGTGTCAACACATGGCACACGACACCCTCATTTTAATCTGCCTGGAGAAACTGTCAGAGACTTGGACCATATTGCGACCAGGATTCACTTTTCCTGTTGTCCATTTTTATCCACAGGGAGCAGATGTGTGCAATGACATTGAATGGAGCCTGGGCTTGCACGTCTAAATCCGCTCTATGCGCATAATCCGTCGGGAATGTCCGTGCGCCACCCAGCAGTGATCGGTGATGGTGGCCGCATTGAAAGTAATGGGTGTTCACCATTGCACTCACATGCAAAGGAGCTGGCAGGCGGATTCACTGCATGGAGACGGTCAAATCACGGAGCTGGTACCTAACTCCAAGTGATGCTCCATGCAATGGGTCAGGAAGAAAATGGCACAGATGCCGGGCCGCAGTTACAGCGCTCATGTCCTTGCGTTTGCCCACACATGGACGATATCCCGGTGTCAGCAACATTAACCCGAGTACAGATCAAACAAGGGCAATGTGTAGGGGGATGCCTTTATATTGCATCTCTCCCTGAAATATTAACGAAAGAATATCCTTCAGCCCAACCCAGTTCTCTAGATGACATTTCCATAGAGCACGTTCTTTACTGCAGTGCTCGTCCGAACCACCATATGGGTGTAAATATTTGCCAGACAATGAATAGGAAATTGGAAATACACCTATGATCAAGGAATAGCTTACATGGGCACCTGTTATGGCATGCAGCTGAAAGGTGTTAATTGCCAGTGTTTTACCATGACTCACACCCCAACGGATCACCGCCAGTTTAAACTCTGCAAAGAAGGCCCTGATCTGGAACTTCAGAGGGAGGGTGTTTCTGCAGGTGAAGACTGAAGTGACATGTGGGTTGCAATGGGATTCATGTCAAGTGTAGAAAAGGCATGCAGCATGTGTGATAGTGAGCGATGGCGGAGTTGGAGACATGGATGGGACCTTGCGGCGTGCACAGGGTGGAACTAGCAGGCATAGGAATTTAGCAGGTCATGTTGACCTCCTCATCAGCCACCCAAGCGTGCTGCAGACAAGGGGTACACCGATATTAAGCGCCCCAAAAAACTAGTACAACACACTGAAGGAGATGCTGAGGGCAGCCAAATTAAAAGATGTCAACCTCACCGGGGCACAGCGAACACTCCCAATAAATATGCACTTGTTTTTACATGGGGATAATTTTTTAATGAGCAAATTAAGTTGGTCCAGTTTGATCAAGATCCAAAGCACTTGCAAAGGCTGGTGCTAATGTCGGGGGGCCAGCACCCCCTCTCTGGCACGAAACATCATG
Source organism: Ambystoma mexicanum (assembly GCF_040938575.1). Classification (NCBI taxonomy): domain Eukaryota; kingdom Metazoa; phylum Chordata; class Amphibia; order Caudata; family Ambystomatidae; genus Ambystoma; species Ambystoma mexicanum. The sequence goes on along the minus strand of NC_090930.1, from coordinate 83,335,094 downwards.
ATAGTGAGCCAGTGCAGTTCTTGGAACCCTTGCCACATGCCCCGTTTCTGCATCGCCTTCATCGAGGGTTTGAGAAATGTTTGGTGTTGACACATCTTGGCGACTTGCAGGGGTTACTCCACCTTTGCCCAGGCCTCCCAGAGGCGAGATATCGAACATGGTGATGAAAAGGTACTGATTAGGGGTTTACCAGTCATTGAACTTCTGCAATTGTCATCTATACAATAATTGCCTGTAAAGAGGGAAGACGCGAGGCAGAGAGGGCTGGGGCTGACGTTGAACACATTGACTGAGAGCTTGCCAGGGTTCTTAGAGGGAGCTTCATAGCATATTATTATATCATTATGTGCCAGTAAGGAAAGGAATTCAGGGACAAAAGGATTCCATGTGAGGCGCCAAGAATGTCTCCCAGGAGCAGAGCTGCCTTGGTGATGTACCATGCAGAGCTGGGGGGTGTCCTGTTATATTGCATGCAGAGAGAATGGGCCTGGATATTACTTTCCCTGCAGAGACAGGAGGATTATATGTGTTATGCCATCCAGAGGCAGAAGACTATATGAGACCTCTGCAGAGACTTGGAGACTGTAAGATGTGTTCCCCGCAGAGACAGCAGTGTGCTATGTTACACTGCATCTAAATACTGAGACACTATCTGCTAGCTTCCATGGAGAGACAGGGGTATTTTTCCATTCTCTGCATACTATGCGAGGGCCATTTTATTTCATTTGCCGTGTATGGCCAAGGGCAGTCTACTGGGAGTGCCCTGCTGGAACAGACATACCCCCGCCTGTGTTAACTGGCATACAGGTAGAGAGGGCAGTATGGATGGGATTTGCCAGGTTGACGTGATATACCTGTGTACAGGATGTTGTCTGTAAAAGTTATATGGAAAGTGCCATGCATGCATTCTATAGGGAACCCCACAGATTCTATAGACAGTGATATGTGGAGGCAAAATGATAACGTGAGGCACAATAGAGGAAACAGGGAACTCCCTTGTGTGCACACAAATGTTGTATTAGAAGTGTCCTTCATGAACAGACGAATTCTGTATGAACATGCCATGGAGGCACCTTAGCCCAAGTGTCATACACAGACAGGGAGAGTCTGCATTATGTGCAATTGACTCACAGGTGTATTATTGGACAGGGCAGATCGCACTGGATTCTCAACCTATTCTTGCCTCTTTGAAATTAAATTCTTTGCCTGACCGATCTGCTGAGTCAGGATACATCCAGGAGTAAATTGACATTGTTATTTAGAGCCCAATATCTCACAGTCATCCCAGCTCTGCACCTCACATGATATACCCAGATCTAAACTGACATTGTTATCTAGAGCCCAATATCTCACAGGCATCCCATCTCTGCACCTCACATGCTATACCCAGTCCGACACCTCACATGGTATACCCAGATCTAAATTGACATTGTTATCTAGAGTCCAATATCTCACAGGCATCCCAGCTCTGCACCTCACATGGTATACCCAGCCATACACCTCACATGGTATTTCTCACCTGGCTTCCCACCTCTGCACCAGTATACCCAGCCCTACCTACACCTCGCATGATATACCCAGAACTAAACTACCTTTGTTATTAAGAGCCCAATATCTCAAATGGTATACCCAGCCCTACACCTCACATGGTATACCCAGGTCTAAACAGACATTGTTATCTAGAGCACAATATCTCACAGGCATCCCAGCTCTGCAAATCACATGGTATACCCAGCCCTGCACCACACATGGTATACCCAGATCTAAATTGACATTGTTATCTAGAGCCCAAAATCTCACAGGCATCCCAGCTCTGCACCTCACATGGTATACCCAGCCTACACCTCACATGGTATACCCAGATCTAAACTGACATTGTTATCTAGAGCCCAATATTTCACAGGCATCCCAGCTCTGCACCTCACATGGTATACCCAGCCCTACACCTCACATGGTATACCCAGATCTAAACTGACATTGTTATCTATAGCCCAACATCTCACAGGCTTCCCAGCTCTGCACCTCACATGGTATACCCAGATCTAAACTGACATTGTTATCTAGAGCCCAATATCTCACAGGCATCCCAGCTCTGCACCTCAAATGGTAAACCCAGTCCTAACCTCACATGGTATACCCAGATCTAAAATGACATTGTTATCTAGAGCCCAATATCTCACAGGCATCCCAGCTCTGCACCTCACATGGTATACCCAGTCCTACACCTCACATGGTATACCCAGATCTAAACTGACATTGTTATCTAGAGCCCAATATCTCACAGGCATCCCAGCTCTGCATCTCACATGGTAAACCCAGTCCTAACCTCACATGGTATTTCTGACCTGGCTTCCCACCTCTGCACCTCACATAGTATACCCAGCCCTACCTACACCTCACATGATATACCCAGATCTAAACTAGCTATGTTATTAAGAGCCCAATATCTCACATGGTATACCCAGCCCTACACCTCACATGTTATACCCAGATCTAAACTGACATTGTTATCTAGAGCCCAATATCTCACAGGCATCCCAGCTCTGCACCTACCATGGTATACCCAGCCCTACACCTCACATGGTATACCCATATCTAAACTGACATTGTTATCTAGAGCCCAATATCTCACAGGCATCCCAGCTCTGCACCTCACATGGTATACCCAGCCCTACACCTCACATGGTATACCCAGATCTAAACTGACATTGTTATCTAGAGTCCAATATCTCACAGTCATCCCAGCTCTGCACCTCACATGGTATACCCAGATCTAAACTGACATTGTTATCTAGAGCCCAATATCTCACAGGCATCCCAGCTCTGCACCTCAAATGGTAAACTCAGTCCTAACCTCACATGGTATACCCAGATCTAAAATGACATTGTTATCTAGAGCCCAATATCTCACAGGCATCCCAGCTCTGCATCTCACATGGTAAACCCAGTCCTAACCTCACATGGTATTTCTGACCTGGCTTCCCACCTCTGCACCTCACATAGTATACCCAGCCCTACCTACACCTCACATGATATACCCAGATCTAAACTGACATTGTTATCTAGAGCCCAATATCTCACAGGCATCCCAGCTCTGCACCTCACATGGTATACCCAGCCCTACACCTCACATGGTATACCCATATCTAAACTGACATTGTTATCTAGAGCCCAATATCTCACAGGCATCCCAGCTCTGCACCTCACATGGTATACCCAGCCCTACACCTCACATGGTATACCCAGATCTAAACTGACATTGTTATCTAGAGTCCAATATCTCACAGTCATCCCAGCTCTGCAGCTCACATGGTAAACCCAGTCCTAACCTCACATGGTATACCCAGATCTAAGCTGACATTTTTATCTAGAGCCCGATATCTCACAGGCATCCCAGCTCTGCACCTCACATGGCCTCACACGGTATACCCAGATCTAAACTGACATTGTTATCTAGAGCCCAATATTTCACAGGCATCCCAGCTCTGAACCTCACATGGTATACCCAGTCCTACACCTCACATGGCATACCCAGATCTAAACTGACATTGTTATCTAGAGCCAAATATCTCACAGGCATCCCAGCTCTGCACCTCACATGGTAAACCCAGTCATAACCTCACATGGTATACCCCGATCTAAACTGACATTGTTATCTAGAGAACAATATCTTCAGGCATCCAAGCTCTGCACCTCACATGGTATACCCAGTCCTAACTTCACATGGTATACCCAGATCTAAACTGACATTGTTATCTAGAGCCCAAAATCTCACAGGCATCCCAGCTCTGCACCTCACATGGTATACCCAGCCCTACACCTCACATGGTATACCCAGATCTAAACTGACGTTGTTATCTAGAGACCAATATCTTCAGGCATCTAAGCTCTTCACCTCACACGGTATACCCAGTCCTAACCTCACATGGTATACCCCGATCTAAACTGACATTGTTATCTAGAGACCATGTCTCACAGGCATCCCTGCTCTGCACCTCACATGGTAAACCCAGTCCTAACCTCACATGGTATACCCAGATCTAAACTGTCATTGTTATCTAGAGCCCAATATCTCACAGGCATCGCAGCTCTGCACCTCGCATGGTATACCCAGCCCTACACCTCACATGGTATACCCAGATCTAAACTGACATTGTTATCTAGAGCCTAATATTTCACAGGCATCCCAGCTCTGCACCTCACATGGTATACCCAGCCCTACACCTCAGATGGTATACCCAGATCTAAACTGACATTGTTATCTAGAGCCCAATATCTCACAGGCATCCCAGCTTTGCACCTCACATGGTTAACCCAGTCCTAACCTCACATGGTATACCCATATCTAAACTGACATTGTTATCTAGAGCCCAATATCTTCAGGCATCCCAGCTCTGCACCTCACATGGTATACCCAGCCCTACAACTCACATGATATACCCAGATCTAAACTGACATTGTTATCTAGAGCCCAATATCTCACAAGCATCCCAGCTCTGCACCTCACATGGCAAACCCAGTCCTAACCTCACATGGTATACCCAGATCGAAACTGACATTGTTATCTAGAGCCAAATATCTCACAGGCATCCCAGCTCTGCACCTCACATGGTATACCCAGCCCTACACCTCACATGGTATACCCAGATCTAAACAGACCTTGTTATCTAGAGACCAATATCTCACAGGCTTCCCAGCTCTGCACCTCACATGGTATACCCAGCCCTACACCTCACATGGTATACCCAGATCTAAACTGACATTGTTATCTAGAGCCCAATATCTCACAGGCATCCCAGCTCTGCACCTCACATGGTAAACCCAGCCCTAACCTCACATGGTATACCCAGATCTAAACTGACATTGTTATCTAGAGCCCAATATCTCACAGGCATCCCAGCTCTGCACCTCACATGGTATACCCAGTCCTACACCTCACATGGTATACCCAGATCTAAACTGACATTGTTATCTAGAGCCCAATATCTCACAGGCATCCCAGCTCTGCATCTCACATGGTAAACCCAGTCCTAACCTCACATGGTATTTCTCACCTGGCTTCCCACCTCTGCACCTCACATAGTATACCCAGCCCTACCTACACCTCCCATGGTATACCCAGATCTAAACTACCTATGTTATTATGAGCCCACTATCTCACATGGTATACCCAGCCCTACACCTCACATGTTATACCCAGATCTAAACTGACATTGTTATCTAGAGCCCAATATCTCACAGGCATCCCAGCTCTGCACCTCACATGGTATACCCAGCCCTACACCTCACATGGTATACCCAGATCTAAACTGACATTGTTATCTAGAGTCCAATATCTCACAGTCATCCCAGCTCTGCACCTCACATGGTAAACCCAGTCCTAACCTCACATGGTATACACAGATCTAAGCTGACATTGTTATCTAGAGCCCGATATCTCACATGCATCCCAGCTCTGCACCTCACATGGTATATCCAGCCTACACCTCACACGGTATACCCAGATCTAAACTGACATTGTTATCTAGAGCCCAATATTTCACAGGCATCCCAGCTCTGAAGCTCACATGGTATACCCAGTCCTACACCTCACATGGCATACCCAGATCTAAACTGACATTGTTATCTAGAGCCCAATATCTCACAGGCATCCCAGCTCTGCACCTCACATGGTAAACCCAGTCATAACCTCACATGGTATACCCCGATCTAAACTGACATTGTTATCTAGAGAACAATATCTTCAGGCATCCAAGCTCTGCACCTCACATGGTATACCCAGTCCTAACCTCACATGGTATACCCAGATCTAAACTGACATTGTTATCTAGAGCCCAATATCTCACAGGCATCCCAGCTCTGCACCTCACATGCTATACCCAGCCCTACACCTCACATGGTATACCCAGATCTAAACTGACATTGTTATCTAGAGACCAATGTCTTCAGGCATCTAAGCTCTGCACCTCACATGGTATACCCAGTCCTAACCTCACATGGTATACCCCGATCTAAACTGACATTGTTATCTAGAGACCATGTCTCACGGGCATCCCTGCTCTGCACCTCACATGGTAAACCCAGTCCTAACCTCATATGGTATACCCAGATCTAAACTGTCATTGTTATCTAGAGCCCAATATCTCACAGGCATCCCAGCTCTGCACCTCACATGGTATACCCAGCCCTACACCTCACATGGTATACCCAGATCTAAACTGACATTGTTATCTAGAGCCCAATATTTCACAGGCATCCCAGCTCTGCACCTCACATGGTATACCCAGCCCGACACCTCACATGGTATACCCAGATCTAAACTGACATTGTTATCTAGAGCCCAATATCTCACAGGCATCCCAGCTTTGCACCTCACATGGTAAACCCAGTCCTAACCTCACATGGTATACCCATATCTAAACTGACATTGTTATCTAGAGCCCAATATCTTCAGGCATCCCAGCTCTGCACCTCACATGGTATACCCAGCCCTACACCTCACATGATATACCCAGATCTAAACTGACATTGTTATCTAGAGCCCAATATCTCACAAGCATCCCAGCTCTGCACCTCACATGGTAAACCCAGTCCTAACCTCACATGGTATACCCAGATCGAAACTGACATTGTTATCTAGAGCCCAATATCTCACAGGCATCCCAGCTCTGCACCTCACATGGTATACCCAGCCCTACACCTCACATGGTATACCCAGATCTAAACAGACCTTGTTATCTAGAGCCCAATATCACACAGGCTTCCCAGCTCTGCACCTCACATGGTATACCCAGGCCTACACCTCACATGGTATACCCAGATCTAAACTGACATTGTTATCTAGAGCCCAATATCTCACAGGCATCCCAGCTCTGCACCTCACATGGTAAACCCAGTCCTAACCTCACATGGTATACCCAGATCTAAACTGACATTGTTATCTAGAGCCCAATATCTCACAGGCATCCCAGCTCTGCACCTCACATGGTATACCCAGTCCTACACCTCACATGGTATACCCAGATCTAAACTGACATTGTTATCTAGAGCCCAATATCTTACAGGCATCCCAGCTCTGTATCTCACATGGTAAACCCAGTCCTAAACTCACATGGTATTTCTCACCTGGCTTCCCACCACTGCACCTCACATAGTATACCCAGCCCTACCTACACCTCCCATGGTATACCCAGATCTAAACTACCTATGTTATTAAGAGCCCACTATCTCACATGGTATACCCAGCCCTACACCTCACATGTTATACCCAGATCTAAACTGACATTGTTATCTAGAGCCCAATATCTCACAGGCATCCCAGCTCTGCACCTCACATGGTATACCCAGCCCTACACCTCACATGGTATACCCAGATCTAAACTGACATTGTTATCTAGAGCCCAATATCTCACAGGCATCCCAGCTCTGCACCTCACATGGTATACCCAGCCCTACACCTCACATGGTATACCCAGATCTAAACTGACATTGTTATCTAGAGTCCAATATCTCACAGTCATCCCAGCTCTGCACCTCACATGGTAAACCCAGTCCTAACCTCACATGGTATACCCAGATCTAAGCTGACATTGTTATCTAGAGCCCGATATCTCACAGGCATCCCAGCTCTGCACCTCACATGGTATATACAGCCTACACCTCACACGGTATACCCAGATCTAAACTGACATTGTTATCTAGAGCCCAATATTTCACAGGCATCCCAGCTCTGAACCTCACATGGTATACCCAGTCCTACACCTCACATGCCATACCCAGATCTAAACTGACATTGTTATCTAGAGCCCAATATCTCACAGGCATCCCAGCTCTGCACCTCACATGGTAAACCCAGTCATAACCTCACATGGTATACCCCGATCTAAACTGACATTGTTATCTAGAGAACAATATCTTCAGGCATCCAAGCTCTGCACCTCACATGGTATACCCAGTCCTAACCTCACATGGTATACCCAGATCTAAACTGACATTTTTATCTAGAGACCAATATCTTCAGGCATCTAATCTCCGCACCTCACATGGTATACCCAGTCCTAACCTCAGATGGTATACCCCGATCTAAACTGACATTGTTATCTAGAGACCATGTCTCACAGGCATCCCTGCTCTGCACCTCACATGGTAAACCCAGTCCTAACATCACATGGTATACCCAGATCTAAACTGTCATTGTTATCTAGAGCCCAATATCTCACAGGCATCCCAGCTCTGCAACTCGCATGGTATACCCAGCCCTACACCTCACATGGTATACCCAGATCTAAACTGACATTGTTATCTAGAGCCCAATATCTCACAGGCATCCCAGCTCTGCACCTCACATGGTATAGCCAGCCCTACACCTCACATGGTATACCCAGATCTAAACTGACATTGTTATCTAGAGCCCAATATCTCACAGGCATCCCAGCTCTGCACCTCACATGGTATATCCAGCCCTACACTTCACATGGTATACCCAGATCTAAACTGACATTGTTATCTAGAGCCCAATATCTCACAGGCATCCTAGCTCTGCACCTCACATGGTAAACCCAGTCCTAACCTCACATGGTATACCCAGATCTAAGCTGACATTGTTATCTAGAGCCCGATATCTCACAGGCATCCCAGCTCTGCACCTCACATGGCCTCACACGGTATACCCAGATCTAAACTGACATTGTTATCTAGAGCCCAATATTTCACAGGCATCCCAGCTCTGAACCTCACATGGTATACCCAGTCCTACACCTCACATGGCATACCCAGATCTAAACTGACATTGTTATCTAGAGCCAAATATCTCACAGGCATCCCAGCTCTGCACCTCACATGGTAAACCCAGTCATAACCTCACATGGTATACCCCGATCTAAACTGACATTGTTATCTAGAGAACAATATCTTCAGGCATCCAAGCTCTGCACCTCACATGGTATACCCAGTCCTAACTTCACATGGTATACCCAGATCTAAACTGACATTGTTATCTAGAGCCCAAAATCTCACAGGCATCCCAGCTCTGCACCTCACATGGTATACCCAGCCCTACACCTCACATGGTATACCCAGATCTAAACTGACGTTGTTATCTAGAGACCAATATCTTCAGGCATCTAAGCTCTGCACCTCACATGGTATACCCAGTCCTAACCTCACATGGTATACCCCGATCTAAACTGACATTGTTATCTAGAGACCATGTCTCACAGGCATCCCTGCTCTGCACCTCACATGGTAAACCCAGTCCTAACCTCACATGGTATACCCAGATCTAAACTGTCATTGTTATCTAGAGCCCAATATCTCACAGGCATCGCAGCTCTGCACCTCGCATGGTATACCCAGCCCTACACCTCACATGGGATACCCAGATCTAAACTGACATTGTTATCTAGAGCCTAATATTTCACAGGCATCCCAGCTCTGCACCTCACATGGTATACCCAGCCCTACACCTCAGATGGTATACCCAGATCTAAACTGACATTGTTATCTAGAGCCCAATATCTCACAGGCATCCCAGCTTTGCACCTCACATGGTTAACCCAGTCCTAACCTCACATGGTATACCCATATCTAAACTGACATTGTTATCTAGAGCCCAATATCTTCAGGCATCCCAGCTCTGCACCTCACATGGTATACCCAGCCCTACAACTCACATGATATACCCAGATCTAAACTGACATTGTTATCTAGAGCCCAATATCTCACAAGCATCCCAGCTCTGCACCTCACATGGCAAACCCAGTCCTAACCTCACATGGTATACCCAGATCGAAACTGACATTGTTATCTAGAGCCAAATATCTCACAGGCATCCCAGCTCTGCACCTCACATGGTATACCCAGCCCTACACCTCACATGGTATACCCAGATCTAAACAGACCTTGTTATCTAGAGACCAATATCTCACAGGCTTCCCAGCTCTGCACCTCACATGGTATACCCAGCCCTACACCTCACATGGTATACCCAGATCTAAACTGACATTGTTATCTAGAGCCCAATATCTCACAGGCATCCCAGCTCTGCACCTCACATGGTAAACCCAGCCCTAACCTCACATGGTATACCCAGATCTAAACTGACATTGTTATCTAGAGCCCAATATCTCACAGGCATCCCAGCTCTGCACCTCACATGGTATACCCAGTCCTACACCTCACATGGTATACCCAGATCTAAACTGACATTGTTATCTAGAGCCCAATATCTCACAGGCATCCCAGCTCTGCATCTCACATGGTAAACCCAGTCCTAACCTCACATGGTATTTCTCACCTGGCTTCCCACCTCTGCACCTCACATAGTATACCCAGCCCTACCTACACCTCCCATGGTATACCCAGATCTAAACTACCTATGTTATTATGAGCCCACTATCTCACATGGTATACCCAGCCCTACACCTCACATCTTATACCCAGATCTAAACTGACATTGTTATCTAGAGCCCAATATCTCACAGGCATCCCAGCTCTGCACCTCACATGGTATACCCAGCCCTACACCTCACATGGTATACCCAGATCTAAACTGACATTGTTATCTAGAGTCCAATATCTCACAGTCATCCCAGCTCTGCACCTCACATGGTAAACCCAGTCCTAACCTCACATGGTATACACAGATCTAAGCTGACATTGTTATCTAGAGCCCGATATCTCACATGCATCCCAGCTCTGCACCTCACATGGTATATCCAGCCTACACCTCACACGGTATACCCAGATCTAAACTGACATTGTTATCTAGAGCCCAATATTTCACAGGCATCCCAGCTCTGAAGCTCACATGGTATACCCAGTCCTACACCTCACATGGCATACCCAGATCTAAACTGACATTGTTATCTAGAGCCCAATATCTCACAGGCATCCCAGCTCTGCACCTCACATGGTAAACCCAGTCATAACCTCACATGGTATACCCCGATCTAAACTGACATTGTTATCTAGAGAACAATATCTTCAGGCATCCAAGCTCTGCACCTCACATGGTATACCCAGTCCTAACCTCACATGGTATACCCAGATCTAAACTGACATTGTTATCTAGAGCCCAATATCTCACAGGCATCCCAGCTCTGCACCTCACATGCTATACCCAGCCCTACACCTCACATGGTATACCCAGATCTAAACTGACATTGTTATCTAGAGACCAATGTCTTCAGGCATCTAAGCTCTGCACCTCACATGGTATACCCAGTCCTAACCTCACATGGTATACCCCGATCTAAACTGACATTGTTATCTAGAGACCATGTCTCACGGGCATCCCTGCTCTGCACCTCACATGGTAAACCCAGTCCTAACCTCATATGGTATACCCAGATCTAAACTGTCATTGTTATCTAGAGCCCAATATCTCACAGGCATCCCAGCTCTGCACCTCACATGGTATACCCAGCCCTACACCTCACATGGTATACCCAGATCTAAACTGACATTGTTATCTAGAGCCCAATATTTCACAGGCATCCCAGCTCTGCACCTCACATGGTATACCCAGCCCGACACCTCACATGGTATACCCAGATCTAAACTGACATTGTTATCTAGAGCCCAATATCTCACAGGCATCCCAGCTTTGCACCTCACATGGTAAACCCAGTCCTAACCTCACATGGTATACCCATATCTAAACTGACATTGTTATCTAGAGCCCAATATCTTCAGGCATCCCAGCTCTGCACCTCACATGGTATACCCAGCCCTACACCTCACATGATATACCCAGATCTAAACTGACATTGTTATCTAGAGCCCAATATCTCACAAGCATCCCAGCTCTGCACCTCACATGGTAAACCCAGTCCTAACCTCACATGGTATACCCAGATCGAAACTGACATTGTTATCTAGAGCCCAATATCTCACAGGCATCCCAGCTCTGCACCTCACATGGTATACCCAGCCCTACACCTCACATGGTATACCCAGATCTAAACAGACCTTGTTATCTAGAGCCCAATATCACACAGGCTTCCCAGCTCTGCACCTCACATGGTATACCCAGGCCTACACCTCACATGGTATACCCAGATCTAAACTGACATTGTTATCTAGAGCCCAATATCTCACAGGCATCCCAGCTCTGCACCTCACATGGTAAACCCAGTCCTAACCTCACATGGTATACCCAGATCTAAACTGACATTGTTATCTAGAGCCCAATATCTCACAGGCATCCCAGCTCTGCACCTCACATGGTATACCCAGTCCTACACCTCACATGGTATACCCAGATCTAAACTGACATTGTTATCTAGAGCCCAATATCTCACAGGCATCCCAGCTCTGTATCTCACATGGTAAACCCAGTCCTAAACTCACATGGTATTTCTCACCTGGCTTCCCACCACTGCACCTCACATAGTATACCCAGCCCTACCTACACCTCCCATGGTATACCCAGATCTAAACTACCTATGTTATTAAGAGCCCACTATCTCACATGGTATACCCAGCCCTACACCTCACATGTTATACCCAGATCTAAACTGACATTGTTATCTAGAGCCCAATATCTCACAGGCATCCCAGCTCTGCACCTCACATGGTATACCCAGCCCTACACCTCACATGGTATACCCAGATCTAAACTGACATTGTTATCTAGAGCCCAATATCTCACAGGCATCCCAGCTCTGCACCTCACATGGTATACCCAGCCCTACACCTCACATGGTATACCCAGATCTAAACTGACATTGTTATCTAGAGTCCAATATCTCACAGTCATCCCAGCTCTGCACCTCACATGGTAAACCCAGTCCTAACCTCACATGGTATACCCAGATCTAAGCTGACATTGTTATCTAGAGCCCGATATCTCACAGGCATCCCAGCTCTGCACCTCACATGGTATATACAGACTACACCTCACACGGTATACCCAGATCTAAACTGACATTGTTATCTAGAGCCCAATATTTCACAGGCATCCCAGCTCTGAACCTCACATGGTATACCCAGTCCTACACCTCACATGCCATACCCAGATCTAAACTGACATTGTTATCTAGAGCCCAATATCTCACAGGCATCCCAGCTCTGCACCTCACATGGTAAACCCAGTCATAACCTCACATGGTATACCCCGATCTAAACTGACATTGTTATCTAGAGAACAATATCTTCAGGCATCCAAGCTCTGCACCTCACATGGTATACCCAGTCCTAACCTCACATGGTATACCCAGATCTAAACTGACATTTTTATCTAGAGACCAATATCTTCAGGCATCTAATCTCCGCACCTCACATGGTATACCCAGTCCTAACCTCAGATGGTATACCCCGATCTAAACTGACATTGTTATCTAGAGACCATGTCTCACAGGCATCCCTGCTCTGCACCTCACATGGTAAACCCAGTCCTAACATCACATGGTATACCCAGATCTAAACTGTCATTGTTATCTAGAGCCCAATATCTCACAGGCATCCCAGCTCTGCAACTCGCATGGTATACCCAGCCCTACACCTCACATGGTATACCCAGATCTAAACTGACATTGTTATCTAGAGCCCAATATCTCACAGGCATCCCAGCTCTGCACCTCACATGGTATAGCCAGCCCTACACCTCACATGGTATACCCAGATCTAAACTGACATTGTTATCTAGAGCCCAATATCTCACAGGCATCCCAGCTCTGCACCTCACATGGTATATCCAGCCCTACACTTCACATGGTATACCCAGATCTAAACTGACATTGTTATCTAGAGCCCAATATCTCACAGGCATCCTAGCTCTGCACCTCACATGGTAAACCCAGTCCTTACCTCACATGGTATACCCAGATCAAACTGACATTGTTATCTAGAGCCCAATATCTCACAGGTATCCCAGCTCTGCACCTCACATGGTATACCCAGCCCTACACCTCACATGGTATACCCAGATCTAAACTGACATTGTTATCTAGAGTCCAATATCTCACAGTCATCCCGGCTCTGCAGCTCACATGGTAAACCCAGTCCTAACCTCACATGGTATACCCAGATCTAAGCTGGCATTGTTATCTAGAGCCCGATATCTCACAGGCATCCCAGCTCTGCACCTCACATGGCCTCACACGGTATACCCAGATCTAAACTGACATTGTTATCTAGAGCCCAATATTTCACAGGCATCCCAGCTCTGAACCTCACATGGTATACCCAGTCCTACACCTCACATGGCATACCCAGATCTAAACTGACATTGTTATCTAGAGCCAAATATCTCACAGGCATCCCAGCTCTGCACCTCACATGGTAAACCCAGTCATAACCTCACATGGTATACCCCGATCTAAACTGACATTGTTATCTAGAGAACAATATCTTCAGGCATCCAAGCTCTGCACCTCACATGGTATACCCAGTCCTAACTTCACATGGTATACCCAGATCTAAACTGACATTGTTATCTAGAGCCCAAAATCTCACAGGCATCCCAGCTCTGCACCTCACATGGTATACCCAGCCCTACACCTCACATGGTATACCCAGATCTAAACTGACGTTGTTATCTAGAGACCAATATCTTCAGGCATCTAAGCTCTGCACCTCACATGGTATACCCAGTCCTAACCTCACATGGTATACCCCGATCTAAACTGACATTGTTATCTAGAGACCATGTCTCACAGGCATCCCTGCTCTGCACCTCACATGGTAAACCCAGTCCTAACCTCACATGGTATACCCAGATCTAAACTGTCATTGTTATCTAGAGCCCAATATCTCACAGGCATCGCAGCTCTGCACCTCGCATGGTATACCCAGCCCTACACCTCACATGGTATACCCAGATCTAAACTGACATTGTTATCTAGAGCCTAATATTTCACAGGCATCCCAGCTCTGCACCTCACATGGTATACCCAGCCCTACACCTCAGATGGTATACCCAGATCTAAACTGACATTGTTATCTAGAGCCCAATATCTCACAGGCATCCCAGCTTTGCACCTCACATGGTTAACCCAGTCCTAACCTCACATGGTATACCCATATCTAAACTGACATTGTTATCTAGAGCCCAATATCTTCAGGCATCCCAGCTCTGCACCTCACATGGTATACCCAGCCCTACAACTCACATGATATACCCAGATCTAAACTGACATTGTTATCTAGAGCCCAATATCTCACAAGCATCCCAGCTCTGCACCTCACATGGCAAACCCAGTCCTAACCTCACATGGTATACCCAGATCGAAACTGACATTGTTATCTAGAGCCAAATATCTCACAGGCATCCCAGCTCTGCACCTCACATGGTATACCCAGCCCTACACCTCACATGGTATACCCAGATCTAAACAGACCTTGTTATCTAGAGACCAATATCTCACAGGCTTCCCAGCTCTGCACCTCACATGGTATACCCAGCCCTACACCTCACATGGTATACCCAGATCTAAACTGACATTGTTATCTAGAGCCCAATATCTCACAGGCATCCCAGCTCTGCACCTCACATGGTAAACCCAGCCCTAACCTCACATGGTATACCCAGATCTAAACTGACATTGTTATCTAGAGCCCAATATCTCACAGGCATCCCAGCTCTGCACCTCACATGGTATACCCAGTCCTACACCTCACATGGTATACCCAGATCTAAACTGACATTGTTATCTAGAGCCCAATATCTCACAGGCATCCCAGCTCTGCATCTCACATGGTAAACCCAGTCCTAACCTCACATGGTATTTCTCACCTGGCTTCCCACCTCTGCACCTCACATAGTATACCCAGCCCTACCTACACCTCCCATGGTATACCCAGATCTAAACTACCTATGTTATTATGAGCCCACTATCTCACATGGTATACCCAGCCCTACACCTCACATCTTATACCCAGATCTAAACTGACATTGTTATCTAGAGCCCAATATCTCACAGGCATCCCAGCTCTGCACCTCACATGGTATACCCAGCCCTACACCTCACATGGTATACCCAGATCTAAACTGACATTGTTATCTAGAGTCCAATATCTCACAGTCATCCCAGCTCTGCACCTCACATGGTAAACCCAGTCCTAACCTCACATGGTATACACAGATCTAAGCTGACATTGTTATCTAGAGCCCGATATCTCACATGCATCCCAGCTCTGCACCTCACATGGTATATCCAGCCTACACCTCACACGGTATACCCAGATCTAAACTGACATTGTTATCTAGAGCCCAATATTTCACAGGCATCCCAGCTCTGAACCTCACATGGTATACCCAGTCCTACACCTCACATGGCATACCCAGATCTAAACTGACATTGTTATCTAGAGCCCAATATCTCACAGGCATCCCAGCTCTGCACCTCACATGGTAAACCCAGTCATAACCTCACATGGTATACCCCGATCTAAACTGACATTGTTATCTAGAGAACAATATCTTCAGGCATCCAAGCTCTGCACCTCACATGGTATACCCAGTCCTAACCTCACATGGTATACCCAGATCTAAACTGACATTGTTATCTAGAGCCCAATATCTCACAGGCATCCCAGCTCTGCACCTCACATGCTATACCCAGCCCTACACCTCACATGGTATACCCAGATCTAAACTGACATTGTTATCTAGAGACCAATATCTTCAGGCATCTAAGCTCTGCACCTCACATGGTATACCCAGTCCTAACCTCACATGGTATACCCCGATCTAAACTGACATTGTTATCTAGAGACCATGTCTCACGGGCATCCCTGCTCTGCACCTCACATGGTAAACCCAGTCCTAACCTCACATGGTATACCCAGATCTAAACTGTCATTGTTATCTAGAGCCCAATGTCTCACAGGCATCCCAGCTCTGCACCTCACATGGTATACCCAGCCCTACACCTCACATGGTATACCCAGATCTAAACTGACATTGTTATCTAGAGCCCAATATTTCACAGGCATCCCAGCTCTGCACCTCACATGGTATACCCAGCCCGACACCTCACATGGTATACCCAGATCTAAACTGACATTGTTATCTAGAGCCCAATATCTCACAGGCATCCCAGCTTTGCACCTCACATGGTAAACCAAGTCCTAACCTCACATGGTATACCCATATCTAAACTGACATTGTTATCTAGAGCCCAATATCTTCAGGCATCCCAGCTCTGCACCTCACATGGTATACCCAGCCCTACACCTCACATGATATACCCAGATCTAAACTGACATTGTTATCTAGAGCCCAATATCTCACAAGCATCCCAGCTCTGCACCTCACATGGTAAACCCAGTCCTAACCTCACATGGTATACCCAGATCGAAACTGACATTGTTATCTAGAGCCCAATATCTCACAGGCATCCCAGCTCTGCACCTCACATGGTATACCCAGCCCTACACCTCACATGGTATACCCAGATCTAAACAGACCTTGTTATCTAGAGCCCAATATCACACAGGCTTCCCAGCTCTGCACCTCACATGGTATACCCAGGCCTACACCTCACATGGTATACCCAGATCTAAACTGACATTGTTATCTAGAGCCCAATATCTCACAGGCATCCCAGCTCTGCACCTCACATGGTAAACCCAGTCCTAACCTCACATGGTATACCCAGATCTAAACTGACATTGTTATCTAGAGCCCAATATCTCACAGACATCCCAGCTCTGCACCTCACATGGTATACCCAGTCCTACACCTCACATGGTATACCCAGATCTAAACTGACATTGTTATCTAGAGCCCAATATCTCACAGGCATCCCAGCTCTGTATCTCACATGGTAAACCCAGTCCTAAACTCACATGGTATTTCTCACCTGGCTTCCCACCACTGCACCTCACATAGTATACCCAGCCCTACCTACACCTCCCATGGTATACCCAGATCTAAACTACCTATGTTATTAAGAGCCCACTATCTCACATGGTATACCCATCCCTACACCTCACATGTTATACCCAGATCTAAACTGACATTGTTATCTAGAGCCCAATATCTCACAGGCATCCCAGCTCTGCACCTCACATGGTATACCCAGCCCTACACCTCACATGGTATACCCAGATCTAAACTGACATTGTTATCTAGAGCCCAATATCTCACAGGCATCCCAGCTCTGCACCTCACATGGTATACCCAGCCCTACACCTCACATGGTATACCCAGATCTAAACTGACATTGTTATCTAGAGTCCAATATCTCACAGTCATCCCAGCTCTGCACCTCACATGGTAAACCCAGTCCTAACCTCACATGGTATACCCAGATCTAAGCTGACATTGTTATCTAGAGCCCGATATCTCACAGGCATCCCAGCTCTGCACCTCACATGGTATATACAGCCTACACCTCACACGGGTTACCCAGATCTAAACTGACATTGTTATCTAGAGCCCAATATTTCACAGGCATCCCAGCTCTGAACCTCACATGGTATACCCAGTCCTACACCTCACATGGCATACCCAGATCTAAACTGACATTGTTATCTAGAGCCCAATATCTCACAGGCATCCCAGCTCTGCACCTCACATGGTAAACCCAGTCATAACCTCACATGGTATACCCCGATCTAAACTGACATTGTTATCTAGAGAACAATATCTTCAGGCATCCAAGCTCTGCACCTCACATGGTATACCCAGTCCTAACCTCACATGGTATACCCAGATCTAAACTGACATTTTTATCTAGAGACCAATATCTTCAGGCATCTAATCTCCGCACCTCACATGGTATACCCAGTCCTAACCTCAGATGGTATACCCCGATCTAAACTGACATTGTTATCTAGAGACCATGTCTCACAGGCATCCCTGCTCTGCACCTCACATGGTAAACCCAGTCCTAACATCACATGGTATACCCAGATCTAAACTGTCATTGTTATCTAGAGCCCAATATCTCACAGGCATCCCAGCTCTGCACCTCGCATGGTATACCCAGCCCTACACCTCACATGGTATACCCAGATCTAAACTGACATTGTTATCTAGAGCCCAATATCTCACAGGCATCCCACCTCTGCACCTCACATGGTATAGCCAGCCCTACACCTCACATGGTATACCCAGATCTAAACTGACATTGTTATCTAGAGCCCAATATCTCACAGGCATCCCAGCTCTGCACCTCACATGGTATATCCAGCCCTACACTTCACATGGTATACCCAGATCTAAACTGACATTGTTATCCAGAGCCCAATATCTCACAGGCATCCTAGCTCTGCACCTCACATGGTAAACCCAGTCCTTACCTCACATGGTATACCCAGATCAAACTGACATTGTTATCTAGAGCCCAATATCTCACAGGTATCCCAGCTCTGCACCTCACATGGTATACCCAGTCCTACACCTCACATGGTATACCCAGATCTAAACTGACATTGTTATCTAGAGCCCAATATCTCACAGGCATCCCAGCTCTGCACCCCACATGGTAAACCCAATCCTAACCTCACATGGTATACCCAGATCTAAACTGACATTGTTATCTAGAGCCCAATATCTCACAGGCATCCCAGCTCTGCACCTCACATGGTATACCCAGCCCTACACTTCACATGGTATACCCAGATCTAAACTGACATTGTTATCTAGAGCCCAATATCTCACAGGCATCCTAGCTCTGCACCTCACATGGTAAACCCAGTCCTTACCTCACATGGTATACCCAGATCAAACTGACATTGTTATCTAGAGCCCAATATCTCACAGGTATCCCAGCTCTGCACCTCACATGGTATACCCAGTCCTACACCTCACATGGTATACCCAGATCTAAACTGACATTGTTATCTAGAGCCCAATATCTCACAGGCATCCCAGCTCTGCACCCCACATGGTAAACCCAATCCTAACCTCACATGGTATACCCAGATCTAAACTGACATTGTTATCTAGAGCCCAATATCTCACAGGCATCCCAGCTCTGCACCTCGCATGGTACATCCAGTCCCACAACTCACATGGTATTTCTCACCTGGCTATCCACCTCTTCACCTCACATAGTATACACAGCCCTACCTACACCTCACATGGTATACCCAGATCTAAACTACCTTTGTTATTAAGAGCCCAATATCTCACAGGCATCCCAGCTCTGCACCTCACATGGTATACCCAGCCCTATACCTCACATGGTATACCCAGATCTAAACTGACATTGTTATCTAGAGCCCAATATCTCACATGCATCCCAGCTCTGCACCTCACATGGTATACCCAGCCCTACACCTCACATGGTATACCCAGATCTAAACTGATATTGTTATCTAGAGCCCAATATCTCACAGGCATCCCAGCTCTGCACCTCACATGATATACCCAGCCCTACATCTCACATGGTATACCCAGATCTAAACTGACATTGTTATCTAGAGCCCAATATCTCACAGGCATCCAGGCTCTGCACCTCACATGATAAACACAGTCCTAACCTCACATGGTATAACCAGATCTAAACTGACATTGTTATCTAGAGCCCAATATCTCACAGGCATCCCAGCTCTGTACCTCACATGGTATACCCAGCCCTACACCTCACATGGTATACCCAGATCTAAACTGACATTGTTATCTAGAGCCCAAAATCTCACAGGCATCCCAGCTCTGCACCTCACATGTATACCCAGCCCTACACCTCACATGGTATACCCAGATCTAAACTGACATTGTTATCTAGAGCCAATATCTCACAGGCATCCCAGCTCTGCACCTCACATGGTATACCCAGCCCTACACCTCACATGGTATACCCAGATCTAAACTGACATTGTTATATAGAGCCCAATAGCTCACCTGACATCCCTGCTCTGCACCTCACATGGTATGCCCAGCCCTACACCTCACATGGTTTACCCAGAGCTACACTAACAATGGGCCTCATTATGACCCTGGCGCTAAGTGTTTAACGGTGCCGTAAAAGGCTGCGGCACCGTTAAACACTTAGCACCTAATTACGAGGTCCCTTTGCGGGACCCGACCTTAACGGCTGGTTTTACCAGCCGTTAAAGTAGGGACCCGCAACGGGACCTTGGTGCTAATTACGGTACCGTAATTTGCGGTACCATAATTAGCGCCTTCCCCATTCCCATTGAGCCCTATGGAGCAAAAATGGGAATGGGGAAGGGCCAAGGCGGCATGGGGAATTACCGCCCCACCAACCTCGGAATGGGGTGGTAATTACCCATTCCGCCATGGCGGACTCCGGCATGGACCATGGTGCTAGTAGCACCATTGTTTAGCGCCGGAGTCCTAATGAGGCCCAATGTTATCTAGAGCCCAATACCTCACCTGACATCCCTGCTCTGCACCTCACATGGTATACCCAGCCCTACTCCTCACATGGTATACCCAGATCTAAACTGACATTGTTATCTAGAGCCCAATATCTCACAGGCATCCTAGCTCTGCACCTCACATGGTATACCCAGCCCGACACCTCACATGGTATACCCAGATCTAAACTGACATTGTTATCTAGAGCCCAATATCTCACAGGCATCCTAGCTCTGCACCTCACATGGTAAACCCAGTCCTTACCTCACATGGTATACCCAGATCAAACTGACATTGTTATCTAGAGCCCAATATCTCACAGGTATCCCAGCTCTGCACCTCACATGGTATACCCAGTCCTACACCTCACATGGTATACCCAGATCTAAACTGACATTGTTATCTAGAGCCCAATATCTCACAGGCATCCCAGCTCTGCACCTCACATGGTAAACCCAATCCTAACCTCACATGGTATACCCAGATCTAAACTGGCATTGTTATCTAGAGCCCAATATCTCACAGGCATCCCAGCTCTGCACCTCACATGGTATACCCAGTCCTACACCTCACATGGTATACCCAGATCTAAACTGACATTGTTATCTAGAGCCCAATATCTCACAGGCATCCCAGCTCTGCACCTCACATGGTAAACCCAATCCTAACCTCACATGGTATACCCAGATCTAAACTGACATTGTTATCTAGAGCCCAATAGCTCACAGGCATCCCAGCTCTGCACCTCACATGGTATAGCCAGCCCTACACCTCACATGGTATACCCAGATCTAAACTGACATTGTTATCTAGAGCCCAATATCTCACAGGCATCCCAGCTCTGCACCTCACATTGTATACCCAGCCCTACACCTCACAGGGTATACCCAGATCTAAACTGACATTGTTATCTAGAGCCCAATATCTCACAGGCATCCTAGCTCTGCACCTCACATGGTAAACCCAGTCCTTACCTCACATGGTATACCCAGATCAAACTGACATTGTTATCTAGAGCCCAATATCTTACAGGTATCCCAGCTCTGCACCTCACATGGTATACCCAGTCCTACACCTCACATGGTATACCCAGATCTAAACTGACATTGTTATCTAGAGCCCAATATCTCACAGGCATCCCAGCTCTGCACCTCACATGGTAAACCCAATCCTAACCTCACATGGTATACCCAGATCTAAACTGACATTGTTATCTAGAGCCCAATATCTCACATGCATCCCAGCTCTGCACCTCACATGGTATACCCAGCCCTACACCTCACATGGTATACCCAGATCTAAACTGATATTGTTATCTAGAGCCCAATATCTCACAGGCATCCCAGCTCTGCACCTCACATGATATACCCAGCCCTACACCTAACATGGTATACCCAGATCTAAACTGACATTGTTATCTAGAGCCCAATATCTCACAGGCATCCCAGCTCTGCACCTCACATGGTAAACACAGCCCTAACCTCACATGGTATAACCAGATCTAAACTGACATTGTTATCTAGAGCCCAATATCTCACAGGCATCCCAGCTCTGCACCTCACATGGTATACCCAGCCCTACACCTCACATGGTATACCCAGATCTAAACTGACATTGTTATCTAGAGCTCAAAATCTCACAGGCATCCCAGCTCTGCACCTCACATGTATACCCAGCCCTACACCTCACATGGTATACCCAGATCTACACTAACAATGTTATCTAGAGCCCAATACCTCACCTGACATCCCTGCTCTGCACCTCACATGGCATGCCCAGCCCTTCAACTAACTGGATTTATCCAGCCATTAACCACATCATGTTCTGTACTTCAGTTAGAACCTGCAGTCCCACACTACACTTGGTATATGCAGCATAGTACATCACTTGGTACATTCGTCCATACAGTTACTTCGCATTACCCTTGTTTACAGTTTACTTGGCACTTCCCTTGCTGTAGCCAGCCCTATACTTTCCTACATCCAGCCCCACACTACTCTTGTTATGGCTAGCACTACACTGCCCTTGTTATGGCTAGCACTACACTTCCCTTGGTATAGATATTCCCACACTTCACTCGCTATAGCCAGCCCTGCACGTCCCTTGCTATATAGCCAATCCTACACTTACATTGCTGTGGCCAGCCCTACAAGTCAATTGGTATAACTAACACCATACTTTCGTTGGTAATGCCAATTGTACCCTTTACTTTGTTATAGCCATCCCCACACTTCTCTGGGTATAGCCATCCTCACAATTCCATGGGTATAGCGAGTCCCACGCATCCCCGGGTATAGCCAACCCCACGATTTCCTGGGCATAGCCAACCCCACGCTTCCCTTGGTATGGACTGCCCTACACTTCCCTGGGTATAGCCACCCTAAACTTCCCTGGGTATAGCCACCCTACAATTCCCTGGGTATAGCCACCCTCACACTTCCCTGGGTGTAGCCAGCCCCAAGCCTCCCTTGGTATGGACAGCCCTACACTTCCCTGGGAATAGCCACCCTCACACTTCCCTGGGTGTAGCCAGCCCCATGCTTCCCTTGGTATGGACAGCCCTACACTTCCCTGGGAATACCCACCCTCACACTTCCCTGGGAATAGCCACCCTACACTTACCTGGGTATAGCCACTCTCACACTTCCCTGGGTGTAGCCAGCCCCACGCTTCCCTTGGTATGGACAGCCCTACACTTCCCTGGGTGTAGCCACCCTCACACTTCCCCCGGGTTATAGCCACACTTACACTTCCCTGGGTATAGCCACCCTCAAACTTCCCTGGGTGTAGCCAGCCCCACGCTTCCCTTGGTATGGACAGCCCTACACTTCCCTGGGTGTAGCCACCCTCACACTTCCCCCGGGTTATAGCCACACTTACACTTCCCTGGGTATAGTCACCCTCACACTTCCCTGGGTGTAGCCAGCCCCACGCTTCCCTTGGTATGGACAGCCCTACACTTCCCTGGGAATAGCCACCATCCACTTACCTGGGTATAGCCACCCTCAAACTTCCCTGGGTGTAGCCACCCTCAAACTTCCCCCGGGTTATAGCCACACTTACACTTACCTGGGTATAGTCACCCTCACACTTCCCTGGGTGTAGCCAGCCGCATGCTTCCCTTGGTACGGACAGCCCTACACTTCCCTGGGAATAGCCACCCTACACTTCCCTGGGAATAGCCAGCCTACACTTACCTGGGTATAGCCACCCTCACACTTCCCTGGGTGTAGCCAGCCCCACGCCTCCGTTATTATGGACAGCCCTACACTTCCCTCGGAATAGCCACCCTACACTTCCCTGGGAATAGACACCCTACACTTACCTGGGTATAGCCACCCTCACACTTCCCTGGGAATAGCCAACCCCACGATTTCCTGGGCACAGCCAACCCCACGCTTCCCTTGGTATGGACAGCTCTACACTTCCCTGGGTATAGCCACCCTAAACTTCCCTGGGTATAGCCACCCTAAACCTCCCTGGGTATAGCCACCCTACACTTCCATGGGTATAGCCACCCTCACACTTCCCTGGGTGTAGCCAGCCCCAAGCCTCCCTTGGTATGGACAGCCCTACACTTCCCTGGGAATAGCCACCCTACACTTACCTGGGTGTAGCCACCCTCACACTTCCCTGCGTGTAGCCAGACCCACACTTCCCTGGGTGTAGCCAGCCCCACGCTTCCCTTGGTATGGACAGCCCTACACTTCCCTGGGTGTAGCCATCCTCACACTTCCCCCGGGTTATAGCCACACTTACACTTCCCTGGGTATAGCCACCCTCAAACTTCCCTGGGTGTAGCCAGCCCCACGCTTCCCTTGGTATGGACAGCCCTACACTTCCCTGGGTGTAGCCACCCTCACACTTCCCCCGGGTTATAGCCACACTTACACTTCCCTGGGTATAGTCACCCTCACACTTCCCTGGGTGTAGCCAGCCCCACGCTTCCCTTGGTATGGACAGCCCTACACTTCCCTGGGAATAGCCACCCTACACTTCTCTGGGTGTAGCCACCCTCACACTTCCCTGGGTGTAGCCAGCCCCACGCTTCCCTTGGTATGGACAGCCCTACACTTCCCTGGGAAAAGCCACCCTACACTTCCCTGGGAATAGCCACCCTACACTTCCCTGGGAATAGCCACCCTACACTTACCTGGGTATAGCCACCCTCACACTTCCCTGGGTGTAGCCAGCCCCACGCCTCCCTTGGTATGGACATTCCTACACTTCCCTGGGAATAGCCACCATACACTTATCTGGGTATAGCCACCCTCACACTTCCCTGGGTGTAGCCAGCCCCACGCTTCCCTTGGTATGTGCAGCCCTATACTTCCCTGGGTGTAGCCAGCCTCACACTTCCCCCGGGTTATAGCCACACTCACACTTCCCTGGGTATAGTCACCTTCACACTCTCCTGGGTGTAGCCAGCCCAACGCTTCCCTTGGTATGGACAGCCCTACACTTCCCTGGGAATAGCCACCCTACACTTCCCTGGGAATAGCCACCCTCACACTTCCCTGGGTGTAGCCAGCCCCACACCTCCCTTGGTATGGACAGCCCTACACTTCCCTGGGAATAGCCACCACACACTTACCTGGGTGTAGCCACCCTCACACTTCCCTGGGTGTAGCCAGCCCCACGCTTCCCTTGGTATGGACAGCCCTACACTTCCCTGGGAATAGCCACCCTACACTTCCCTGGGAATAGCCACCCTACACTTACCTGGGTATAGCCACCCTCACACTTCCCTGGGTGTAGCCAGCCCCACGCCTCCCTTGGTATGGACAGCCCTACACTTCCCTGGGAATAGCCACAATACACTTACCCGGGTATAGCCACCCTCACACTTCCCTGGGTGTAGCCAGCCCCACGCTTCCCTTGGTATGGACAGCCCTACACTTCCCTGGGTGTTGCCACCCTCACACTTCCCCCGAATTATAGCCACACTTACACTTCCCTGGGTATAGCCACCCTCACACTTCCCTGGGTGTAGCCAGTCCCACGCTTCCCTTGGTATGGACAGCCCTACACTTCCCTGGGAATAGCCACCCTACACTTCCCTGGGAATAGCCTACCTACACTTACCTGGGTATAGCCACCCTCACACTTCCCTGGGTGTAGCCAGTCCAACGCTTCCCTTGGTATGGACAGCCCTACACTTCCCTGGGAATAGCCACCCTACACTTCCCTGGGTATAGCCACCCTCACACTTACCTGGGTGTAGCCAGCCCCACGCTTTCCTTGGTATGGGCAGCCCTACACTTCCCTGGGTGTAGCCATCCTCACACTTCCCCCGGGTTATAGCCACACTTACACTTCCCTGGGTATAGCCACCCTCACACTTCCCTGGGTGTAGCCAGCCCCACGCTTCCCTTGGTATGGACAGCCCTACACTTCCTTGGGAATAGCCACCCTACACTTCCCTGGGAATAGCCTACCTACACTTACCTGGGTATAGCCACCCTCACACTTCCCTGGGTGTAGCCAGCCCCACGCCTCCCTTGGTATGGACAGCCCTACACTTCCCTGGGAGTAGCCATCATACACTTACCTGGGTGTAGCCACCCTCACTCTTCCCTGGGTGTAGCCAGCCCCACGCTTTCCTTGGTATGGACATCCCTACACTTCCCTGGGAATAGCCACCCTACACTTCCTGGGTGTAGCCACCCTCACACAATCCTGGGTGTAGACAGCCCCACACCTCCCTTGGTATGGACAGCCCTACACTTCCCTGGGAAAAGCCACCCTACATTTCCATGGGAATAGCCAACCTACACTTCCCTGGGAATAGCCACCCTACACTTACCTGGGTATAGCCACCCTCACACTTCCCTGGGTGTAGCCAGCCCCACGCCTCCCTTGGTATGGACAGCCCTACACTTCCCTGGGAATAGCCACCATACACTTACCTGGGTATAGCCACCCTCACACTTCCCTGGGTGTAGCCAGCCCCACGATTCCCTTGGTATGGACAGCCCTACACTTCCCTGGGTGTAGCCACCCTCACACTTCCCCCGGGTTATAGCCACACTTACACTTCCCTGGACATAGTCACCCTCACACTTCCCTGGTATAGCCAGCCCCATGCTTCCCTTGGTATGGACAGCCCTACACTTCCCTGGGAATAGCCACCCTACACTTCCCTGGGAATAGCCACCCTACACTTACCTGAGTATAGCCACCCTCACACTTCCCTGGGTGTAGCCAGCCCCACGCCTCCCTTGGTATGGACAGCCCTACACTTCCCTGGGAATAGCCACCCCACACTTACCTGGGTGTAGCCACCCTCACACTTCCCTGGGTGTAGCCAGCTCCACGCTTCCCTTGGTATGGACAGCCCTACACTTCCCTGGGAATAGCCACCCTACACTTCCCTGGGTGTAGCCACCCTCACACTTCCCTGGGTGTAGCCAGCCCCATGCCTCCCCTGGTATGGACAGCCCTACACTTCCCTGGGAATAGCCATCATACACTTACCTGGGTGTAGCCACCCTCACACTTCCCTGGGTGTAGCCAGCCCCACGCTTCCCTTGGTATGGACAGCCTTACACTTCCCTGGGAATAGCCACCCTACACTTCCCTGGGTGTAGCCACCCTCACACTTCCCTGGGTGTAGCCAGCCCCACACTTCCCTGGGTGTAGCCAGCCCCACGCTTCCCTTGGTATGGACAGCCCTACACTTCCCTGGGAATAGCCACCCTACACTTCCCTGGGTGCAGCCACCCTCACACTTCCCTGGGTGTAGCCAGCCCCACGCTTCCCTTGGTATGGACAGCCCTACACTTCCCTGGGTGTAGCCACCCTCACACTTCCCCCGGGTTATAGCCACACTTACACTTCTCTGGATATAGCCACCCTCACACTTCCCTGGGTATAGCCAGCCCCACGCTTCCCTTGGTATGGACAGCCCTACACTTCCCTGGGAATAGCCACCCTACACTTCCCTGGGAATAGCCACCCTACACTTACCTGGGTATAGCCACCCTCACACTTCCCTGGGTATAGCCAGCCCCACGCCTCCCTTGGTATGGACAGCCCTACACTTCCCTGGAAATAGCCACCCCACACTTACCTGGGTGTAGCCACCCTCACACTTCCCTGGGTGTAGCCAGCTCCACGCTTCCCTTGGTATGGACAGCCCTACACTTCCTTGGGAATAGCCATCATACACTTACCTGGGTATAGCCACCCTCACACTTCCCTGGGTGCAGCCAGCCCCACGCTTCCCTTGGTATGGACAGCCCTACACTTCCCTGTGTGTAGCCACCCTCACACTTCCCCCAGGTTATAGCCACACTTACCTGGGTATAGTCACCCTCACACTTCCCTGGGTGTAGCCAGCCCCATGCTTCCCTTGGTATGGACACCCCTGCACTTCCCTGGGAATAGCCACCCTACACTTCCCTGGGAATAGCCAACCTACACTTGCCTAGGTATAGCCACCCTCACACTTCCCTGGGTGTAGCCAGCCCCACGCCTCCCTTGGTATGGACAGCCCTACACTTCCCTGGGAATAGCCACCACACACTTACCTGGGTGTAGCCACCCTCACACTTCCCTGGGAGTAGCCAGCCCCACGCTTCCCTTGGTATGGACAGCCCTACACCTCCCTAGGAATAGTCACCCTACACTTCCCTGGGTGTAGCCACCCTCACACTTCCCTGGGTGTAGCCAGCCCCACGCTTCCCTTGGTATGGACAGCCCTACACTTCCCTGGGAATAACCACCCTACACTTACCTGGGTGTAGCCACCCTCACACTTCCCTGGGTGTAGCCAGCCCCATACGTCCCTGGGTGTAGCCCGCCCCACGCTTCCCTTGGTATGGACAGCCCTACACTTCCCTGGGAATAGCCACCCTACACTTCCCTGGGTGTAGCCACCCTCACACCTACCTGGGTGTAGCCATCCCCACGCTTTCCTTGGTATGGACAGCCCTACACTTCCCTGGGTGTAGCCACCCTCACACTTCCCCCGGGTTATAGCCACACATACACTTCCCTGGGTATAGCCACCCTCACACTTCCCTGGGTGTAGCCAGCCCCACACTTCCCTTGGTATGGACAGCCCTACACTTCCCGGGGAATGGCCACCCTACACTTCCCTGGGAATAGCCAACCTACACTTACCTGGGTGTAGCCACCCTCACACTTCCCTGGGTGTAGCCAGCCCCACGCTTCCCTTGGTATTGACAGCCCCACACTTCCCTGGGTGTAGCCAGCCCCACGCTTCCCTTGGTATGGACAGCCCTACACTTCCCTGGAAATAGCCACCCTACACTTCTCTGGGTGTAGCCACCCTCACACTTACCTGGGTGTAGCCAGCCCCACGCTTTCCTTGGTATGGACAGCCCTACACTTCCCTGGGTGTAGCCACCCTCACACTTCCCCCGGGTTATAGCCACACTTACACTTCCCTGGGTATAGCCACCCTCACACTTCCCTGGGTGTAGCCAGCCCCACGCTTCTCTTGGTATGGACAGCCCCACGCCTCCCTTGGTATGGACAGCCCTACACTTCCTTGGGAATAGCCACCATACACTTACCTGGGTGTAGCCACCCTCACACTTCCCTGGGTGTAGCCAGCCCCACGCTTCCCTTGGTATTGACAGCCCTACACTTCCCTGGGAATAGCCAAACTACACTTCCTGGGTGTAGCCACCCTCACACATCCCTGGGTGTAGCCAGCCCCACACTTCCCTTGGTATGGACAGCCCTACACTTCCCTGGGAAAAGCCACCCTCCACTTCCCTGGGAATAGCCACCCTACACTTCCCTGGGAATAGCCATCCTACACTTACCTGGGTGTAGCCACCCTCACACTTCCCTGGGTGTAGCCAGCCCCACACTTCCCTGGGTGTAGCCAGCCCCACGCTTCCCTTGGTATGGACAGCCCTACACTTCCCTGGGAATAGCCATCCTCACACTTCCCTGGGTGTAGCCAGCCCCACGCTTCCCTTGGTATGGACAGCCCTACACTTCCTTGAGAATATCCACCCTACACTTCCCTGGGAATAGCCACCCTACACTTACCTGGGTATAGCCACCCTCACACTTCCCTGGGTGCAGCCAGCCCCACACTTCCCTTGGTATGGACAGCCCTACACTTCCCTGGGTGTAGCCACCCTCACACTTCCCTGGGTTATAGCCACACTTACACTTACCTGGGTATAGTCACCCTCACACTTCCCTGGGTGTAGCCAGCCCCATGCTTCCCTTGGTATGGACAGCCCTACACTTCCCTGGGAACAGCCACCCTACACTTCCCTGGGAATAGCCACCCTACACCTACCTGGGTATAGCCACCCTCACACTTCCCTGGGTGTAACCAGCCCCACGCCTCCCTTGGTATGGAGAGCCCTACACTTCCCTGGGAATAGCCACCACACACTTACCTGGGTGTAGCCACCCTCACACTTCCCTGGGTGTAGCCAGCCCCACGCTTCCCTTGGTATGGACAGCCCTACACTTCCCTAGGAATAGCCACCCTACACTTCCCTGGGTGTAGCCACCCTCACACTTCCCTGGGTGTAGCCAGCTCCACGCTTCCCTTGGTATGGACAGCCATACACTTCCCTGGGAATAGCCACCCTACAATTACCTGGGTTAGCCACCCTCACACTTCCCTGGGTGTAGCCAGCCCCACACTTCCCTGGGTATAGCCAGCCCCACGCTTCCCTTGGTATGGACAGCCCTACACTTCCCTGGGTGTAGCCACCCTCACACTTCCCCCGGGTTATAGCCACACTTACACTTCCCTGGTTATAGCCACCCGCACACTTCCCTGGGTGTAGCCAGCCCCACGCTTCCCTTGGTATGGACAACCCTACACTTCCCTGGGAATAGCCACCCTACACGTCCCTGGGAATAGCCAACCTACACTTACCTGAGTATAGCCACCCTCAGACTTCCAGGGGTGTAGCCAGCCCCACGCCTCCCTTGGTATGGACAGCCCTACACTTCCCTGGGAATAGCCACCCTACACTTCCTGGGTGTAGCCACCCTCACACATCCCTGGGTGTAGCCAGCCCCACACTTCCCTTGGTATGGACAGCACTACACTTCCCTGGGAAAAGCCACCCTACACTTCCCTGGGAATAGCCACCCTACACTTCCCTGGGAATAGCCACCATACACTTACCTGGGTATAGCCAACCTCACACTTCCCTGGGTGTAGCCAGCCCCACGCCTCCCTTGGTATGGACAGCCCTACACTTCCCTGTGAATAGCCACCATACACTTACCTGGGTATAGCCACCCTCACACTTCCCTGGGTGTAGCCAGCCCCACGCTTCCCTTGGTATGGACAGCCCTACACTTCCCTGGGTGTAGCCACCCTCACACTTCCCCCGGGTTATAGCCACACTTACACTTCCCTGGGCATAGTCACCCTCACACTTCCCTGGGTGTAGCCAGCCCCACGCTTCCCTTGGTATGGACAGCCCTACACTTCCCTGGGAATAGCCACCCTACACTTCCCCGGGAATAGCCACCCTACACTTACCTGGGTATAGCCACCCTCACACTTCCCTGGGTGTAGCCAGCACCACGCCTCCCTTGGTATGGACAGCCCTACACTTCCCTGGGAATAGCCACCACACACTTACCTGGGTGTAGCCAGCCCCACGCTTCCCTTGGTATGGACAGCCCTACACTTCCCTGGGAATAGCCACCCTACACTTCCCTGGGTGTAGCCACCCTCACACTTCCCTGGGTGTAGCCAGCCCAATGCTTCCCTTGGTATGGACAGCCCTACACTTCCCTGGGAATAGCCACCCTACACTTACCTGGGTGTAGCCACCCTCACACTTCCCTGGGTGTAGCCAGCCCCACGCTTCCCTTGGTATTGACAGCCCTACACTTCCCTGGGAATAGCCAAACTACACTTCCTGGGTGTAGCCACCCTCACACATCCCTGGGTGTAGCCAGCCCCACACTTCCCTTGGTATGGACAGCCCTACACTTCCCTGGGAAAAGCCACCCTCCACTTCCCTGGGAATAGCCACCCTACACTTCCCTGGGAATAGCCATCCTACACTTACCTGGGTGTAGCCACCCTCACACTTCCCTGGGTGTAGCCAGCCCCACACTTCCCTGGGTGTAGCCAGCCCCACGCTTCCCTTGGTATGGACAGCCCTACACTTCCCTGGGAATAGCCATCCTCACACTTCCCTGGGTGTAGCCAGCCCCACGCTTCCCTTGGTATGGACAGCCCTACACTTCCTTGAGAATATCCACCCTACACTTCCCTGGGAATAGCCACCCTACACTTACCTGGGTATAGCCACCCTCACACTTCCCTGGGTGCAGCCAGCCCCACACTTCCCTTGGTATGGACAGCCCTACACTTCCCTGGGTGTAGCCACCCTCACACTTCCCTGGGTTATAGCCACACTTACACTTACCTGGGTATAGTCACCCTCACACTTCCCTGGGTGTAGCCAGCCCCATGCTTCCCTTGGTATGGACAGCCCTACACTTCCCTGGGAACAGCCACCCTACACTTCCCTGGGAATAGCCACCCTACACCTACCTGGGTATAGCCACCCTCACACTTCCCTGGGTGTAACCAGCCCCACGCCTCCCTTGGTATGGAGAGCCCTACACTTCCCTGGGAATAGCCACCACACACTTACCTGGGTGTAGCCACCCTCACACTTCCCTGGGTGTAGCCACCCTCACACTTCCCTGGGTGTAGCCAGCCCCACGCTTCCCTTGGTATGGACAGCCCTACACTTCCCTAGGAATAGCCACCCTACACTTCCCTGGGTGTAGCCACCCTCACACTTCCCTGGGTGTAGCCAGCCCCACGCTTCCCTTGGTATGGACAGCCATACACTTCCCTGGGAATAGCCACCCTACAATTACCTGGGTTAGCCACCCTCACACTTCCCTGGGTGTAGCCAGCCCCACACTTCCCTGGGTATAGCCAGCCCCACGCTTCCCTTGGTATGGACAGCCCTACACTTCCCTGGGTGTAGCCACCCTCACACTTCCCCCGGGTTATAGCCACACTTACACTTCCCTGGTTATAGCCACCCGCACACTTCCCTGGGTGTAGCCAGCCCCACGCTTCCCTTGGTATGGACAACCCTACACTTCCCTGGGAATAGCCACCCAACACGTCCCTGGGAATAGCCAACCTACACTTACCTGAGTATAGCCACCCTCAGACTTCCAGGGGTGTAGCCAGCCCCACGCCTCCCTTGGTATGGACAGCCCTACACTTCCCTGGGAATAGCCACCCTACACTTCCTGGGTGTAGCCACCCTCACACATCCCTGGGTGTAGCCAGCCCCACACTTCCCTTGGTATGGACAGCACTACACTTCCCTGGGAAAAGCCACCCTACACTTCCCTGGGAATAGCCACCCTACACTTCCCTGGGAATAGCCACCGTACACTTACCTGGGTATAGCCAACCTCACACTTCCCTGGGTGTAGCCAGCCCCATGCCTCCCTTGGTATGGACAGCCCTACACTTCCCTGTGAATAGCCACCATACACTTACCTGGGTATAGCCACCCTCACACTTCCCTGGGTGTAGCCAGCCCCACGCTTCCCTTGGTATGGACAGCCCTACACTTCCCTGGGTGTAGCCACCCTCACACTTCCCCCGGGTTATAGCCACACTTACACTTCCCTGGGCATAGTCACCCTCACACTTCCCTGGGTGTAGCCAGCCCCACGCTTCCCTTGGTATGGACAGCCCTACACTTCCCTGGGAATAGCCACCCTACACTTCCCCGGGAATAGCCACCCTACACTTACCTGGGTATAGCCACCCTCACACTTCCCTGGGTGTAGCCAGCACCACGCCTCCCTTGGTATGGACAGCCCTACACTTCCCTGGGAATAGCCACCACACACTTCCCTGGGTGTAGCCAGCCCCACACTTCCCTGGGTATAGCCAGCCCCACGCTTCCCTTGGTATGGACAGCCCTACACTTCCCTGGGTGTAGCCACCCTCACACTTCCCCCGGGTTATAGCCACACTTACACTTCCCTGGTTATAGCCACCCGCACACTTCCCTGGGTGTAGCCAGCCCCACGCTTCCCTTGGTATGGACAACCCTACACTTCCCTGGGAATAGCCACCCTACACGTCCCTGGGAATAGCCAACCTACACTTACCTGAGTATAGCCACCCTCAGACTTCCAGGGGTGTAGCCAGCCCCACGCCTCCCTTGGTATGGACAGCCCTACACTTCCCTGGGAATAGCCACCCTACACTTCCTGGGTGTAGCCACCCTCACACATCCCTGGGTGTAGCCAGCCCCACACTTCCCTTGGTATGGACAGCACTACACTTCCCTGGGAAAAGCCACCCTACACTTCCCTGGGAATAGCCACCCTACACTTCCCTGGGAATAGCCACCCTACACTTACCTGGGTATAGCCAACCTCACACTTCCCTGGGTGTAGCCAGCCCCACGCCTCCCTTGGTATGGACAGCCCTACACTTCCCTGTGAATAGCCACCATACACTTACCTGGGTATAGCCACCCTCACACTTCCCTGGGTGTAGCCAGCCCCACGCTTCCCTTGGTATGGACAGCCCTACACTTCCCTGGGTGTAGCCACCCTCACACTTCCCCCGGGTTATAGCCACACTTACACTTCCCTGGGCATAGTAACCCTCACACTTCCCTGGGTGTAGCCAGCCCCACGCTTCCCTTGGTATGGACAGCCCTACACTTCCCTGGGAATAGCCACCCTACACTTCCCCGGGAATAGCCACCCTACACTTACCTGGGTATAGCCACCCTCACACTTCCCTGGGTGTAGCCAGCACCACGCCTCCCTTGGTATGGACAGCCCTACACTTCCCTGGGAATAGCCACCACACACTTACCTGGGTGTAGCCAGCCCCACGCTTCCCTTGGTATGGACAGCCCTACACTTCCCTGGGAATAGCCACCCTACACTTCCCTGGGTGTAGCCACCCTCACACTTCCCTGGGTGTAGCCAGCCCAATGCTTCCCTTGGTATGGACAGCCCTACACTTCCCTGGGAATAGCCACCCTACACTTACCTGGGTGTAGCCACCCTCACACTTCCCTGGGTGTAGCCAGCCCCAAACTTCCCTGGGTGTAGCCAGCCCGACGTTTCCCTTGGTATGGACAGCCCTACACTTCCCTGGGAATAGCCACCCTACACTTCCCTGGGTGTAGCCACCCTCACACTTCCCTGGGTGTAGCCAGCCCCACGCTTCCCTTGGTATTGACAGTCCTACACTTCCCTGGGTGTAGCCACCCTCACACTTCCCCCGGGTTATAGCCACACTTACACTTCCCCAGGTATAGCCACCCTCACACTTCCCTGGGTGTAGCCAGCCCCATGCTTCCCTTGGTATGGACAGCCCTACACTTCCCTAGGAATAGCCACCCTACACTTCCCTGGGTGTAGCCACCCTCACACTTCCCTGGGTGTAGCCAGCCCCACGCTTTCCTTGGTATGGACAGTCCTACTCTTCCCTGGGTGTAGCCACCCTCACACTTCCCCCGGGTTATAGCCACACTTACACTTCCCTGGGTATAGCCACCCTCACACTTCCCTGGGTGTAGCCAGCCCCACGCTTCCCTTGGTATGGACAGCCCTATACTTCCCTGGGAATAACCACCCTACACTTCCCTGGGAATAGCCACCCTACACTTCCCTGGGTATAGCCACCCTCACACTTCCCTGGGTGTAGCCAGCCCCACGCCTCCCTTGGTATGGACAGCCCTACACTTCCCTGGGAATAGCCACCATACACTTACCTGGGTGTAGCCATGATCACACTTCCCTGGGTGTAGCCAACCCCACGCTTCCCTTGGTATGGACAGCCCTACACTTCCCTGGAATAGCCACCCTACACTTCCCTGGGTGTAGCCACCCTCACACTTCCCTTGGTGTAGCCAGCCCCACGCTTCCCTTGGTATGGACATCCCTACACTTCCCTGGGAAAAGCCACCCTACACTTCCCTGGGAATAGCCACCCTACACTTCCCTGGGAATAGCCACCCTACACTTACCTGGGTATAGCCACCCTCACACTTCCCTGGGTGTAGCCAGCCCCACGCCTCCCTTGGTATGGACATTCCTACACTTCCCTGGGTATAGCCACCCTCACACTTCCCTGGGTGTAGCCAGCCCCACGCTTCCCTTGCTATGGGCAGCCCTACACTTCCCTGGGTGTAGTCACCCTCACACTTCCCCCGGGTTATAGCCACACTCACACTTCCCTGGGTATAGTCACCCTCACACTTCCCTGGGTGTAGCCAGCCCCACACTTCCCTTGGTATGGACACCCCTACACTTCCCTGGGAAAAGCCACCCTACACTTCCCTGGGAATAGCCACCCTACACTGCCCTGGGAATAGCCACCCTACACTTACCTGGGTATAGCCACCCTCACACTTCCCTGGGTGTAGCCAGCCCCACGCCTCCCTTGGTATGGACATTCCTACACTTCCCTGGGTATAGCCACCCTCACACTTCCCTGGGTGTAGCCAGCCCCACGCTTCCCTTGCTATGGGCAGCCCTACACTTCCCTGGGTGTAGTCACCCTCACACTTCCCCCGGGTTAAAGCCACACTCACACTTCCCTGGGTATAGTCACCCTCACACTTCCCTGGGTGTAGCCAGCCCCACGCTTCCCTTGGTATGGACAGCCCTACACCTCCCTGGTTGTAGCCACCCTCACACTTCCCCCGGGTTATAGCCACACTTACACTTCCCTGGGTATAGCCACCCTCACACTTCCCTGGGTGTAGCCAGCCCCACGCTTCCCTTGGTATGGACAGCCCTACACTTCCCTGGGTGTAGCCACCCTCACACTTCCCCCGGGTTATAGCCACACTTACACTTCCCTGGGAATAGCCACCCTACACTTCCCTGGGAATAGCCACCCTACACTTCCCTGGGTATAGCCACCCTCACACTTCCCTGGGTGTAGCCAGCCCCACGCCTCCCTTGGTATGGACAGCCCTACACTTCCCTGGGAATAGCCACCATACACTTACCTGGGTGTAGCCACCCTCACACTTCCCTGTGTGTAGCCAGCCCCACGCTTCCCTTGGTATGGACAGCCCTACACTTCCCTGGGAATAGCCACCCTACACTTCCCTGGGTGTAGCCACCCTCACACTTCCCTGGGTGTAGCCAGGCCCACGCTTCCCTTGGTATGGACAGCCCTACACTTCCCTGGGAATAACCACCCTACACTTACCTGGGTGTAGCCACCCTCACACTTCCCTGGGTGTAGCCAGCCCCAAACTTCCCTGGGTGTAGCCAGCCCGACGCTTCCCTTGGTATGGACAGCCCTACACTTCCCTGGGAATAGCCACCCTAAACTTCCCTGGGTGTAGCCACCCTCACACTTCCCTGGGTGTAGCCAGCCCCACGCTTCCCTTGGTATGGACAGCCCTACACTTCCCTGGGTGTAGCCACCCTCACACTTCCCCGGGTTATAGCCACACTTACACTTCCCTGGGTATAGCCACCCTCACACTTCCCTGGGTGTAGCCAGCCCCACGCTTCCCTTGGTATGGACAGCCCTACACTTCCCTGGGTGTAGCCACCCTCACACTTCCCCCGGGTTATAGCCACACTTACACTTCTCCGGGTATAGCCACCCTCACACTTCCCTGGGTGTAGCCAGCCCCATGCTTCCCTTGGTATGGACAGCCCTACACTTCCCTAGGAATAGCCACCCTACACTTCCCTGGGTGTAGCCACCCTCACACTTCCCTGGGTGTAGCCAGCCCCACGCTTTCCTTGGTATGGACAGTCCTACTCTTCCCTGGGTGTAGCCACCCTCACACTTCCCCCGGGTTATAGCCACACTTACACTTCCCTGGGTATAGCCACCCTCACACTTCCCTGGGTGTAGCCAGCCCCACGCTTCCCTTGGTATGGACAGCCCTATACTTCCCTGGGAATAGCCAACCTACACTTCCCTGGGAATAGCCACCCTACACTTCCCTGGGTATAGCCACCCTCACACTTCCCTGGGTGTAGCCAGCCCCACGCCTCCCTTGGTATGGACAGCCCTACACTTCCCTGGGAATAGCCACCATACACTTACCTGGGTGTAGCCACGATCACACTTCCCTGGGTGTAGCCAACCCCACGCTTCCCTTGGTATGGACAGCCCTACACTTCCCTGGAATAGCCACCCTACACTTCCCTGGGTGTAGCCACCCTCACACTTCCCTTGGTGTAGCCAGCCCCACGCTTCCCTTGGTATGGACATCCCTACACTTCCCTGGGAAAAGCCACCCTACACTTCCCTGGGAATAGCCACCCTACACTTCCCTGGGAATAGCCACCCTACACTTACCTGGGTATAGCCACCCTCACACTTCCCTGGGTGTAGCCAGCCCCACGCCTCCCTTGGTATGGACATTCCTACACTTCCCTGGGTATAGCCACCCTCACACTTCCCTGGGTGTAGCCAGCCCCACGCTTCCCTTGCTATGGGCAGCCCTACACTTCCCTGGGTGTAGTCACCCTCACACTTCCCCCGGGTTATAGCCACACTCACACTTCCCTGGGTATAGTCACCCTCACACTTCCCTGGGTGTAGCCAGCCCCACACTTCCCTTGGTATGGACAGCCCTGCACTTCCCTGGGAATAGCCACCCTACACTTACCTGGGTATAGCCACCCTCACACTTCCCTGGGTGTAGCCAGCCCCACGCTTCCCTTGGTATGGACAGCCCTACACTTCCCTGGGTGTAGCCACCCTCACACTTCCCCCGGGTTATAGCCACACTTACACTTCCCTGGGTATAGCCACCCTCACACTTCCCTGGGTGTAGCCAGCCCCACGCTTCCCTTGGTATGGACAGCCCTACACTTCCCTGGGTGTAGCCACCCTCACACTTCCCCCGGGTTATAGCCACACTTACACTTCCCTGGGAATACCCACCCTACACTTCCCTGGGAATAGCCACCCTACACTTCCCTGGGTATAGCCACCCTCACACTTCCCTGGGTGTAGCCAGCCCCACGCCTCCCTTGGTATGGACAGCCCTACACTTCCCTGGGAATAGCCACCATACACTTACCTGGGTGTAGCCACCCTCACACTTCCCTGTGTGTAGCCAGCCCCACGCTTCCCTTGGTATGGACAGCCCTACACTTCCCTGGGAATAGCCACCCTACACTTCCCTGGAAATAGCCAGCCTACACTTACCTGGGTATAGCCACCCTCACACTTCCCTGGGTGTAGCCAGCCCCACGCCTCCGTTATTATGGACAGCCCTACACTTCCCTCGGAATAGCCACCCTACACTTCCCTGGGAATAGACACCCTACACTTACCTGGGTATAGCCACCCTCACACTTCCCTGGGAATAGCCAACCCCACGATTTCCTGGGCACAGCCAACCCCACGCTTCCCTTGGTATGGACAGCTCTACACTTCCCTGGGTATAGCCACCCTAAACTTCCCTGGGTATAGCCACCCTAAACCTCCCTGGGTATAGCCACCCTACACTTCCCTGGGTATAGCCACCCTCACACTTCCCTGGGTGTAGCCAGCCCCAAGCCTCCCTTGGTATGGACAGCCCTACACTTCCCTGGGAATAGCCACCCTACACTTACCTCGGTGTAGCCACCCTCACACTTCCCTGCGTGTAGCCAGACCCACACTTCCCTGGGTGTAGCCAGCCCCACGCTTCCCTTGGTATGGACAGCCCTACACTTCCCTGGGTGTAGCCATCCTCACACTTCCCCCGGGTTATAGCCACACTTACACTTCCCTGGGTATAGCCACCCTCAAACTTCCCTGGGTGTAGCCAGCCCCACGCTTCCCTTGGTATGGACAGCCCTACACTTCCCTGGGTGTAGCCACCCTCACACTTCCCCCGGGTTATAGCCACACTTACACTTCCCTGGGTATAGTCACCCTCACACTTCCCTGGGTGTAGCCAGCCCCACGCTTCCCTTGGTATGGACAGCCCTACACTTCCCTGGGAATAGCCACCCTACACTTCTCTGGGTGTAGCCACCCTCACACTTCCCTGGGTGTAGCCAGCCCCACGCTTCCCTTGGTATGGACAGCCCTACACTTCCCTGGGAATAGCCACCCTACACTTCCCTGGGAATAGCCACCCTACACTTCCCTGGGAATAGCCACCCTACACTTACCTGGGTATAGCCACCCTCACACTTCCCTGGGTGTAGCCAGCCCCACGCCTCCCTTGGTATGGACATTCCTACACTTCCCTGGGAATAGCCACCATACACTTACCTGGGTATAGCCACCCTCACACTTCCCTGGGTGTAGCCAGCCCCACGCTTCCCTTGGTATGTGCAGCCCTATACTTCCCTGGGTGTAGCCACCCTCACACTTCCCCCGGGTTATAGCCACACTCACACTTCCCTGGGTATAGTCACCTTCACACTTCCCTGGGTGTAGCCAGCCCAACGCTTCCCTTGGTATGGACAGCCCTACACTTCCCTGGGAATAGCCACCCTACACTTCCCTGGGAATAGCCACCCTCACACTTCCCTGGGTGTAGCCAGCCCCACACCTCCCTTGGTATGGACAGCCCTACACTTCCCTGGGAATAGCCACCACACACTTACCTGGGTGTAGCCACCCTCACACTTCCCTGGGTGTAGCCAGCCCCACGCTTCCCTTGGTATGGACAGCCCTACATTTCCCTGGGAATAGCCACCCTACACTTCCCTGGGAATAGCCACCCTACACTTACCTGGGTATAGCCACCCTCACACTTCCCTGGGTGTAGCCAGCCCCACGCCTCCCTTGGTATGGACAGCCCTACACTTCCCTGGGAATAGCCACCATACACTTACCTGGGTATAGCCACCCTCACACTTCCCGGGGTGTAGCCAGCCCCACGCTTCCCTTGGTATGGACAGCCCTACACTTCCCTGGGTGTTGCCACCCTCACACTTCCCCCGAATTATAGCCACACTTACACTTCCCTGGGTATAGCCACCCTCACACTTCCCTGGGTGTAGCCAGTCCCACGCTTCCCTTGGTATGGACAGCCCTACACTTCCCTGGGAATAGCCACCCTACACTTCCCTGGGAATAGCCTACCTACACTTACCTGGGTATAGCCACCCTCACACTTCCCTGGGTGTAGCCAGTCCAACGCTTCCCTTGGTATGGACAGCCCTACACTTCCCTGGGAATAGCCACCCTACACTTCCCTGGGTATAGCCACCCTCACACTTACCTGGGTGTAGCCAGCCCCACGCTTTCCTTGGTATGGGCAGCCCTACACTTCCCTGGGTGTAGCCACCCTCACACTTCCCCCGGGTTATAGCCACACTTACACTTCCCTGGGTATAGCCACCCTCACACTTCCCTGGGTGTAGCCAGCCCCACGCTTCCCTTGGTTTGGACAGCGCTACACTTCGCTGGGAATAGCCACCCTACACTTCCCTGGGAATAGCCTACCTACACTTACCTGGGTATAGCCACCCTCACACTTCCCTGGGTGTAGCCAGCCCCACGCCTCCCTTGGTATGGACAGCCCTACACTTCCCTGGGAGTAGCCATCATACACTTACCTGGGTGTAGCCACCCTCACTCTTCCCTGGGTGTAGCCAGCCCCACGCTTTCCTTGGTATGGACAGCCCTACACTTCCCTGGGAATAGCCACCCTACACTTCCTGGGTGTAGCCACCCTCACACAATCCTGGGTGTAGACAGCCCCACACCTCCCTTGGTATGGACAGCCCTACACTTCCCTGGGAAAAGCCACCCTACATTTCCATGGGAATAGCCAACCTACACTTCCCTGGGAATAGCCACCCTACACTTACCTGGGTATAACCACCCTCACACTTCCCTGGGTGTAGCCAGCCCCACGCCTCCCTTGGTATGGACAGCCCTACACTTCCCTGGGAATAGCCACCATACACTTACCTGGGTATAGCCACCCTCACACTTCCCTGGGTGTAGCCAGCCCCACGATTCCCTTGGTATGGACAGCCCTACACTTCCCTGGGTGTAGCCACCCTCACACTTCCCCCGGGTTATAGCCACACTTACACTTCCCTGGGCATAGTCACCCTCACACTTCCCTGGTATAGCCAGCCCCACGCTTCCCTTGGTATGGACAGCCCTACACTTCCCTGGGAATAGCCACCCTACACTTCCCTGGGAATAGCCACCCTACACTTACCTGAGTATAGCCACCCTCACACTTCCCTGGGTGTAGCCAGCCCCACGCCTCCCTTGGTATGGACAGCCCTACACTTCCCTGGGAATAGCCACCCCACACTTACCTGGGTGTAGCCACCCTCACACTTCCCTGGGTGTAGCCAGCTCCACGCTTCCCTTGGTATGGACAGCCCTACACTTCCCTGGGAATAGCCACCCTACACTTCCCTGGGTGTAGCCACCCTCACACTTCCCTGGGTGTAGCCAGCCCCATGCCTCCCCTGGTATGGACAGCCCTACACTTCCCTGGGAATAGCCATCATACACTTACCTGGGTGTAGCCACCCTCACACTTCCCTGGGTGTAGCCAGCCCCACGCTTCCCTTGGTATGGACAGCCCTACACTTCCCTGGGAATAGCCACCCTACACTTCCCTGGGTGTAGCCACCCTCACACTTCCCTGGGTGTAGCCAGCCCCACACTTCCCTGGGTGTAGCCAGCCCCACGCTTCCCTTGGTATGGACAGCCCTACACTTCCCTGGGAATAGCCACCCTACACTTCCCTGGGTGTAGCCACCCTCACACTTCCCTGGGTGTAGCCAGCCCCACGCTTCCCTTGGTATGGACAGCCCTACACTTCCCTGGGTGTAGCCACCCTCACACTTCCCCCGGGTTATAGCCACACTTACACTTCTCTGGATATAGCCACCCTCACACTTCCCTGGGTATAGCCAGCCCCACGCTTCCCTTGGTATGGACAGCCCTACACTTCCCTGGGAATAGCCACCCTACACTTCCCTGGGAATAGCCACCCTACACTTACCTGGGTATAGCCACCCTCACACTTCCCTGGGTATAGCCAGCCCCACGCCTCCCTTGGTATGGACAGCCCTACACTTCCCTGGGAATAGCCACCCCACACTTACCTGGGTGTAGCCACCCTCACACTTCCCTGGGTGTAGCCAGCTCCACGCTTCCCTTGGTATGGACAGCCCTACACTTCCTTGGGAATAGCCATCATACACTTACCTGGGTATAGCCACCCTCACACTTCCCTGGGTGCAGCCAGCCCCACGCTTCCCTTGGTATGGACAGCCCTACACTTCCCTGTGTGTAGCCACCCTCACACTTCCCCCAGGTTATAGCCACACTTACCTGGGTATAGTCACCCTCACACTTCCCTGGGTGTAGCCAGCCCCATGCTTCCCTTGGTATGGACAGCCCTGCACTTCCCTGGGAATAGCCACCCTACACTTCCCTGGGAATAGCCAACCTACACTTGCCTAGGTATAGCCACCCTCACACTTCCCTGGGTGTAGCCAGCCCCACGCCTCCCTTGGTATGGACAGCCCTACACTTCCCTGGGAATAGCCACCACACACTTACCTGGGTGTAGCCACCCTCACACTTCCCTGGGAGTAGCCAGCCCCACGCTTCCCTTGGTATGGACAGCCCTACACCTCCCTAGGAATAGTCACCCTACACTTCCCTGGGTGTAGCCACCCTCACACTTCCCTGGGTGTAGCCAGCCCCACGCTTCCCTTGGTATGGACAGCCCTACACTTCCCTGGGAATAACCACCCTACACTTACCTGGGTGTAGCCACCCTCACACTTCCCTGGGTGTAGCCAGCCCCATACGTCCCTGGGTGTAGCCCGCCCCACGCTTCCCTTGGTATGGACAGCCCTACACTTCCCTGGGAATAGCCACCCTACACTTCCCTGGGTGTAGCCACCCTCACACCTACCTGGGTGTAGCCATCCCCACGCTTTCCTTGGTATGGACAGCCCTACACTTCCCTGGGTGTAGCCACCCTCACACTTCCCCCGGGTTATAGCCACACATTCACTTCCCTGGGTATAGCCACCCTCACACTTCCCTGGGTGTAGCCAGCCCCACACTTCCCTTGGTATGGACAGCCCTACACTTCCCGGGGAATGGCCACCCTACACTTCCCTGGGAATAGCCAACCTACACTTACCTGGGTGTAGCCACCCTCACACTTCCCTGGGTGTAGCCAGCCCCACGCTTCCCTTGGTATTGACAGCCCCACACTTCCCTGGGTGTAGCCAGCCCCACGCTTCCCTTGGTATGGACAGCCCTACACTTCCCTGGAAATAGCCACCCTACACTTCTCTGGGTGTAGCCACCCTCACACTTACCTGGGTGTAGCCAGCCCCACGCTTTCCTTGGTATGGACAGCCCTACACTTCCCTGGGTGTAGCCACCCTCACACTTCCCCCGGGTTATAGCCACACTTACACTTCCCTGGGT
Organism: Ambystoma mexicanum; assembly: GCF_040938575.1. Classification (NCBI taxonomy): domain Eukaryota; kingdom Metazoa; phylum Chordata; class Amphibia; order Caudata; family Ambystomatidae; genus Ambystoma; species Ambystoma mexicanum. The sequence continues at coordinate 83,290,413 of NC_090930.1, read as the reverse complement.
ATAGCCACCCTCACACTTCCCTGGGTGTAGCCAGCCCCACGCTTCTCTTGGTATGGACAGCCCCACGCCTCCCTTGGTATGGACAGCCCTACACTTCCTTGGGAATAGCCACCATACACTTACCTGGGTGTAGCCACCCTCACACTTCCCTGGGTGTAGCCAGCCCCACGCTTCCCTTGGTATTGACAGCCCTACACTTCCCTGGGAATAGCCAAACTACACTTCCTGGGTGTAGCCACCCTCACACATCCCTGGGTGTAGCCAGCCCCACACTTCCCTTGGTATGGACAGCCCTACACTTCCCTGGGAAAAGCCACCCTCCACTTCCCTGGGAATAGCCACCCTACACTTCCCTGGGAATAGCCATCCTACACTTACCTGGGTGTAGCCACCCTCACACTTCCCTGGGTGTAGCCAGCCCCACACTTCCCTGGGTGTAGCCAGCCCCACGCTTCCCTTGGTATGGACAGCCCTACACTTCCCTGGGAATAGCCATCCTCACACTTCCCTGGGTGTAGCCAGCCCCACGCTTCCCTTGGTATGGACAGCCCTACACTTCCTTGAGAATAGCCACCCTACACTTCCCTGGGAATAGCCACCCTACACTTACCTGGGTATAGCCACCCTCACACTTCCCTGGGTGCAGCCAGCCCCACACTTCCCTTGGTATGGACAGCCCTACACTTCCCTGGGTGTAGCCACCCTCACACTTCCCTGGGTTATAGCCACACTTACACTTACCTGGGTATAGTCACCCTCACACTTCCCTGGGTGTAGCCAGCCCCATGCTTCCCTTGGTATGGACAGCCCTACACTTCCCTGGGAACAGCCACCCTACACTTCCCTGGGAATAGCCACCCTACACCTACCTGGGTATAGCCACGCTCACACTTCCCTAGGTGTAACCAGCCCCACGCCTCCCTTGGTATGGAGAGCCCTACACTTCCCTGGGAATAGCCACCACACACTTACCTGGGTGTAGCCACCCTCACACTTCCCTGGGTGTAGCCAGCCCCACGCTTCCCTTGGTATGGACAGCCCTACACTTCCCTAGGAATAGCCACCCTACACTTCCCTGGGTGTAGCCACCCTCACACTTCCCTGGGTGTAGCCAGCCCCACGCTTCCCTTGGTATGGACAGCCATACACTTCCCTGGGAATAGCCACCCTACAATTACCTGGGTTAGCCACCCTCACACTTCCCTGGGTGTAGCCAGCCCCACACTTCCCTGGGTATAGCCAGCCCCACGCTTCCCTTGGTATGGACAGCCCTACACTTCCCTGGGTGTAGCCACCCTCACACTTCCCCCGGGTTATAGCCACACTTACACTTCCCTGGTTATAGCCACCCGCACACTTCCCTGGGTGTAGCCAGCCCCACGCTTCCCTTGGTATGGACAACCCTACACTTCCCTGGGAATAGCCACCCTACACGTCCCTGGGAATAGCCAACCTACACTTACCTGAGTATAGCCACCCTCAGACTTCCAGGGGTGTAGCCAGCCCCACGCCTCCCTTGGTATGGACAGCCCTACACTTCCCTGGGAATAGCCACCCTACACTTCCTGGGTGTAGCCACCCTCACACATCCCTGGGTGTAGCCAGCCCCACACTTCCCTTGGTATGGACAGCCCTACACTTCCCTGGGAAAAGCCACCCTACACTTCCCTGGGAATAGCCACCCTACACTTCCCTGGGAATAGCCACCCTACACTTACCTGGGTATAGCCAACCTCACACTTCCCTGGGTGTAGCCAGCCCCACGCCTCCCTTGGTATGGACAGCCCTACACTTCCCTGTGAATAGCCACCATACACTTACCTGGGTATAGCCACCCTCACACTTCCCTGGGTGCAGCCAGCCCCACACTTCCCTTGGTATGGACAGCCCTACACTTCCCTGGGTGTAGCCACCCTCACACTTCCCTGGGTTATAGCCACACTTACACTTACCTGGGTATAGTCACCCTCACACTTCCCTGGGTGTAGCCAGCCCCATGCTTCCCTTGGTATGGACAGCCCTACACTTCCCTGGGAACAGCCACCCTACACTTCCCTGGGAATAGCCACCCTACACCTACCTGGGTATAGCCACCCTCACACTTCCCTAGGTGTAACCAGCCCCACGCCTCCCTTGGTATGGAGAGCCCTACACTTCCCTGGGAATAGCCACCACACACTTACCTGGGTGTAGCCACCCTCACACTTCCCTGGGTGTAGCCAGCCCCACGCTTCCCTTGGTATGGACAGCCCTACACTTCCCTAGGAATAGCCACCCTACACTTCCCTGGGTGTAGCCACCCTCACACTTCCCTGGGTGTAGCCAGCCCCACGCTTCCCTTGGTATGGACAGCCATACACTTCCCTGGGAATAGCCACCCTACAATTACCTGGGTTAGCCACCCTCACACTTCCCTGGGTGTAGCCAGCCCCACACTTCCCTGGGTATAGCCAGCCCCACGCTTCCCTTGGTATGGACAGCCCTACACTTCCCTGGGTGTAGCCACCCTCACACTTCCCCCGGGTTATAGCCACACTTACACTTCCCTGGTTATAGCCACCCGCACACTTCCCTGGGTGTAGCCAGCCCCACGCTTCCCTTGGTATGGACAACCCTACACTTCCCTGGGAATAGCCACCCTACACGTCCCTGGGAATAGCCAACCTACACTTACCTGAGTATAGCCACCCTCAGACTTCCAGGGGTGTAGCCAGCCCCACGCCTCCCTTGGTATGGACAGCCCTACACTTCCCTGGGAATAGCCACCCTACACTTCCTGGGTGTAGCCACCCTCACACATCCCTGGGTGTAGCCAGCCCCACACTTCCCTTGGTATGGACAGCCCTACACTTCCCTGGGAAAAGCCACCCTACACTTCCCTGGGAATAGCCACCCTACACTTCCCTGGGAATAGCCACCCTACACTTACCTGGGTATAGCCAACCTCACACTTCCCTGGGTGTAGCCAGCCCCACGCCTCCCTTGGTATGGACAGCCCTACACTTCCCTGTGAATAGCCACCATACACTTACCTGGGTATAGCCACCCTCACACTTCCCTGGGTGTAGCCAGCCCCACGCTTCCCTTGGTATGGACAGCCCTACACTTCCCTGGGTGCAGCCACCCTCACACTTCCCCCGGGTTATAGCCACACTTACACTTCCCTGGGCATAGTCACCCTCACACTTCCCTGGGTGTAGCCAGCCCCACGCTTCCCTTGGTATGGACAGCCCTACACTTCCCTGGGAATAGCCACCCTACACTTCCCCGGGAATAGCCACCCTACACTTACCTGGGTATAGCCACCCTCACACTTCCCTGGGTGTAGCCAGCACCACGCCTCCCTTGGTATGGGCAGCCCTACACTTCCCTGGGAATAGCCACCACACACTTACCTGGGTGTAGCCAGCCCCACGCTTCCCTTGGTATGGACAGCCCTACACTTCCCTGGGAATAGCCACCTTACACTTCCCTGGGTGTAGCCACCCTCACACTTCCCTGGGTGTAGCCAGCCCAATGCTTCCCTTGGTATGGACAGCCCTACACTTCCCTGGGAATAGCCACCCTACATTTACCTGGGTGTAGCCACCCTCACACTTCCCTGGGTGTAGCCAGCCCCAAACTTCCCTGGGTGTAGCCAGCCCGACGTTTCCCTTGGTATGGACAGCCCTACACTTCCCTGGGAATAGCCACCCTACACTTCCCTGGGTGTAGCCACCCTCACACTTCCCTGGGTGTAGCCAGCCCCACGCTTCCCTTGGTATGGACAGTCCTACACTTCCCTGGGTGTAGCCACCCTCACACTTCCCCCGGGTTATAGCCACACTTACACTTCCCCAGGTATAGCCACCCTACACTTCCCCGGGAATAGCCACCCTACACTTACCTGGGTATAGCCACCCTCACACTTCCCTGGGTGTAGCCAGCACCACGCCTCCCTTGGTATGGACAGCCCTACACTTCCCTGGGAATAGCCACCACACACTTACCTGGGTGTAGCCAGCCCCACGCTTCCCTTGGTATGGACAGCCCTACACTTCCCTGGGAATAGCCACCTTACACTTCCCTGGGTGTAGCCACCCTCACACTTCCCTGGGTGTAGCCAGCCCAATGCTTCCCTTGGTATGGACAGCCCTACACTTCCCTGGGAATAGCCACCCTACACTTACCTGGGTGTAGCCACCCTCACACTTCCCTGGGTGTAGCCAGCCCCAAACTTCCCTGGGTGTAGCCAGCCCGACGTTTCCCTTGGTATGGACAGCCCTACACTTCCCTGGGAATAGCCACCCTACACTTCCCTGGGTGTAGCCACCCTCACACTTCCCTGGGTGTAGCCAGCCCCACGCTTCCCTTGGTATGGACAGTCCTACACTTCCCTGGGTGTAGCCACCCTCACACTTCCCCCGGGTTATAGCCACACTTACACTTCCCCAGGTATAGCCACCCTCACACTTCCCTGGGTGTAGCCAGCCCCATGCTTCCCTTGGTATGGACAGCCCTACACTTCCCTAGGAATAGCCACCCTACACTTCCCTGGGTGTAGCCACCCTCACACTTCCCTGGGTGTAGCCAGCCCCACGCTTTCCTTGGTATGGACAGTCCTACTCTTCCCTGGGTGTAGCCACCCTCACACTTCCCCCGGGTTATAGCCACACTTACACTTCCCTGGGTATAGCCACCCTCACACTTCCCTGGGTGTAGCCAGCCCCACGCTTCCCTTGGTATGGACAGCCCTATACTTCCCTGGGAATAACCACCCTACACTTCCCTGGGAATAGCCACCCTACACTTCCCTGGGTATAGCCACCCTCACACTTCCCTGGGTGTAGCCAGCCCCACGCCTCCCTTGGTATGGACAGCCCTACACTTCCCTGGGAATAGCCACCATACACTTACCTGGGTGTAGCCACGATCACACTTCCCTGGGTGTAGCCAACCCCACGCTTCCCTTGGTATGGACAGCCCTACACTTCCCTGGAATAGCCACCCTACACTTCCCTGGGTGTAGCCACCCTCACACTTCCCTTGGTGTAGCCAGCCCCACGCTTCCCTTGGTATGGACATCCCTACACTTCCCTGGGAAAAGCCACCCTACACTTCCCTGGGAATAGCCACCCTACACTTCCCTGGGAATAGCCACCCTACACTTACCTGGGTATAGCCACCCTCACACTTCCCTGGGTGTAGCCAGCCCCACGCCTCCCTTGGTATGGACATTCCTACACTTCCCTGGGTATAGCCACCCTCACACTTCCCTGGGTGTAGCCAGCCCCACGCTTCCCTTGCTATGGGCAGCCCTACACTTCCCTGGGTGTAGTCACCCTCACACTTCCCCCAGGTTATAGCCACACTCACACTTCCCTGGGTATAGTCACCCTCACACTTCCCTGGGTGTAGCCAGCCCCACACTTCCCTTGGTATGGACACCCCTACACTTCCCTGGGAAAAGCCACCCTACACTTCCCTGGGAATAGCCACCCTACACTGCCCTGGGAATAGCCACCCTACACTTACCTGGGTATAGCCACCCTCACACTTCCCTGGGTGTAGCCAGCCCCACGCCTCCCTTGGTATGGACATTCCTACACTTCCCTGGGTATAGCCACCCTCACACTTCCCTGGGTGTAGCCAGCCCCACGCTTCCCTTGCTATGGGCAGCCCTACACTTCCCTGGGTGTAGTCACCCTCACACTTCCCCCGGGTTATAGCCACACTCACACTTCCCTGGGTATAGTCACCCTCACACTTCCCTGGGTGTAGCCAGCCCCACACTTCCCTTGGTATGGACAGCCCTGCACTTCCCTGGGAATAGCCACCCTACACTTACCTGGGTATAGCCACCCTCACACTTCCCTGGGTGTAGCCAGCCCCACGCTTCCCTTGGTATGGACAGCCCTACACTTCCCTGGGTGTAGCCACCCTCACACTTCCCCCGGGTTATAGCCACACTTACACTTCCCTGGGTATAGCCACCCTCACACTTCCCTGGGTGTAGCCAGCCCCACGCTTCCCTTGGTATGGACAGCCCTACACTTCCCTGGGTGTAGCCACCCTCACACTTCCCCCGGGTTATAGCCACACTTACACTTCCCTGGGAATAGCCACCCTACACTTCCCTGGGAATAGCCACCCTACACTTCCCTGGGTATAGCCACCCTCACACTTCCCTGGGTGTAGCCAGCCCCACGTCTCCCTTGGTATGGACAGCCCTACACTTCCCTGGGAATAGCCACCATACACTTACCTGGGTGTAGCCACCCTCACACTTCCCTGTGTGTAGCCAGCCCCACGCTTCCCTTGGTATGGACAGCCCTACACTTCCCTGGGAATAGCCACCCTACACTTCCCTGGGTGTAGCCACACTCACACTTCCCTGGGTGTAGCCAGGCCCACGCTTCCCTTGGTATGGACAGCCCTACACTTCCCTGGGAATAGCCACCCTACACTTACCTGGGTGTAGCCACCCTCACACTTCCCTGGGTGTAGCCAGCCCCAAACTTCCCTGGGTGTAGCCAGCCCGACGCTTCCCTTGGTATGGACAGCCCTACACTTCCCTGGGAATAGCCACCCTACACTTCCCTGGGTGTAGCCACCCTCACACTTCCCTGGGTGTAGCCAGCCCCACGCTTCCCTTGGTATGGACAGCCCTACACTTCCCTGGGTGTAGCCACCCTCACACTTCCCCGGGTTATAGCCACACTTACACTTCCCTGGGTATAGCCACCCTCACACTTCTCTGGGTGTAGCCAGCCCCATGCTTCCCTTGGTATGGACAGCCCTACACTTCCCTGGGAATAGCCACCCTACACTTCCCTGGGAATAGCCACCCTACACTTCCCTGGGTATAGCCACCCTCTCACTTCCCTGGGTGTAGCCAGCCCCACGCCTCCCTTGGTATGGACAGCCCTACACTTCCCTGGGAATAGCCACCATACACTTACCTGGGTGTAGCCACCCTCACACTTCCCTGGGTGTAGCCAACCCCACGCTTCCCTTGGTATGGACAGCCCTACACTTCCCTGGGAATAGCCACCCTACACTTCCCTGGGTGTAGCCACCCTCACACTTCCCTTGGTGTAGCCAGCCCCACGCTTCCCTTGGTATGGACAACCCTACACTTCCCTGGGAAAAGCCACCCTACACTTCCCTGGGAATAGCCACCCTACACTTCCCTGGGAATAGCCACCCTACACTTACCTGGGTTTAGCCACCCTCACACTTCCCTGGGTGTAGCCAGCCCCACGCCTCCCTTGGTATGGACATTCCTACACTTCCCTGGGTATAGCCACCCTCACACTTCCCTCGGTGTAGCCAGACCCACGCTTCCCTTGCTATGGGCAGCCCTACACTTCCCTGGGTGTAGTGAAGGCAAGCGTCCCCACACAGCACGATCCTCCCCGCAATGAGAGACAATGACGGACTCTCCCAAAATGGGAATAAGGCCAAGACAGAGTGCGGGTGAGCGTAAATGGGAGTTTATCAATCAGAATAGGGCATGCAAAGAACTCTGCAAACTCCGAGAGCGCTCTGCCTGACAATAGCAAAGGCAGGCGTATATATTTACAAAAATCGTCATAAGAACCTACACACTATAGGGGGCACAAGCTCAATGGGATTGGGTGGCGACGACTAACTATAGGTGCTGCTGCGATGTGGTTGGCTTCGGCTGGAAGACGTCACTGGTCAGCCTCGTGCGTTGGGCTGGGCCTGGCCGGGTGGTGGAGTTCATCCAGGCGGTGTTGTGGGGCCATCGTGGCCAGTGGCAGAGATGAATGTCTCTTCCTGACTTATTAGCCCTATGCCATGCACACCGCAGTCATTCAGGCATTTTGATATTTATCTTCTTTAGTAAATCTTTCAGTAGGTTATACAACAGGTTAATGCAACACAGGAGGAATGTACCTTGTGAGGGGTCTGGATGCAATACGTCAGGACATGGTTACCCGTGTCCTGTTGACCGGGGCCATAGGTCGAGGGCCTAAGCTTCAGGGCCTGGGACGGGCGGTACGGGTCTTCCTGCCTTGTTAGAAGTTGTTATGGATGTTCCGCTGTGTGTTGTCAGAGTGTTGGGTGTCCTGATTGCACAGGACCATAAGTCTGAGATGGTCCGGTGGGTTGTAAGGTTTACGAGGGGGCGCGTGTGTTCAGGCAGAGGTTTACTGCTGTGCTGTAAATAATGCAGGTGGCGGGTGGTGGCCTTGGGTGCTACAGAGGGGGTTACAAGTCTTTGAAGCGGCTCCAGTCTGGTTGGGGGAGGTAACGCAGCGCGGCGCGGTCTCTGCTCTCATGTCTTGGCAGTCTTCGCAGGGTGGGAGGGGGAATGGCCTTGCACGTATTTCACAAAGGTATCTCCCTCATGTGTTGCCGATTTAGGTAAAAACATCACAAACATTTGAACACTCTATAATACTTATTCAAAACAATACAAAACATGCATTTAACCTTTGCTGGATGTGTCTCGATTATACCCAGTCTGAGTACCTTATTCATACATTATGTTTTAACAAGTACAGTATTTAGTTATATACATATATCTCTGCAGTAAGTGAGGTAGAGTTAGGATTGGTGGAGAACATAGAAAGTAACCCGCCACTTGTCCGTGACGGTGGTGGCACATGTGGGGCCTAGACATGCACACCTGACATGCGCCTTTTCGTGCATCCTTCACATGGGCCCTCTGTATGGTTACATTCGTTTTCTTGTGTCCTCTAGCAGCATTAGTTCAGTTATGGCGCAAAACCATGGAGGGTAGGTTTCCCAGTGATACACGTGACAACCAGACCCCTGGAGCGCTCCTTTATTATTAGCGTCCAACTGCAATGGTGTTGGCTCGCCATTGCCTATATCATGGAAGCATGCTTTCTTATGTTTATACATTCTACAGGTTTTTGTAATATGAGAGAGGGTTTGTGGAAGAAAGCATACTTTGCGAGGGGTCTTGACATTCATATATATAAAAGACTGTCTGCCATCTGATGACTATTTTACCGTTCTTTTCATTGTCCAGGCCTGCTGGCCGGGTCATGCTGGGAGCGATGGTACACTGCGGGAGGTGAACTGTTACAATGTTAGTGTATCACGCTAGCTCATGTCCGTTTTGTTCGTGGGAACGTGCTCGCAGTGGATCTGCCAGGGTGCTGCGGCGACAGGGATGACTGAGACTCTCCAAAGGTGGGGGCCGCGCTACAGTGCGCTGAGCTCACACCATCTTTACCAGACAAAATGGTTTCTAGGCCTAGCTAAATTTTTAATACATGTGGGCAATTAATACGTGCGGGCGATGTCTCCAGCGGGTGAACCCTCCACCACCTGGGCCCGGGTGGCATGAGGAGACGCCCACGAGAGCCATAGTCCTCACCTGGGGAAAAAGCGCAGGCGAGGGGGGTCTTCTTGGACCAGTCCTCCCCTACATTTCCCCCCTTTCATTACTAAAGTAACAAATTCTTTAAATCTTCTATCCTCCTACATTCTGCCTCGTCCATCACCGCCTCATCCCATGCAGGAGTTCCTTTGATGGGCATCCATGCTCTGCACACCCCCCTTAAGCTCTCACCTCTCCGGGCGTATTCATCTGGGGTACACATTAGATATATGCATCCACCATCTCCTTCCAAATCTACCCAAACTTCCTCATACCATTCTAATATACGGGGCTCTTTGATGGTGGTGTGCCATAACTTATCTACAATATCTTTATTGTGGTATATAGGCACCAGTTGGTACCAGGGTGAGTTATCTATCCCTGTTTGTACTTGTGCTTCTTGCATCGTTTTTATTGTACCGTGTGAGTTGCCCATTGTCACCATCATCATTGCACCATTTGGTACTGCGTTAGCACAGACTCGAAGACCCACCTGGCACAGGCAAAAAAGTAAGAGGAGGAAAACAACAGCTGGTATTAAAAATTTCACAGTTGTTCCAAGCCATGAGGGAACCCAGGAGAAGATATTGTTGAACCATGTACTCGCTTCTGCTCCACCTTCCATTTTCATTTTTTCTCCTAGGTTGTGGACTGCTTCGATCACATGGGACAGGGAGCCATTCTCTGCGTCTTCAGAAGGTACGAAAGTGCAGCAGGCACTTCCTATTTTTCGGCAAACACCACCGTCCATCGCCGTCAACAGGTCCAGGACATACCTGTTTTGCATGGTCATTAGTCGTAAAGCTCTTAGTTCCACTTTTATTATATTGAATCCTTCTTCAGTGTCGTTTGCCAGCTGAATCAATTCCCAGCGTGTTATCTGGAGCCATTTTGCGTTTGCCCTTGCTTGGACACTTGAGACGAGCGAGGCAAAAAATGTTTCTGCTGAGCTGAATAATCGATATTTGTCTGGGATCTGAGCCAATAGTTCTGATGATGCTTTTGATATGTAATTTGATGCTCGTCTGCTACGGGTCAACACCTCTCCCTTGCTTCCGGAAGACAGGACATATATTTGTGGCTCTGCAGTTGGTTGGGCCACACTCTGTTGTAGGCGTTCCTGTGTCTTTCTGCTCCCATCAATGTGACTTTCTGGTATCACCATTAGTGCCGAGTGCAGAGTGGCCATTGAGCAGCTGCCACTCCATGACGGGGGAAGGTGTAGGTATGCCTGGTTGCCGCACACCCAGTACGTGTCCATAAGGGCCGCAGTCCCTTTTCTTAGATCTGGGATGGTGAGGGTCTTGTTACAGTTCTTGTTTGTTCCCATGGAGGTCTTCCCTTCTCCTTTGAAACACAGTTCATAGTCCATTTCGCTCTGTAGTTTGAAAGGTTTTTCGATGGCGGTCACCCAAGTTAGTTTTGAAATGTTTTATTTCCATACTGGTGTGCATGTTTCTTTTATCCACTGCAATTTTTCTGGTGCCACACCTCTCAGTGCTTCCGCTTTGCACACTACTTCTTCGTCCTTCCGCTTGTTATCTGAAAAAAGTGTCCCTTCAATTACAAAAAATGGTTCCTTCAGGCATACCACCCCTGCCGGTTTTGGGTAGCACGTTTTCTCGTTCTGCAGCATTTGAAAAGTCACTTCATGTGCCTGGAAGGTGTTCTTAATCCTGCACAACGTGAGATGAAGGAGACATTGGGCATCCACAATAGGCAACTCTTTCGGTAATAATACCTTGGGTGTACCTGATGCGTGAGGGATGAGGGAGCAGACATAACAGCTCTCGTTTGTTGTTTGTTTAGCTGTGGCGCTCATATCTGCATACCACTTATTTGTTTGATGGGGGTGTCGTGGGTCTTCCATCTTATCTAAACCTAGCCCATAGTACTCATCATACTTCCTCCTCCCTGCCTCTCTCTTTCGTCTGTTGTTCTTGTTACTTATGTACTTCCCAATCCCCTGGGCAGTCGACAACCTAGACCCCCCTTTCTCGTTCCCGCCCCCCTTGGACCATTCATCATATAATATTTTGTGCATTGCTAGTAGCTTTTCGTCTTCTTCCCTGACGTTATCTGGCAGATTGTTTTTTGGGGCGGGGGCAGGCTGGCTGGTGATGGTGTTATACAACCATGATATGGCAGACGGGTTTCGGTCATTGAGACTGTGGGCATTGTAATGAGATACCCCTGGTGGAGACACTGTGTTGCTCTGCATTCCACCTTGTGGTTTTTTTTTTGTAAGATGACAGCACTGGATGGTGTGGTATGATAACCCCATACAATTTTAGTTCCGTCCCATCTCAAAAAATCACCTTCCCTAGTATTAACACTCACAGTTGTATTGGATCCAGTAGTGCTGTTAATCCCAGTGCTGTTAATCCCTCCCCCCTCGTTCATCTCGATAGAGATGAACGCTACAAACCAATATGTAACCAGGCCAAACATTAACATAAAAAACAGTGTGATGCATACTGATAATCCACACTCATACGAATATCTACTTCTCTCATATACTAGTTCTCTCATTCTACTAATTCTATCCGTTGCAGGCTGCCCGTTAGTTGCCATGGAAGCTCCTGTTTGAGATATAAAAGTGCATTAAGTGCATGCATGTAAACTTTTTGCTGGCACTGTTTGTGCCAATACATTTGACGGGGAATGGAAGCGGGTGGGGATGCGGGGGAGGGGTATTCACAGACAAGGGTATATACAAGCTATAATATTGTTATTTCATTAATTACATACCATTCAACAAGATAAAAAAGAAATCACACACATTTTTTTTATTTTATTTTTTTTTTGGAATATCCTTGTCAGTCATTACTTCACTCTAGTCCAGTGCTGACACACACACACACACACAAGTTCATATTTAGACATCCTACTCATTTGCATCGTTTGCTGTTGTCTGTGCCTCCTCATCTATCTCCTCTTGTACATTGCCGTATGCTTTCCGTACGTCGGTCAAATGCACCCAGTACCTCAAGCCCTTCACCTTTACTGCCGTGGGCGTGCAAAATATTACCTCGTATGGGCCATGGAATCGTGGCGCATTCCACCGACGCACAAAGCTTCTGACATAAATTGAGTCGCTTGGCATTAGCTGTAGCTGTTGCTCTGGCTCTGTGACAGATCCTGTTACGTTCCCCTCCTCTCTAGTGAACGGTGGGGAGAGTTGCTTTGATATCGCGCGTGCTGCCCTTGTTAATTTCTTTAAATAGTCTGTGAATTCATCTCCCAATATTGCTGCACTTCTGTGAGCATCTGAGTGTTCGCGCAGTGGAGAGTGTGCTGTGTTCATTCTTCTCCCAGTCACGATCTCGTGCGGGGACAAATGGTGGTCTTTACTTGGTTGATTTCTCAACTCAAATAGCGCCAGGGGTAGACAGTAAATCCAATTTTTCTTTAATGAGAAGCATAGTTTTGATAACCTGCCCTTCAACAGTCCGTTCATCTTTTCCACTACGCCATTACTTTGAGGATGATAAATAGAACACAATTTATGTTTTATCCCCAATAATGTGGTCACTTCTTTGAAAAGTTCATTCACAAAATGAGAGCCGTTGTCTGAGCGGATCACGTCACAAATTCCCCAGCGCGGGAACACTTCCCTTACTAGGAACTTGGCGGCGCTCTTGGCATCAGGTCGTGCACAGGGTCCAGCTTCCACCCACCTTGAAAATGGGCACACAACTACGATCATGTACCGTGCACCATTACACCTTTCCCCCATGTCTGCGTAGTCTATATGCAGTTCTCTGAATGGGCCAATGGGTTTGGGAATTGTTCCCCGCAGTGTGCGTAATGTCATTCCTGAATTGTATATTTGGCATGTTGTACATTCCATTGCTAATCGAGACACGTGCTCCTGGAGACAGGGCACGAACCATTCTTCCTGTATCTCTGCTGCGATGTGCTGCTTGGTATTATGTGCAGGGAAGTGTAGTTGTTGAAATGCAACTTCTAGTAACTGTAGAGGCATTACCACTTTCCCTGAGTTACTTTGTCGCCATAGTAGGTCTGTTCCTGATTGGCTGCACCCCCGTTTTGTCCACGTCAATTTTTCCTCTGCACTAGCTCCTTCCTGCAATTCTAGTATGTGTGATATGGACATCGTGTTATACCCTTCTGGGGGCTCTTCGGCTGTCTTGCTCTTAAGTATGTACTCACCTGTGTCATATTTCTGAAAATAGGAAGCCTCCTTGGCGGCAGCGTCCGCTGCCGCGTTCCCCAAAGACACAACGTCTGTGTTGGATGTATGGGCCTGGCACTTCACTATTTCTACAGCAGTAGGGTTTTGTAGGGCCTCAATTAATTCTTTTAACAACTCTGCATGCTGCACTGGTGTTCCGTCCGCCCGTCTAAATCCCCTACGGCCCCATCTTGCTAGACCTCCATGAACTGTCGTAGTCATGTACGCTGAGTCTGTGTATATTGTCACTGCACAACCCTTTGCTGCATGTAGTGCTTCTATGAGCGCAATCAGTTCTGCTGCCTGTGCAGAGTAATGTGACGGGAGGCGGTACTGTACTAGTGTTTCATACTCACCGTCTTCTAACCTCACTACTGCCATGCCAACGTGTTTTTCTCCTGTGTCTATATCGATTGATGCAGACCCATCCACAAAGTACACTTCCCCCTCATTCAGTGCATTTTCACACACCACTGTGTCCTCTCCACCTTCTCCTGTGTGGGTTGTGCAGTCGTGATTTTGCATATCCTCCAATGTGCATGCTTCTGTGATGAATGTGGCCGGGTTCACTGTTTTACATCTCACTATGTGAATGTTGGCGCTGGACAATATGATTTCATATGCTGTTGCCCGCTGTGTGGTTAGTGTGCTTTTTGATCTCTCAAGTATTGCAAATAATGAATGTTCCACAAACAATGTTACAGGGCAACCCATTACTATTGTGGCACTTTTCTCAATCGCGAACGCGGCTGCAGCGAGTGATTGCTCGCACGCGAAATGGCCTTGCATCACGGCGTCCAAAGTACCACTATAGTACGCCAGGGGCTTGTGCCCTAAGGATGTTTTTTGTGTCAGTACTGCTGTCATGAGTGTTCCTTTGCAATGGGAAAATAGGTAAAATTCGTGTCCATAATCGGGGTTTGCTAGTACTGGAGCGCTTGAAATTAGCTCTTTCAGTGATCGAAACGATATGCTCATTTCTTCTGACCATTTTATTTTTTCATTCTCCTGTTGTGCTTCTTTGAGTGCTTGTAGGAGGGGCCTGGTGTATGCTGCATAGTCTAGTATCCAAGCTCGGCAATAATTGCACATTCCCAAGAATTTCTGCATGTCTTTCACTGTTGTGGGCTCTCCTTCTGACCTTATTGCCTCCACCCTGTCAGGAATTATTCTCTTTCCATCTTTTGATATGAGCTGTCCCAGGTATAAGACCTCAGTCAGGCAGTACTGTAGCTTCTCTTTGTCTACCTTGTATCCCTTGTTGGCCAGTAGAGTCAGGAGTGTTGTTGAATCTTTTCTACATGTTGCTTCGTCTTGTGCACACACTAATAAATCATCTACATACTGAATAATCGTGCTCTCAACTGATAAATTTCCCAAGTCTTCATGCAATATGCGGTTGAATATGCTCGGGCTCTCACAGTATCCCTGTGGTAGTCTGCAGTGTTCATATCTTTTTCCCCCCAGTGTGAATGCTGTAAGGTATCTACTCTCTTCAGCCAGGGGTATTGAGAAAAATGCGTTTTTCAAGTCCACCACAGTAAAATGTGATGCTGCTTTTGGGATACTGCATAGTATTGATGCAGGGTTCGGGACTAGAGGGAACTCTTTCTGAATCACATCATTGAGGGGGCGTAAGTCCTGTATCATCCTCCAAGATCCCCCTTTCGCTTTTTTGATTGGATAAATACATGTGTTACAAGGGGAGTTTGAAGGCACTATTATCCCTTGTGCTAATAGTGCATTTATTGTTTCTTTTACAGGTTGTACTCCGTGCAACAGCCCTACATCATGGGGGCCTGTTGTCCATAAATTGTTTGGTACGAGCCTCATGTCGTCATCAAAAAATGGCGGTGGTGTTCCTACCACTGCCATCAACTGGACGGGGATCTCCCTAGCTTGGATCAAAATGTCACAGGGCATCGCTATTTCCATTACTATCTCACCTTCCCCTTCTGTATCTGAAAAGAGATCCTCATCTGTTACCTCGCGTAGGGCGAGGTTGGCATTTGTACACAGCACTGTGTGCCACTCACATCCTTCTCCGTCCACCCCAATCACAGCAATCCTTTTCGCTGATACCTGCACAGCGTGCAAATCCAACGACACCACTGATCCTGGTGCTGCGTTCGGACACACTATGGGGCGGAAGAGGAATTCCGCTGGAATCCTCCAGTCCATGCTTCTTAGCTCTGGAATTATGAGGGCCAAGATTTTTAGCCCTGCAATGAACATCTCCTCATCTTGTGGCATCCCTCGTATTTCCTGTGTGGTTGTGTAGGCGTGTACTACCAGCATCGCACGCAAGGGACATATTCCGGGTGTAGAACACACTATTCCTCTCTCGGTGAATGATATGGTCATGTTAAGTTTACTCAGGAGGTCCCTCCCTAATAAATTTACTGGTGAGTTTTCATAGTATAGTAAGGGTGCCTTTACGGTTTTACCCCCCACTGTTACATCCAAAACTTCTGTGTAAGGAACTTCAATTACAGCCCCAGAGAACCCCTGCGTCTCTAACTTCCTGTTAGATAACGGGAACCGGCCCTCTCTGACACATGATTTCTCCGCTCCCGAATCAACCATGAATATAAACTGCTTGTCTCCTATCTGCGCCCCTACTAGTGGTTCCTCTGCTGCACTGTAGGTGGTGGATAGAACTGGACACGCAAGTTTTCTCTGTGGGCTGTCCTATGCGGGGTGTCTCATTGCCCCCCCTTCATTAAATATATTTCCGGAAACCACTGACATACCGTTGTAAGGTGCTGGCGCGGGGGCCCCGTTTACATGTACTGCGAAAGGGTTACCTGGCGTATACTGCGCGCTGTCATTGTTTTGTGGGTGGTTCTGTGTTCTGTACTGGGGTCCCTGTTGCTGGCCCGTGTTACCCTGGCTTGGGTCTCTCAGTTGCTGTTGTCCCATCGGAAGGCCATATGGGCTTCCCGGGTGGGGATGGCCATACTGTTCCACCTCCTGGAACCCGTTGTTTTGTCTACTTCTGCACTCCCTGGAGTAATGCCCCCATCGTCCACAGTTCCAGCAACTCCCCTGAGGGCCCCTGGGACCCTGCCATCCACTTCCTCCCATTCCCCCGTACCCCTGTGGTCCACCTCCTCTTCGGCCCCTGTACCCACCTCGTCCCCCTCGAGGGGTCCACTCTTGCCACTGCGGACCTCCACCCTGCTCCTGCTCGTTCCACTGCCGCTGTCCTGTTCCCGCCCAATTAGTTGCCACCCTTCCTTGTATTGCTATCAGCCCCTCCTCCTCATCTTCTCCCTCCCGGCTGTGTGGGAGCGCGGCTACTGCTGCTGCAACCTTCACTAACTTTGTCTGTACCAACTTCGCCTCGTCTGCCAATCTTTTCTGCGCCACCTCCTTCTCCCTTTCCTTGATTCGTTTACAATGGTGTACTATTATGCTCTGAATTTCTGGCCATCCCTTTGCTTCAATACCTGCTATTTTGTCAAGTGCCTTCTGCACTTCCTTTGGGAGCCCTCTTTTTATAATTAAGTAAAATAAAGATGTCGATTGATACCAGGGCGTGCCCGTTTCTGCTCTCCACATCTCTTGGACTCGAAAAATGTAATCCATAGCCTCCTCCCCGTCATTCATTGTACACTGCATCACGGACTGTAAGTCAGGTGTATCTGGAAATGTTTCGCGTAAGGCGTCCCACACCCTAGCCCGCACTGTGTTAAAGGAGGCCCCATCATGGCGGTCACAGTCTAATGTTACTCCCGGGAAACCGGCTTTAACCCATACTCTTTCAGCCTGATCGCCCACCGCGGATACGAGCAGACTTTTCACATCTCCTACAGCTAGGGGTACCCCAGCAGTATGTTTTTCGAAGGCGTATATCCACTTGCTTGCCCCTCCTGATAACGGGGGCAATAGTTTTAATAAATTGGCTTTGTCCATCTGTGCCCATGGGATATAGTTAGGCCTCCCTCCTCCCCTATGTATCAACGGGAGCTGTAGCTTTCCTTTCGTCGTTGCATCCGGACCCGTTTTGGCTGCTGATGTTCCCAGTGATGCCATCTTCCCCACTCTGTTCCTCAGTCGCCCCGTCCACTCATCATCTAGGGTTCTCATAGAACATGTACCTTCCTCCCCTTCGCTTCCCCCTCCTATTGCCATACTCAACCTGTCGCTTTCGTCTAGCTCCTCTCTAATATCACATAGTAATTCCTCTCTGAGTCCCCCAAGCCTTTCTTCGTTACCACCATCTTCCTCTCGGGTCCCTACTTCTATTATTCGCGTTGGTTCTTCCTCAATCCTAAACAGGATCTCGCCCTTTTTCCACCCCTCTTCGGGCTTTCTGCTTTCACCTGATGCTCTAGACGTACGCCCAGCTCTAGTTGTATCCAGTGCTGTTCGTTCGCATATGTCTTTTATCCTCGAGAGCTCATCTTTTGCTATCGACAGTCTTGATTCTAGATCATCTGTGAGTTTCTCTATGTCTACTCTTTGTGTGCCTGCCTGGGCTCGCTCCCTCGTGCTTTCATATGGCGGAGGTGCCGTGGGCCGGTGGGGTGTAGTAGCTGTCGGGGGAGGTACATAAGTTGGATCACAGTACCCTTCTGCGGGTACAGGCTTCTTTAGTATCGGGTACAAACTTATTACCTCTATTTGTGGTGCTACATTTGGCACTTCTTTGACATCTTTCTGTATCAGTAGTGGATTGTCTGTAGTGGATGGGAGATCAGTATTTACTACTGGTGCTTTAGGCGGTGGTATCTCTTCAAATAACCTCCAAAGATCTAATATTTCCCTTCTATTTTGCAACTGTTTTCCTTTATACTTCAAGAAAATGCATGTTACCACCATATCCAGAACGCTTTTATCAAATGACCCTCCCTCTGGCCATATCTGGGGTAGCCCCTCTCCCTTCAACTCGGTTACCCATTGGTCGTGATATTTCTTAATCCGCTCCGCGTACCCTGGAAGACTTTTGCAAATATGTGATAAGGGTGTTTCAGCCCCCATCTCTGTGCCCTCCTAGTGCTTATTTGTCTCTGCGTGTCTGCAACTACAATATCAATGTGCTATCACTATTATTTTCTGTGTTCTACTTCACATTGGGTGTTATGCTCGGTTGGGCTCTCCCTCCCTTTACTTCACAATACAAGAACTGACTGACCGTACACAATTTCTACTTTGTTCTCTTTGGGGGACACATACAAGAGCAACCCATCATTTATTTTGACAACATCAACCCAGAAATAAAAAGGCACCCACTCACGTCACTGTATCGCGTTGCCTTCAACAGTTTTATCCGGTCACACTTACCATGACCATTTAACAATTATATATTTATAGCCGTTTTACATATTCGCAACATCAAAGTCGTCCTCTGACACATACGAGGTGCACACACCTCGTGGTACCACTCAATTCACCATTCAAGCTGCCCTCCCTTTCCTCCCTGGCCGGCTGTCCCTGTCCGTCTTATTTAGATAAATGGATGCGCATATACATATATTAATAGGTTTTAACCTGCTCTCCCCCTTCTAGTAGGCCCCCCCTTTTCTCTGACTTTCTTCCCAAGTTCGTGCTAATCTCGCTCTTTTATTCTCCCCCCACCCCTAAAGAAAAAGAAAAGAAAGGAGTAATAGCGATCACTAATATATTCTCAGTGCCCCCTTTTGCTGAACACTTTTATCTTGTATTTCACTTCGTCATATATTCCCAGTACTAGTCAATATAGCACTATGCGGCGCCGCCTTCCACCCCCTTTCGGAGCTAGGTTCCCGTCACTTCTATCTCTTTATTCACCTCGTAATCCTAATGGCCATATGCAAAGAAAAAGAAAGGAAATTTTTAGGATAATCTTTAGTATGTCTTTGTGCCCCCTCTTTGTTCCCAGTCCTACACTTCTCTCCCCGCTCCCTTTACAATCGCTCACACTCAGTACTCAAGTGCCCGTCTTGAACCGATAGTCTCCGAAACTGGGTCCGTCCAGGCAGTGTCGCCGTCAGCTCAACAGTCAGCCCCGACTCCGGCGAGCGGTACTCAAAGGGGATTTTTCAACCGGGATCCCGTACCCTTTCTCTATTGAGTGCGCACTTCTTAGTGTACCGGTCGACGTTGGCGGGCAGCCTCCCGGAGCCGGCTCACCGTGCGTATCCCTTTTCGACCGGAGATTCTCGTGCCAAAAGGGGACGGTTATGAGGAGTTAGGAAGAAATAAAAATCACGCTATCGGGGTCACCACTGAAGGCAAGCGTCCCCACACAGCACAATCCTCCCCGCAATGAGAGACAATGACGGACTCTCCCAAAATGGGAATAAGGCCAAGACAGAGTGCGGGTGAGCGTAAATGGGAGTTTATCAATCAGAATAGGGCATGCAAAGAACTCTGCAAACTCCGAGAGCGCTCTGCCTGACAATAGCAAAGGCAGGCGTATATATTTACAAAAATCGTCATAAGAACCTACACACTATAGGGGGCACAAGCTCAATGGGATTGGGTGGCGACGACTAACTATAAGTGCTGCTGCGATGTGGTTGGCTTCGGCTGGAAGACGTCACTGGTCAGCCTCGTGGGTTGGGCTGGGCCTGGCCGGTGGTGGAGTTCATCCAGGCGGTGTTGTGGGGCCATCGTGGCCAGTGGCAGAGATGAATGTCTCTTCCTGACTTATTAGCCCTATGCCATGCACACCGCAGTCATTCAGGCATTTTGATATTTATCTTCTTTAGTAAATCTTTCAGTAGGTTATACAACAGGTTAATGCAACACAGGAGGAATGTACCTTGTGAGGGGTCTGGATGCAATACGTCAGGACATGGTTACCCGTGTCCTGTTGACCGGGGCCATAGGTCGAGGGGCTAAGCTTCAGGGCCTGGGACGGGCGGTACGGGTCTTCCTGCCTTGTTAGAAGTTGTTATGGATGTTCCGCTGTGTGTTGTCAGAGTGTTGGGTGTCCTGATTGCACAGGACCATAAATCTGAGATGGTCCGGTGGGTTGTAAGGTTTACGAGGGGGCGCGTGTGTTCAGGCAGAGGTTTACTGCTGTGCTGTAAATAATGCAGGTGGCGGGTGGTGGCCTTGGGTGCTACAGAGGGGGTTACAAGTCTTTGAAGCGGCTCCAGTCTGGTTGGGGGAGGTAACGCAGCGCGGCGCAGTCTCTGCTCTCATGTCTTGGCAGTCTTCGCAGGGTGGGAGGGGGAATGGCCTTGCACGTATTTCACAAAGGTATCTCCCTCATGTGTTGCCGATTTAGGTAAAAACATCACAAACATTTGAACACTCTATAATACTTATTCAAAACAATACAAAACATGCATTTAACCTTTGCTGGATGTGTCTCGATTATAC
Organism: Ambystoma mexicanum; assembly: GCF_040938575.1. NCBI lineage: Eukaryota > Metazoa > Chordata > Amphibia > Caudata > Ambystomatidae > Ambystoma > Ambystoma mexicanum. Next base: position 83,269,537 of record NC_090930.1, on the reverse strand, counting down.
CCAGTCTGAGTACCTTATTCATACATTATGTTTTAACAAGTACAGTATTTAGTTATATACATATATCTCTGCAGTAAGTGAGGTAGAGTTAGGATTGGTGGGGAACATAGAAAGTAACCCGCCACTTGTCCGTGACGGTGGTGGCACATGTGGGGCCTAGACATGCACACCTGACATGTGCCTTTTCGTGCATCCTTCACATGGGCCCTCTGTATGGTTACATTTGTTTTCTTGTGTCCTCTAGCAGCATTAGTTCAGTTATGGCGCAAAACCATGGAGGGGAGGTTTCCCAGTGATACACGTGACAACCAGACCCCTGGAGCGCTCCTTTATTATTAGCGTCCAACTGCAATGGTGTGGGCTCGCCATTGCCTATATCATGGAAGCATGCTTTCTTATGTTTATACATTCTACAGGTTTTTGTAATATGAGAGAGGGTTTGTGGAAGAAAGCATACTTTGCGAGGGGTCTTGACATTCATATATATAAAAGACTGTCTGCCATCTGATGACTATTTTACCGTTCTTTTCATTGTCCAGGCCTGCTGGCCGGGTCATGCTGGGAGAGATGGTACACTGCGGGAGGTGAACTGTTACAATGTTAGTGTATCACGCTAGCTCATGTCCGTTTTGTTCGTGGGAACGTGCTCGCAGCGGATCTGCCAGGGTGCTGCGGCGACAGGGATGACTGAGACTCTCCAAAGGTGGGGGCCGCGCTACAGTGCGCTGAGCTCACACCATCTTTACCAGACAAAATGGTTTCTAGGCCTAGCTAAATTTTTAATACATGTGGGCAATTAATACGTGCGCGCAATGTCTCCAGCGGGTGAACCCTCCACCACCTGGGCCCGGGTGGCATGAGGGGACTCCCACGAGAGCCATAGTCCTCACCTGGGGAAAAAGCGCAGGCGAGGGGGGTCTTCTTGGACCAGTCCTCCCCTACAGTAGTCACCTTCACACTTCCCCCGGGTTATAGCCACACTTACACTTCCCTGGGTATAGTCACCCTCACACTTCCCTGGGTGTAGCCAGCCCCACACTTCCCTTGGTATGGACAGCCCTACACTTCCCTGGGAATAGCCACCCTACACTTACCTGGGTATAGCCACCCTCACACTTCCCTGGGTGTAGCCAGCCCCACGCTTCCCTTGGTATGGACAGCCCTACACTTCCATGGGTGTAGCCACCCTCACACTTCCCCCGGGTTATAGCCACACTTACACTTCCCTGGGTATAGCCACCCTCACACTTCCCTGGGAATAGCCACCCTACACTTACCTGGGTATAGCCACCCTCACACTTCCCTGGGTGTAGCCAGCCCCACGCTTCCCTTGGTATGGACAGCCCTACACTTCCCTGGGTGTAGCCACCCTACACTTCCCTGGGAATAGCCACCCTACACTTACCTGGGTATAGCCACCCTCACACTTCCCTGGGTGTAGCCAGCCCCACGCCTCCCTTGGTATGGACATTCCTACACTTCCCTGGGAATAGCCACCATACACTTACCTGGGTATAGCCACCCTCACACTTCCCTGGGTGTAGCCAGCCCCACGCTTCCCTTGGTATGGGCAGCCCTACACTTCCCTGGGTGTAGCCACCCTCACACTTCCCCCGGGTTATAGCCACACTCACACTTCCCTGGGTATAGTCACCCTCACACTTCCCTGGGTGTAGCCAGCCCCACGCTTCCCTTGGTATGGACAGCCCTACACTTCCTTGGGAATAGCCTCCCTACACTTACCTGGGTATAGCCACCCTCACACTTCCCTGGGTGTAGCCAGCCCCACGCCTCCCTTGGTATGGACAGCCCTACACTTCCCTGGGAATAGCCACCACACACTTACCTGGGTGTAGCCACCCTCACACTTCCCTGGGTGTAGCCAGCCCCACGCTTCCCTTGGTATGGACAGCCCAACACTTCCCTGGGAATAGCCACCCTACACTTCCCTGGGTGTAGCCACCCTCACACTTCCCTGGGTGCAGCCAGCCCCATGCTTCCCTTGGTATGGACAGCCCTACACTTCCCTGGGAATAGCCACCCTACAATTACCTGGGTGTAGCCACCCTCACACTTCCCTGGGTGTAGCCAGCCCCACACTTCCCTGGGTGTAGCCAGCCCCACGCTTCCCTTGGTATGGACAGCCCTACACTTCCCTGGGAATAGCCACCCTACACTTCTCTGGGTGTAGCCACCCTCACACTTCCCTGGGTGTAGCCAGCCCCACGCTTCCCTTGGTATGGACAGCCCTACACTTCCCTGGGTGTAGCCACCCTCACACTTCACTGGGAATAGCCACCCTACACTTACCTGGGTATAGCCACTCTCACACTTCCCTGGGTGTAGCCAGCCCCACGCCTCCCTTGGTATGGACAGCCCTACACTTCCCTGGGAATAGCAACCATACACTTACCTGGGTGTAGCCACCCTCACACTTCCCTGGGTGTAACCAGCCCCACGCTTCCCTTGGTATGGACAGCCCTACACTTCCCTGGGAATAGCCACCCTACACTTCCCTGGGTGTAGCCACCCTCACACTTCCCTGGGTGTAGCCAGCCCCACGCTTCCCTTGGTATGGACAGCCCTACACTTCCCTGGGAATAACCACCCTACACTTCCCTGGGAATAGCCACCCTACACTTCCCTGGGAATAGCCACCCTACACTTACCTGGGTATAGCCACCCTCACACTTCCCTGGGTGTAGCCAGCCCCACGCTTCCCTTGGTATGGACAGCCCTACATTTCCCTGGAAATAGCCACCCTACACTTCCTTGGGAATAGCCACCCTACATTTCCCTGGGAATAGCCACCCTACACTTCCCTGGGAATAGCCACCATACACTTCCCTGGGGATAGCCAACGCCACACTTCACTTTGTATGGAGAGCTCTACACTTCCCTTGGTATAGCCGACCCCACGCTACCCTTGGTAAAAAATGACCATACATTTCCCTGGGTAAACCAGCCCCACGCTTCCCTTGGTATGGACAGTTCTACGCTTCCCTTGATAAAGCCAACCATACACTTCCCTTCAGTCTTGGTTTTAGGTGGCTTGTTTAAAAACCTTAAGTTTAAATGGAAATGCGAAAATGCAGTATTTCAGCACACTTTGTATTACTATGACTGCAAGTTTGAAAATGTCAGTTTGATTAATTCAAATTAATGTTCCATTTATTTCTACTCTATTTATTTTTCCGTTCTATCTCCCCTTTTACTCGTTCCCGTTACCGCCTTTTATCTTTTGCATTTTTTTCTATTGGCTTTATTGAGTGACACTTCCTGTAGACAACCTGTTATCCTTTAGAATTCTGTAATGTTACCACCTCCTGTCCCAATTCCCTTTCTTTCATTTTTGTGTGCAGTTAAAAAAAAGAAAATTAATTGGATGCCCCGATCACCTTTGCCCATTCACCTACCACTTCCTTCCTTCACCCATTGGTTTTATCAACAATCTTACAAACCTTTGGCAACATTTTAAAGATTCATGTTTCTAAACATTTCTTTTTCAAACTTTGATTGAGACAGACACCTTCTAAACTTATTTTCAAACTCAGGATCAGATGTTTCCAGACCTACTCCTCTCTTTGAATACACTGCCATACAACTGCCTTGATATATTCAGGCATACACTTCGCCTGATCCATCCCGACCTACACTGTGCTTAGTATATCAAGCCCTACACTTCAGTACATCCAGTCCTACACCTTGATTAGTATATAAAGCCCTACGCTTCAGTACATCCAGACCTACACCGTGCTTAGTATAGCAAGCCCTACACTTCAGTACATCCAGAACTACGCCTTGCTTAGTATATCAAGCCCTACACTTCAGTATGTCCAGTCCTACACTTTGATTAGGATATAAAGCCCTACACTTCAGTACATCCCGACCTACACCGTGCTTAGTATATCAAGCCCTACACTTCAGCACATCCAGTCTTACACCTTGATTAGTATATAAAGCCTTATGCTTCAGTACATCCAGACCTACACTGTGCTTATTATATCAAGCCCTGCACTTTAGTAAATCCAGAACTACGCCTTGCTTCGTATATCAAGCCCTACACCTCAGTATGTCCAGTCCTACACTTTGATTAGTATATAAAGCCCTATGCTTCAGTACATCCAGAACTACGCCTTGCTTAGTATATCAAGCCCTACACTTCAGTACATCCCGACCTACACTGTGCTTAGTATATCAAGCCCTAGACTTCAGTACATCCAGTCCTACACCGTTATCAAGCCCTACACTTCAGTACATCCCGACCTACACCATGCTTAGTATATCAAGCCCTACACTTCAGTACATCAATATCTACACCTTGCTTAGTATATCAAGCCCTACACTTCAGTAAATCCACATCTACACCTCGCTTAGTATATCAAGCCCTCCACTTCAGTACATCCCGACCTACACTGTGCTTATTATGTGAAGCCCTACACATCCAGACCTACACCTTGCTTAGTATATCAATTCCTACACTTCAGTACATCCCGACCTACACCGTGCTTAGTATGTCAATCCCTACACATCCAGACCTACACCTTGCTTAGTATATCAAGCCCTACACTTCAGTACATCCAGTCCTACACCTTGATTAGCATATAAAGCCCTATGTTTCAGTACAGCCAGAACTACACCTTGCTTAGTATTTCAAGCCCTACACTTCAGTACATCCCAACCTACACCGTGCTTAGTATATCAAGCCCTACACTTCAGTACATCTAGTCCTACACCTTGATTAGTATATAAAGCCCTACGCTTCAGTACATCCAGAACTACGCCTCGCTTAGTATATCAAGCCCTACACTTCAGTACATCCCATACTACATTGTGCTTAGTATATCAAGCCCTACACATCCATACCTATACCTTGGTTAGTATATCAAGTCCTACACTTCAGTACATCCCGACCTACACCATGCTTACTATAAAAGCGAAACGCTTCAGTACATCCAGTCCTACACCTTGCTTAGTATATCAAGCCCTACACTTCAGTACATCCAGAACTATGCCTTGCTTAGTATATTGATCCCTATGCTTCACTTGATATATCCAGACCTACACCATGCTTAGTATATCGATCCCTGCACGTCGCTTGATATATCCAGACCTGCACATTGCTAAGCATATAAAGTCCTACACTTCAGTACATCCAGATCTACACCTTGCTTAGTATATCAAGCCCTAAGCTTCAGTACACCCAGACCTACACCTTGCTTAGTATATCGATCCCTATACTTCACTTGATATATCCAGATCTACACCACGCTTAGTATATGGATCCCTATGCTACACTTGATATCTCCAGACCTACACCTTGCTTAGTATATCAAGTCCTACCCATCGCTTGGTATATCGTGACATATATCTGTAATCATACGTCCTACACCCCAGTACATCAGGAGCTACACCTTGCTTAATATATCGATCTCAATACTTTGCTTGATATATCCAGACCTACACCACGCTTAGTAATTTGATCCGTACACTACACTTTACATATCCAGACCTACACCTTGCTTAGTATATCAAGCCTTACACTCCAGTACATTCACACCTACACCTTGCTTAGTACCTCGAGCCCTACCCAACACTTGGTATATCCAGAGATACATCTGTAATCATACGCCCACACATTGTTATACCCAGCTCTACAATGTGCTTGGTATGTCCGGCCCTACACTACTGGGTATAGAACTTTCTGACATTTCACTTGGTAAGATTAGCACTACTAGACCCTTTTGATATAATTCTATACACGACTTCACATACTCAGTCTTTCACCTAACTTGGAGTATCTAGTCCTACAACTGACTGGTATGTATAACCTTCACCCCACTTTGGATACCAAGCACTATACATTGTATGTTATAGCCAGTCCTACCCCTCAATTGCCATATCTATTCAATCCAATCGGATGTTACCACATGTGCATCTTTCTACTCGCAATATGGAGTCCCCAGGGTCCCATACCTGTTCCTCTTGTGTCTTCTGTGTAGCCTTCAGAGGAGTCTTTCAAATGAGTCTCAATTGTTCAACTGATTAACCCTGCAACCTTTTGCAGTATTGAACCTCTGGGTTTCCAGGTAAGGATTGTCTTGTTGTATCCTATCACTGCTTATTGGTTTGATATGTTAATACTCTAGAAAGTGCTCCCTCAAGGAGAGAAGTGCAGTTCATGACCACGCTTACTCCCAACAGAACCCATATCTAAAATGCAACATGTTCAGGGCACTCTTCAGACTCTCTTGGTAGCCCGGAGGTCCAAATACTCTCAAACTGAACAATGTGAAGAGAAACAAAGTGGGTCCAGGGCAACCACAATTCACTGCCTATTGGATTCCAGAGGAGGTTGCATGGAAGAGCAAAGTCAATCCACTGTCAGTGGCATGCAATAACTGTGGAAGCCCATGGAAGGGAGAAAGGAATAACAGAACTATGCCATGATGATTGTGAGCCCTCCATGTTACCGTAAACGTCAAAATGTCAATGGGGGTCATTATGAGGTGGGCGGTAAGGGATACCGGGCACCGGTAAGGAGACCGGTACCGGTAATCCCCTACCACCCTATTCCGATGTCCCTTAGCGGGTCCCACCTGGAACGGCTGGTCTTACCAGCCGTTCTATATGGGACCCGTTAAGGGACCAGGACGCTAATAACAGGCTTGCAAGTCGCAGACTCGTTATTAGCGCCCTCCCCATGGGAATGGGGAATGGTTTGTGCAATGGGGACTTACCGGTCCCACCAGTGTCGGACTACACCGGTAAGTCCCCATTGCACAACACCGGTGCCGGACCCGTTATTGGTGGCAGTCATGGCGCAAATAGCGCCATGACTACCACCAATCTCGCTCGGAATGAGGCCCAATGTGTCTTAAATGTGGGATCCACAACTAGGCTGGTATTGGCAACGCCTACTACAGAGAGTTCCTTCCCCTCCAAAGCAACATTTGCCAGCACTGAGGTGCGTATAGATATGATGCGTCGGCCTTGCTTCCAGTCCATATTGTCCAATATCCCAAAATCACAATGAGTGCACTGGGTGGTCTCAAAGATTTTGCTGATACCCCTTGACCCGTGGTTCAACCAACAATCCTGAATGGGGCCCAGGAACTTGCAGGACATGCTCAGCAAAGGACATGCGCTGGTCATTTAGGACAGGTAGGGGGACATGCCATGTTTCATTTAGGACAGGTAGAGGGATATGCCATGTTCGCTTTAAGGGACTCAGTGAGCAATAGACTTGAGCACGGCCATGGCCAGGATTCATGCTACTCTATCCAAGTGACCATAGACATTTTCACCAGAGATAGAATGTCCTTGTGTCATTTAGGACAGGTAGGGGGATAGGCCATGTTCTCTTTAAGGGACTCAGTGAGCAATAGACTTGAGCAGGGCAATGGTCAGGATTCAGGCTACCCTATCCAAGTGACCATAGACATCTTCACCGGAGATAGTGTCCTTGGGTCATTTAGGACAGGTAGAGGGATATGCCATGTTCGCTTTAAGGGATTCACTGAGCAATAGACTTGAGCAGGGCCATGGCCAGGATTCATGCTACCCTATCCAAGTGACCATAGACATGTTCACCAGAGATAGAGTGTCCTTGGGTCATTTAGGACAGGTAAGGGGATATGCCATGTTCACTTTAAGGGACTCAGTGAGCAATAGACTTGAGCAGGGCCATGGCCAGGATTCATGTTACCCTATCCAAGTGACCATAGACATTTTCACCAGAGATAGAGTGTCCTTGTGTCATTTAGGACAGGTAGGGGGATAGGCCATGTTCTCTTTAAGGGACTCAGTGAGCAATAGACTTGAGCAGGGCAATGGCCAGGATCCATGCTACCCTATCCAAGTGACCATAGACATTTTCACCAGAGAGAGAGTGTCTTTGGGTCATTTAGGACAGGTAGGGGGATATGCCATGTTCGCTTTAAGGGACTCAGTGAGCAATAGACTTGAGCAGTGCCATGGCCAGGATTCATGCCACACTAGCCAAGTGACCATAGACATTTTCACCAGAGATAGAGTGTCCCTGGGTCATTTAGGGCAGGTAAGGGGATATGCCATGTTCGCTTTAAGGGACTCAGTGAGCAATAGACTTGAGAAGGGCCATGGCCAGGATTCATGCACCCTAGCCAAGTGACCATAGACATTTTCACCAGAGATAGAGTGTCCTAGGGTCATTTAGGACAGGTAGGGGGATAGGCATGTTCTCTTTAAGGGACTCAGTGAGTAATAGACTTGAGCAGGGCAATGGCCAGGATTCATGCCACCCTAGCCAAGTGACCATAGACATTTTCACCAGAGATAGAGTGTCCTTGGGTCATTTAGGACAGGTAGGGGGATTTGCCATGTTCGCTTTAAGGGACTCAGTGAGCAATAGACTTGAGCAGGGTCATGGCCAGGATTCATGCTACCATAGCCAAGTGACCATAGACATTTCCACGAGAGATATAGTGTTGTTGGGTCATTTAGGACAGGTAGGGGGATATGCCATGTTCTCTTTAAGGGACTCAGTGAGCAAAGGACTTGAGCAAGGCCATGGCCAGGATTCATGCACCCTAGCCAAGTGACCATAGACATTTTCACCAGAGATAGAGTGTCCTTGGGTCATTAAGGACAGGTGGGGGTATAGACTTGAGCAGGGCCATGGCCAGGATTCATGCTACCCTATCCAAGTGACCATAGACATTTTCACCAGAGATAGAGTGTCCTTGGGTCATTAAGGACAGGTAGGGGTATATGCCATGTTCGCTTTAAGGGACTCAGTGAGCAATAGACTTGAGCAGGGCCATGGCCAGGATTCATCCTAGCCATGTGACCATAGACATTTTCACCAGAGATAGAGTGTCCTTGGGTCATTTAGGACAGGTAGGGGGATAGGCCATGTTCTCTTTAAGGAACTCAGTCAGCAATAGACTTGAGCAGGGCCATGGCCAGGATTCATGCCACCCTAGCCAAGTGACCATAGACATTTTCACCAGAGATAGAGTGTCCTTGGGTCATTTAGGACAGGTAGGGGGTTATGCCATGTTCGCTTTAAGGGACTCAGTGAGCAATAGACTTGAGCAAGGCCATGGCCAGGATTCATGCACCCTAGCCAAGTGACCATAGACATTTTCACCAGAGATAGAGTGTCCTTGGGCAAATGGCAGGCAATGAATGAAAAAAAAGTATTAGGACATCATTACATTTTGCTTTTACCAGAGGCAGGCACGTGGCAAGTATTTTGAATACTGATTTATGATTAATACCCTCATGTTAAGCACTTCACTGCTCTGCAATAACAAGAAATGTAAAATATTATCATGCCAAAACACCACCAAAGTTATAGTGGGTTTAAAAAAACGTATGAGGAAAAAACTTCACTTTAATGTTATTGTAGAAAGGGAAGTTTCAGCTAACAAACGCACATACACAGCACCAAACAGTAACCCTCCCAGGAAGTGCCCCCTTAATTTTGAACCACTGAGCAATGCATTGTGGGTATGCAAACTTGCTGGAAAGCATACATTGTTGTTCCACGTTAAAGTTAGAATTAAATGGTAAGATGTAGAGTGTCCTTGGGTCATTTAGGACAGATAGGGGGACATGCCATGTTTCATTTAGGACATGTAGGGGGATAGGCCAGGATTCATGCTACCCTATCCAATTGACCATAGGCATTTTCACCAGAGATAGAGTGTCCTTGTGTCATTTAGGACAGGTAGGGGGATAGGCCATGTTCTCTTTAAGGGACTCAGTGAGCAGTAGACTTGAGCAGGGCAATGGCCAGGATTCATGCTACCCTATCCAAGGAGGAGACAATCTTGCTCTTAACTCTTAGATCAAGGGCGTCTGAAGCGAAGGGCAGAGAAAGAAAAGGGAAATTCCTGTTTGGACCTGTTCGGACCAGGAGGACCCAGTACCCGAACCCCTGCCCAGACAGCAGCCTACATCTGCACGAGTCGGCCCTGATACAATCTGGTTTCACTATCACCTTTGTGTGGCCAATGCTGGATTTGACTTTTATGGACTTCATTGATTCACAGTGCGTCACCCTTTCTCAACTTTCATGCTGGACTTCCTTTGCATCCTGTACTCATGGTGGCCCTGAATCATGCTGTTCCCATCATCATCTTGTATCCTGGCTTGCAACATTATGTGTTACTACTGACTTCTGCAATCGTATTCGCTCTCCAATCTTGCTTCTCCATTCTTTTTGAGTGCTTACTCTCCTCCTCTCCCTTTCCCTATCTCCTCCACTCCTCCCCTTATTTTCTTCTATGCACTTAATCTATCAGAATTGTCCCTGGACCTAGTATGATAGCAACCTCGTCTGTCTCCTCCCCCTCCCCTTACTTGTTTTTTTTCCTGCCCTCACCCTCCAGCACTATCATAAATGTCGACAGGCCTAGTACGATAGTCGCTTGTTTTGTTCCTCCCCTCCCTTTCTGCACCCCTCTCCCTCACCTTTTGTTTTTCAGGCCGAGTATGGTAGTCGCCTGTCTGTTTCCATTTTCTGCCCACTCTCCCTTCCCTTCCTTATCTATTTCTTATCTCTTGCACTATCTGAAATGTCGTCAGGCCGAGTACGATAGTTAATTTCACATCCTTACGGTTCATGGCCTGTAAGAATGTCATTGTATTTTCCCTTGTTCCCTCCCTTGCCTTGAAGCGCTTTGAAACACATTGTGTATAGGCACTATATAAATAAACTATCATATCATATCATAGGAGGAGACAATCTTGACGTTGTGAGAAAGGAAGGTGTGCAACACAGTAAACTCTAATCTCACAAGATGGGATGGATGGGTGGCAATGAGGAATACGTGGGAGGAACATCCAGTCGAAAGAACGTTACCACGGGTAACTTGCTCTTTGAATGGATTGTGTCCTCCCATATATTCCTCATCTTTGATAGACTCCCAAAGCAGTTTGATTTGGGCGGTGGGTGCCAAGAACGTTCTTATTTGTTAATATGGAGGACGGCCTTGCCAAATGTGGCTTCCTCTCCTGGAAAAAAATCTACACAGTAAAATGTACTGAAAGTGTGACGCAAAGACCAGTTTTCTGCTCTACAAATGTCTTGCACCAGCACTCCTCTTTCCAGAGCTGAAGAAGCAGCCACCCCTCTAGTGCAATGTGCCCTCAAACCTACGGGCACATCTTTGCTGTTAATGAGTAAAACTCTGTTATGAGCATTACAATCCATCTAGATATTGTTTGTTTTGTCACTGCCATGTCCAGTTTGTGGCCAGCATAACCGATGAAAAGCTTGTCATCTTGCTGTATAGTTGCTGAATACTTTCTGAATATTTGCAGTCCTTGTAATGTAGTAGCTTAGTACTGTTTTCGGGTCTAACAATGTAGTGTCTCCTCCTCTTTAGATGGAGGTTAATAATATGGCAGTACAGTACGTTGTGCTAGATGAAACTATGACACAACTTTCGGAAGGAAAGATGACCTAACTCTTAAAATTACTTTATCCTTTGAAAAGGATGTAAAAGGTTGATTGGAAGATAAGGCCCGTTGCTCTCTTACCCTATGGGCAGACATGATGGGTACCAGAAAGGTCGTTTTCAAAGTGAGCGTCCTCAGAGGACACAAATGGAAGGGCTCAAATGGAGCTCCCATGAGACTTCTTATTACAAGATGTAAATCCCATGATGGCACAATGAAGGGTGTGGGTGGAAACAAATTGGTTAAGCCCTTCAGAAATTGGGCTACAATCAGCACTTTGAAGTATAACCAGTGCTTTAAGTGGAGTAAGAAATTGAGGAGAGGCTGACATTTTGGGGTGTGGCTTAAATGATGAGTGTGGTCTAAGACATGATGGGCGTGGCCTTAAGACAAACATGTAGAAAAAATGGTCTGGCCTACATAACTAAGTGCATATCGCAACAGAGTCTGCTTGCTACATTCCTTAAAGTATAACACCTGAAAGCTCAAGGTCATTATTTACTGGGCCCTTAACAATAATAACCTGTGCCGGTGAAGGCAAGAATCAATATTTGTGTTTGCATTATAACAGTTTTAGCTTGCATATGAGTATTGGGCATTTACCAGGCACAGAGCACGGAGTCTCATGCAGCCAAAGGCATGTCTAGAATGGCAGGGTGATTTCCAACATCATCATTCCCTTTTTATGTCAGCCAGGTCTATAGTAAAGGTATTTACGCCATCAATGGACCAGGCTTTTAAAGGTGGGTGCTTACACACATGTTCTTGAATATTGCCTGCCACTCATTCTCACAGCAGTCCTTAAATGGGTGTTTTCTGACTTAAAGGAGAAAGTTAACTGCTTGTAACATTGAAGCTGCCCCCGTCTACCCTTCCAATCACTCCCCTGGAATGCAAGTGCTAACCCCACATCACCATTGCAATAGACTATAAGGAACAAGTTACTTACCTGTAACTGTTGTTCTCCAGCATGGGTCTGGCATGGATTCATATGCTCATGAGTATTCCCCGTCGTCAGGCTGGGAATCCTCGGTAAAGAAAAAATCAGTATCAGTTTTGTTTCAGATCTGTCTTTCTTAGTAGAAACCAATCACTGGTCTCTGGGTCATACTGCCCCCAGCCAATGACTGCCCTCTCCCTAAGCTCCGCCCCTGGCAGCCATCCTCAGATTTGGTAGCACGTAAAGTGGCAGTATGACCAAGTGAAGAGCCGCAGAGGTGTAGGAGGGAGGGTTTGCATGTGAATCCATGCCAGACCCATGCTGGAGAACAACAGTTACAGGTAAGTAACTTGTTCCTTCTCCAGCATGGGGTCTGGCATGGATTCACATGCTCATGAATATAAGAATACATAGCAGTACACACATGCACTACCATGGGAGGTGGCAAGGCTCAACATTAAGCATTACATAAACTCAACATTAAGCAACTCTTACCTCCTCACCAGGCCCACCTTCAGGCGAACAGGTTGCGCAGCACTGCTTGGCCGACTCTGGACTCCTCCCTGGAATCCCAGTCGACGCAGTAAAAGCTCATGAAGGTGTGCGTCGACCTCCACATAGCAGCCAGACAGAAACGCTGTGGTAGCAGCGATTGCTTTGGTAGAATGGGCTCTCGGACGGCCGGGCAACGGTCGGTTTGCCAACCGATGACAGTGGGCCTCATTACGACCCTGGGGGAAGACCATGGTGCTATTAGCACCATAGTCCATGCCAGTAAGTTACCGACTCCGCCATGGAGAAAGGGGGAATTACCACGCCATTACAAGGATGGCGGGGCGGTAATTCCCCCTTCCTCCATGGCCCTTCCCCATTCCCATTTTTGCCCTATAGGGCTCAATGGGAATGGGGAAGGCGCTAAGTACGGTGCCGCAAATTGCGGCACCGTAATTAGCACCAAGGTTCCTTTGTGGGTCCCTACTTTAACGGCTGGTAAAACCAGCCGCTAAGGTCGGGTCCCGCAAAGGGACCTCGTAATTAGGCGCTAATAGGTTAATGGCCCCGCAGCCTTTTACGGCGCTGTTAACCCATTAGCGCATGGGTCGTAATGAGGCCCAGTGCATGATGCAGCCGGAGAGCCATCTGGAAATGGAAGCCTTCGAGAGAGCCTTCCCTTGGTTCACAGGTCCAAAGTTCACAAACAGCTGTGATGTCTTTCGCAAACTCTTTGTTCGGTCCACGTAGAACTTCAGCTCTCTAGCTACATCCAGCGAGTGCAAAGTCCTCTCGGCCGGCGACAAAGGAGATGGGAAGAAAACTGGTAACACCAAGGGCTCGTTGAGATGGAAGTCCGATGGCACCTTGGGCATGAAGGAGGGATGTGTCCTCAGCACCACCCTCGTCTCGTCAAAAGTCAAGTATGGAGGCTTGCAGTATAGGGCCTGTATCTCTCCCACGCGTCGTGCGGAGGTGATGGCCACAAGGAACACTGTCTTCCATGACAGGAACTTCCACGGAGCCGAATGCAAAGGCTCGAATGGCGGGCCCATGAGCCTGGTCAGCACCATGTTGAGCCCCCACACCGGGGCTGGAGCCTTCACCGGTGGGAACGATCGGAACAGTCCTATCATAAACTCCTTCACCAGGCTATGAGACCACAGGGATGACCGTCCTGCAGTTCTGGTGTATCGGGAAATCGCTGCCAGATGTATTTTGATGGAAGCATGAGCTAGTCCAGCTTTGGCCAGTGACAGTAAGTTCGGTAGCACTTGAGGGGCCGTAATCCGTACGGCACCAGACAGAGAGCCTCTTCCACTTGTGTCCTTAGCACTTGAGGACACCCTGGCCTTTGCAAGAACCTCTCTGCAGTCCGCCGGGATATCGTACCCTCCAAACTCTAGTGCTGCAGGGGCCCGCAAGTTCAGCGACTCCGGTTCATGATGAAGGATGCGCCTCCTTCTCTGGAGAGAAGATCTGCGTCAGTCGACAGTTTGACTGGTGGGGACACTGACAAGTCCAGAAGGTCCGGGAACCAGATCTGCCTCGGCCACGCCGGTGCGACGAGGATCATGATGCACCAGAGCCTCTTGAGCTGGTTGACGAGTCGCAGTAGCAACGGCAACGGAGGGAACGCATACAGGAACAGGCCGTCCCAGGGGAACGAGAAAGCATCACCCATGCTCCTCGGCTGGGGAAACCTGCTGGCGAACCTCCGGCACTTGGAGTTTGTCGCCGTCGCAAACAGGTCGATTTGGGGTTTGCCCCATTGTTGAAAGAGTCGATCCACTTGATCCTCCTGCAGTTCCCACTCATGGCATGAGCGCAGCTCCCTGCTGAGTGAGTCAGCGATTGTGTTGTTTGTTCCTGCCAGATGAAAGAGTACCAGAAACATGCCCTGGGCAACGGCCCAGTGCCACAGATCCTGGTCTTCCTTGGACAGGGCTGGGGATCTTGTTCCTCCCTGCTTCCAGATGTAAAACATCGTGGTGGTGTTGTCGGTGAAGATCCTCACCACCTTGCCCTTGAGCGACGGGAGAAACGACCTGAGGGCCCAGAACACCGCTTGGAGCTCCAGTATGTTGATGTGGAGCGTCCTCTCCTCTGGGAGCCAGAGGCCTCTCGCGTGAAGATCTCCGGTGTGCGCTCCCCACCCCTCCAGGGAGGCATCCGTCGTCACCGTCACCTGGTGTGCTGGGGTCTGAAAGTCTGTGCCCGCCGCGAGATGAGCGCGGGTGCCCCACCAATGAATTGCTTGGCGGAATACCTCGTTAAGGGAGATCTTGTCCTCGAAGCTGCCCGTTGCTTGCATCCAATGGGCGTCGAGGAACTCCTGCAGGGGGTGCATCCGAAGCCTGCACAGGCGCACCAGGTAGATGCATGAGGACATCATTCCGAGAAGGGACTTGATGGACCTCACCCTGGCCACGTCCGTGGCCAGCAGACGCTGCACCTTGCCCAGGATGGCCTTCGTCCTCTCCTCCGACGGCGAGGCCAATCACGCAACTGTATCGAGCCTGGCTCCCAGAAACAGTGCGACCAGCGACAGAGCCAGGTGGGATTTGAGGAAGTTGATGGAGAATCCCAGATCCGTGAGCAGCCGGACGGTCTTCGCTGTATGTTCGACGGCAAGCTCCCTTGTTCTTGCTCGGATGAGCCAATCGTCCAGGTAGGGGTAGACGTGGATTTTTTTTGATTTTTTTTATTATTGAATATAGTTGAAATGACATCAACTTTTTCAATTTATACATAGTAAAGATTTCATAAGCATAAAAGATTTTTAAAAAACAAACAATTTTTTTTACATTCGAGATAAAAAAATAGACATTCATATAAATTCACAAGTTAAGATGTCAGTATTCAATACATTATTTCGAAAATATAAAACGATTGCAAACAAATTTATCATAGCAGAGTTAAGAGCAGCGACACAATTTTCATTCCATGTTCAAAGCCTTTAAAAAATTAATTGTGGCAAGTCTAATGCTCATAAATTCAGTATCTGCCAAGAAGACCCATATATTTGTAGGGTCAATTTGAGCAAAATACGCAAAATGATTTACAAAGTGAGATCTTCTCAAATTCGTAAGGGCTGAATACTCCATTATTATATGTTGCAGAGTTTCGACAATCGCTGCATTTTTACAAAACCTGCACCAATTAAGGTCAGAGGGAATTTGCTTTCTTCTTGTTTTAACCTCACGAGTGGGCCAAATATTGAACCGCAACCGTAGAATTGCAGTTCTGGTGGCAGCAGATGGAGCCAAACGTAAATAGGATGCAGTGTCTCTATAACGTTTTGGACCAAATATTGCAGAGTCAAAATCTTTGTATGTTAAACATTGAGCTCTAGTATCAATCCAGTCCATCAAGTATACTTTCTTCTTTGCGCGCTCAGGGTGATACACAAGAATATCAAGTGGTCTATCAGCAGGCGCCATAATTGTTAAAATGGTTGTGGACCAGTGTTTTGGAAATGCTTCGGGTGAGTTAAGTAGATAACTAGAGATGGAAGATAATGTGGAGTTATCGCATGAGGATAGCAAACATTTACGAAATAAGGCACATAAGCGCCAATTATGTAAAGCAGTTAATGAAATTAGACCTAATTCATAACGCATCAACACTCCAGGAATACACTGTGGAAGATGTAAAATGGCACGCCAGAACTTAGCTTCTAATAAGTTGAAGAATCCTGGTGGAATGATTTGGGTTTCTAGACCATAGAGGATGGTTGCTACAACATTCTGATTCCAATATGTAATGGCAGCTTTGATCGAAAATTTGCCATATTTGGAAACAATCAATCGTGTTTGACAGATCGCCATAATTAGCTTCTGTTTGATTTTATTCAGATGCAAATGTGATGTAGGACAACCGTCAAAAATAAGGCCCAGATAAACATAATTTGGAACCATCTTTATAGGGATCCCCTCAATTTGGCATTCGAGCAGATGCTTACGTTGACCTTTAGGGACATACGTAACAATCTGTGTTTTACCAGTATTTACCACCAATTCATTTTCTTTAAAATAACAGCTGAGTGCGGACAAAAGATTGTGTAAGCCACTTGGTGTTTTCGACACAGACAAGATCATCAGCATACCACAGAGCACTAATTTTCACTCCATTCAGTTTAGGCGCATCAGCCAGTATTTTGCTGAAAATCCAGCGTACGTCATTAATAAAAAGAATTAAACAGAGCTGATGCTAAAATACACCCCTGTTTCAGCCCTCTAAATGTGAAAACTGGGGAAGATAAGAGACCCTTGGCGTTTAATCTTATAAAGACCTTAGTGTTCGAATGAAGAGCAAAAATAATGTCAATAAGGGTGGAGGGACACTCCGCCTTGATTAACTTATCAATAAGTTTCGGTCTTGATACCGAATCAAAGGCGGAGTGAAGATCCACAAACGCAAAATATCTTGGTTGTCTCTTATTCTGAGCTTGTTGTTTTATGGCATTTAAAGCAATTAAATTGACGCCAGTTCCCAAACCAGCCACGAAACCAGTTTGTGCTGGATCACGTTGTCTTGCTGTGGCCGACCAGACATTAAAGTCTCTTAACACTATCCTAGAGAACATTTTTCCAGGAGCGTCCAATAATGCTATCGGACGATAGCTTTTGGCATCCATACGGTCACATTTTTTATAGATTGGAATAATCACGGATGAGCACCATGAGTCTGGAATATTTTTGGTTTGCAAAATGTGATGAAAGGCATTGTTCAAAATACACGCCCATTCTTTTATATTTTGTTTAAACATCAAATTTCTAAGACCATCAAGGCCTGCCGCTCTTGATGAGGATGATGTTTTGATAAAGTCTTGAATGATTGATTTTGTACAATGCAAGTACCAACATTTCGCTGAATTGCTGTGATAATTGTAACAGGTCATCTTAGAATCGTCATATAGTGTGGTAAAATGTGTAACCCACGCGGATTCAGATACTCCATTAAGTTGCAAGTGAACTTGGGGTGCTGTGTTACATTTGTTCAGTAGCTCCCAAACCAAAGCAGAGTTTTTATTGCGACAGGCTGCTAGAAAATGTTCACTATCCAATTGATATAATGCATCTTTTCTTGACCGAACCCAGTTTCGATATTCAGAACTAGCAATATTAACAGCTTTGATCTGCACATTCATGGGTAGTTTCCGAAAGCTTCTAATCTCTTTTCTATAAGCTTTCTTTCTCTCATAAAAGCTAAATCAAAACCATATACATGTTTCTTAAAAGGCTTGTTGTGGACAGGATAAAGGTTCATGAATGTGTTTAATACATCTATATAAGATTCAGCCTTATGCAACCTCTGACTGCTCAAAATGGCACCATTCAATGCTAATAGTTTATTAGTAGACCACTTGAATCGATTTCTGGCATTATTGACAGATAAAGTCTGTTTGTAACAAAGTTCAGCTTTGGAACGATTTTGAATTTCAGCCGACCAGAATAGAGCAAGTAGATGGTGATCGCTGACTGTCTGTTTTACAACAACACATTTGCTGGTGTTCATAAAATTGCTGTTAGACATGAAGATGTAATCAATTGTAGATTTGGAGCTAACTCTCTCCCAGGTGTTCATGGGAGGGATGTCTCCCAAAATCGCACCATTTGCCATTTTTAAGTTAAGATCTTCCATAAATGACATCCATCTTGCTCCCTCAAGATTCTTGCTCCTTGTGTTCGACTCAAAGCAAGAAAGGTTCAAGTCGCCCATTACTAAAATTGCAGAAATATTGCCTTGAGAAGAAATTAATTCAAAAAGAAGCGAAAGAGCAGCATAAAAGCTATCATCGATGATGCCCACTGGATTTTGGTAAAGGTTAATGATTGCATATATCTGGGAATAGAGGGTGATCTTGACTAATTGCATACATTTGTTTGGAGCTTGAAAGGGAAAAATGTTAAAAACTTTACTCGCTTTCACCGCAACTATCAAGCCAGCAGTGGGTCTACCTTTACCACCACATTCTGCTGGAAGTAAAATAAGCTCATGATCATCCCATGTGGGGGGATTCAATAGCCATGTTTCTTGTAAGGCTGCTATATCATAGCTATTCAACTGATCATTTAATGTCCATTGCAGATGAGAGGAGCCTCGAGTATTCCAACTAGCAAGTGAAATTTCCATAGAGGGAACATTTGTTCGTGGTTATGAATGAAAATTGGCAGAAGACAAAGAGTCTGGAGATTTTTCTTTAGCACAAAAATTACAGGCACACGAGAGTTCCGGAGTAGAACCTACAATGGATTCATTGACATCAAACTCTTTAGATTGTTGACGTGCCGGGTCTTGTGCTAATAAAAAGCCTAAATTGAATAAATCCATTCTAGCGTTCCATAAAGTATTGCGAACAATTCCAGATTTTATCCATAATCGAACAACAAAAAGATTCTTATCACAAAGAAACTCAATTTTATCCAAATCACTGGAGGATATAGCTTCCAATCCCTCTATGTCTCCAAAAATATTAAAGACACTAACTAGCACAACATAAGTCGTACTTCGGAAAGGACCCATCTCGACACTTCAGAATTAAGGTGTGGAACAAATTGAATTTCTTTGACAAGGCGCGACCAGCGTCATTTGTGTGAGAATTGGTGTTAACATTACGAGATTCAGGATTCTTCTTAGTGTTTTGTTTCGGGTGATCTTGATTACGTCGACTATTACCGAAAAGTGGTTTGGGGTTCGTGTAAGAATCTATTCTGGTTTTAAGAGATAGAGCTTCATTATCGATATTATTAAAAGAGTTGTGTTTATGAGGAGGCTGGGCAGTTACATTTGCGGCTTCAGGCAATACCTCCGAAATTCTTTTCAAAAGATAAGAGTCTACCATTGCTCTTAATGAGCTCAATCGATCATCAACGCCTGATGTAGAAACAACAGGAGAAGGTGACTTGACAGCACCTGCAGAGATTTCACCACAGTATGAGGTCAAAGTGGTTTGTACAGAAGAGGAGGGTTGATTTGTTTGCACATTATCAGGCTTACATGATAACATATGAACCAGCTCGTTCAGAGGGTCACAATTAAGTGGAAAATTATGAACCTCCTTTGGAGAAACTTAGGGGAATGGAAGATTGCATGACAAATTTTGGTTTGTGGGAGGCTCAGAGGCCGGAGAGATTAATTCATTGTTTATGTTATCATCGTGAATATCTATAGAAGCAACTGGAGTGCAAGAGGTGGTTGTCAAAACACCTGAAGGGAGATTCATTTGTGATTGTTTTTTTGCACCAACAAAATCTTTAATATTTCTTTGTATAACCTTGGTTGAGACAGATTTTGTTTTTCTAGTGTTTGCAGATGTGCGATCTGTTTTTTGTAAATTTTGCTTGGAGTGTCCACGAGAGTTGGGATTAACTACAGGTTGGTCAGCACTCATCACAGGCGAATCAACACTAATCAAGGACTCATTATTTTTTGTTGCCGAAACTTCTTCCACACATTCAATAGGACAAATGATTTTAGAAAATACTGGTAAAACTGACTTGATAGTCTGTGGGACTGTGTTGCGCGCTTCTAGATTCAAGAGACTTTGCATAGTATAATGAATGTACCAGATTGTTTGTTCATGCCCTGATGAGGGGACCAGTAGGATTCTAAAAAAGATACTCTTTGCTCCAGGCTTTCTAAGGAAGGACTTTTAATGCATTTGTGTGAGTTATTTCTCATCCAATCGCTTATATAATCTAACTTGGTAGTTTGGTTGGCTATTTTCTGATCTAAGGATTCAAATAGCTTAAATAAGCTAGATATGGTGGTATTAATGGCCCCCAAGGTAATTTCTAATAAGACAGGGTTGGCTGAGGGTGCAGGGTTTTTTTTTTTTTCTTTTCAGAAGTTAGACAACGGTGGGGTGTTGGTTGTAAAAAAGACACCTCATCGTCCTGTCTTGTTGAGTCCATGGAACATGGTTGTTCATAGTCAGACATAATTGAAGCTCTTGAACTTTCTAAGTCCCTGCACTCAGGGGGAATTGGATGAGGAGGTGATACTGACTTATTTAAGCTAACTTGACCCACATCTTCAATGATTACAGAGGCCACAGAAGCGATCAGGGTGGGCGTGCCTCGCGCCGATTTACGACTTTCATTTTGTATTTCTTCAAACTCTTGATTGGATTCTTCTAAAACTGTGGCAAAAGTTTGAACAGGCTTAATAATTTTTTTAATGGGAGAATGAGGAACGGCTAGTAAAGTTTGGTCTGAAATGGTAGTGCTCAGGGAAGGAACATGAGGCTCAGTGTTAGGGTTAAAGTGTTTTGTTGGACTCTGTACAGTACACTTAGGCAGGGGGGGATCGACAGTTACACCGGCAATGGATGTCAGATCCATCAGATCAGTTATAGCTATACCACTTGACATTTTCCCATAAAAATTACAAATATCATGTTGATTAGGAGTTTTGATAATTGGTGTTAGAATAATATTTTTCTTAGAAATACGAGTCCGGCTTTAAGACTTATCCTGTGTTTTAGAGATGTTTTGGTTCATTGGAGTTTGTGGGGGAGGATCAAGTGCCTTGATGTATCTGTTTAGTCGACGCAAGTCCAGGATGGGACGCCATCCTCCTGTCTTCTTTCTGACGAGGAAGTATCTTGAGTATACTCCGGAGCCCCAGAGCCTCTTTGGGACGAGCTCGATGGCTCCTTTCTTGAGCATCGCCCTTACCTCTAACAGCAGTTGAGGGACGTGGTTTTCCTTCCTGGCCACGGGAGGAATTCGGGGGTACTTCTTTAGAAATTCCAGAGTGTGTCCGTGGGCCAGGGCATCCAGCACTCAACGGTCAGTGGAGATGGAATCCCACACGCTGACGAACTTCGTCAGCCGGCCTGCCACCGGGGTGCTTCGGTGGGGGCCCGACGCAACGGCCGGTTCAGTCTTACTTGGAAGCGGCCTTACCGCCTTGGCCTCCCTGGCGACGACGGCGAGATCCACCTGACTTGTCTCGTCCCCTGTAAGCTTCTTGCGACGAGGAGCGGGCCGCCTGACAGTACGTCGAGGAGCCGCCGCCGAATCCTTTGGAGGCACCTTGCTTGCCTCCAGAGTTTCCGAAAGGGCGGCCGCCGTTGCTGTAGAACTCCCAAGGCCCGAGCCGTCTCCGTGTCGGCCTTGATGGCCTGAAGAGACTCATCCACTGTCTTCCCAAACAGATTGTTCCCGTTGAAGGGCATGTCCAAAACTTTGGCTTGTACGTCTTGGCGGAAATCCGTCGCCTTGAGCCACTGCCGCCGTCGAAGGCAAACGCTGTTGCCCAACTGGCGGAAACCGGTGTTGGCAATGTCCGTGGCCACCGTTATGGCGTGGTCCAACACCACCTCACCCTCCTTAAGGATCGCCAGGGCCTCTGCCCTCTTGTCGTCCGGGAGGAAGTCCAACAGGGGGGCGATCTTGTACCACAACTCCCTGTCGTAGCGGGCACAATCGCTATGGATTGGCCGCCTTAATCGTCGTTGCCGCAGATGAGATGACTCGTCATCCCATGGCATCTAGTTTCTTTCCCTCACCGTCCGGCGGGGATGTTGAAGTTGAAGCCGATGCCCCCCCCCCCCGCTTTCTTCTTGGCCGCTGCCGAGACAACCGAATCCGGGGTTGGTTGTGCCCTAAGGCACAAAGGGGTTCCGTCGGGGACCTGGTACTTCTTCTCGTACCAGTCCCCCTTGGCAGACGTCGTGGACGGGTTCTTCAGGAGAGCAAGTCCCTCGTCCCAGATGTCATCCAGCAATGGCACCGCGAGGACTGTCTTCCTCTTGGCCTCGCGCCGTTGGTAGAGGAAGCCTTCCTTCTTCTTTTCTTTGGGGCAGAGCTGGAAAAGCTTGGATGCCCTGGCAATCATAGCGTGGAAGGAGCCAATCACGTCGGGTGGGGATGCCCGAGGAATCAGCGACGGGAGGTCAGACCCGTCGTCACCACCATCATCATGCGTCCCCGTCGTGGCCGTAGCTGTTCCCGTGTCATCCCTCGGTACCGGGGAAGGAGACAAAGGCTGAGAGTGTCGTGAGGGCTGAAAGGGCGGGGCTGGATGAATCCTCCTCCTCTTGTTTGGCGGGCTCCCCGACAGACCCGGTTCAGTTGGGTCGTCCGTCGGGGGTAGGGGCAATCTCGTCCTTATCTCTGTGCATAAGGCTTGGATTCCCGTCAAAATGGCCGCAGAGTTGTCCTGTGGCTCGGGCTGAAACAGGCGCGACGGATGCTCCTCCTCCACGGGAGCCTCTTCGTGGCCACCCTCGCTCTCGTCATCCCCCTCGTCGGGATCCCTCCCGTGGGACCGGGCTCTTCCAAATTCTTGTTGAGTCCCTCCTCGACTTCGACCAGCTCCTCCTTGGAGGCTGTGTCCGTGTCCGTAACGGCCACCGCCCCCCCTCTTTTTCCACTGGGGTCTTCACGGGGGTCTTCTCGATGGGTTTAAAAGAGGATTCCCCCATGGAGGCAGGGAAACTCTGGGCCCCGAGGTCGCTTCCACTGGGGTAGCCTCCACAGGCTTCGCCAGGGCCGCAGCGACTCCCTCAATAGAGGCCTTGGCCGGTTGAATCAAGGCCTTCACCACCTTGGGCGTGCTTGAGGCCTTCACCTTAGGGGGAGGGTCACCGCCTCGCTCCCCTTCGGCCGGTTCCTTTGAGATCGACCGGGGCCTCTCCAGAAGCTTAGCCGGTTCTCTCCCCTTCAGCCGGTTCCTTCGAGATCGACCGGGGCCTCTCCAGAAGCTTAGCCGGGTTCTCAGATGTTCTCTTCCCCGAGCCAGAGCATTGGCTCGTGGTTGATGGCGTTGGTGAAGGTGCGCCCTGCCTGGCAGCCGAGGAGCCCGACCGTTCGGCGCTCCTGGTGCCCGCGGACTCGCAGTGCTTTGCCTTCTGTTGGGCCCCTGTCGCCAGGGCGCCCTCAAAGGACTTAGAAGACTGCTCGGACTTCTTCTTCTCACCTGCTGGTCTCTTGCCTTCCAGCCAGTTGGGGAGACTGGTCTGACGATCCCTCATAATCGGATCCGACATGTTCATGAAAAATGCACAGTCCTTCTCCATGTGTGTTTTGTCCTCGTGAAGACAGTAGAGGCACCTCGAGTGCTCGTCCTCCTTGAACACATTCTGTAATCCGCATCCAGGACAGTTACTAAACAGCTTGGATCCGGGTGTCGAGCTTCCTTTCTCCTGGGCCATGTCCACGGGGTAGGCCTCAGAAACTTCTGGAATCCTCCAAGAAGCGTAACTGGATGAAAACCTCACCCTTGAGGGGCGTAGAAAATCCCGAAACGGGTCCCAGTTCATCGGAAATAGAAACGGTGGAGCTTGAGGCTCGATTGACCAAACAAATTAGATTAAACTCTTTGAAAAATCGCAAAACGCAGTAAAAGCTCGAGAGCTATAGCACGAGGACGCCCAACACTTGAACGTGCGGTAAAAATCTGAGGATGGCTGACAGGGGCGGGGCTTAGGGAGAGGGCAGTCATTGGCTGGGGGCAGTATGACCCAAAGACCAGTGATTGGTTACTACTAAGAAAGACAGATCAGAAACGAAACTGATACTGATTTTTTCTTTACCGAGGATTCCCAGCCTGACAACGGGGAATATTCATGAGCATATGAATCCATGCCAGACCCCATGCTGGAGAACTGTGTGCATATGAATGCAGGTGCTAACAGGGGAATGCGTTGCGTTAGTAATTGCAGGGTTTTTGTCAACAGCCACACCTCTGCAGGTCACCAGGTCATTTGGACTGGCCACTGTGTGTCCATGAGACTAGAGAAACTTTGCGGGCTTGGAACCAAAGGAAAATTCAGTGGCTAGTGGAATTAGCTTGTGACACAGATGAAAATCGTCGATGTTTCATGTTTCTCGCACCCGTGGCTGCGAGCTGTGCCACAGCAGACGCTTCATCTGAACCGATTTCCACAGTTATCCAGACAATATCCAATCTGATGGTGGGGAGACACGCCAAGAAAATGCCCTGTCCCCAAATGCATCAACATTTGGGATATTCCCTGGGGATTTTACATTGGGAGTGAAAGGGCACATACTCAGGGAATACCCGCTGTGATGTTCGTGTCTGCCTACAATACTGAGCCCAGATTGCAGGGTGGAGCTCAGAGGGCAGCGTTAATGTGCACCTGCGTTTACCTTCATGGCTAACAGCGCTCAGCCACATGCGCATTAACCTGCGTGCATCTGCTGAAATGAATGAGGTTTGTGCTCTTTAAAGAACACTTTGCTCAAGTGCTGAGGCAATGACCTGACGAAGGGTTAATACCCTCTGCAGACGCAGATATTTTCAAAGAAGTACTAGCAAGAGATTGAAAGAACAGAAAATATGCAAGATGGAGAACCAAAGCGAGAGAAAACATTGGGAAGTAAAAAGTCTAGAAAAGTAAACAAAAAGACACAGGGAGGAGTTTAAAGGAAGGAATAAGATCAACAGATGTTGTCCCAGTTTCAGCTGGTCCAGTCGAACACTTAAGTGAGAAGTTTGCCACGAGCAGTTGAAACTGCAACAGCAGTCAATCACTTATCTTGCCATGGTTGCAGAAGTGGTTTCTCGTGTTCGTCGCAGCAGACAGGGGTCCTGAGCCTGCGGCAGCAGGTAAGTTAGACCAACATGGCGCATTCTTTTAGGCTGGCCGGCAGTGGCACTGCAACTTGCTCTAGTGATCATTAGCGAGGTTTGTAAGACTGGCAAGGAAATTAAAAGACTGCCTGTCTTGATTATGGCCGGCGCATCCCCCGTCTCGGCTGCGGCCAGGGCCTGGTGGGACACGGGGAGGCCCTGGCAGGGACTTGGTTTAGCCCCACTTTTTGGAGACTGCCGGGACCTGAGGCTGGCTGGCCCTGGCCCACTTAAAGCACAGAGTATCATCACTCATCTGGAGATCTTTTGAAGATTGATAGTGCCGCTAAATAGCCCTTCACTGTGGCCACTTGCAACCCAGAATGTGTCAAGTGGAGCAAGGAAGACAGAATATGGGGAAGTTTACATGTGAAAGGATTTAACCTCGTTTCCCTGAACCAGCTTTGAACCCTATTCCAACGGCAGCAGTATAGGGATTTAGTTGCAGGCCTCCTTGCCTTATGTCCTCCAGGATGTCCCAATCTTTGTATCTCACCCTTTCAGACATTAGGCATGAAGATTGCAAGTCCTGATCTCTGGGTGAAGAATGCAACCTCCCTCTTGTGAGATTAGGTTCTCATCTGGGGAAGAGGAACTGGAGGGCGGTTGGCCATTTACAGAAGGTCCAGGTACCACGTTTTCCTGACCTAACCCGGAGCAATGAGGATCATGGTTTTCCCGAACTTCCTCAACCTCCTGATGACACGAGGAATGACGGGGAGTGGCGGAAATGCGTACAGCAGTGGAAACTCCCAGTCCACCTCAAACGTGTCTCCTAGAGCTCTTCTTTGTGGAGGTTCACTGGAGCAGAACAGCTCGCATATCCGGTTGATACTGGTGGTGAACAGATCCACTTGAGGGGTTCCACAAAGGGCAAAGATCTCCAAAAGGACTTCCTGAGCTAGTTCCCAGTGGTCGGAGATCGTGCTCACCCTGCTCAGAGCATCTGCCACTGTGTTCTTTTCCCCAGCTAAGTGAACTTCCAGAAGAGTGATTCCTTCACCAAGTGTCCAGAGTCCGAGCTGAATTGCCTCTCTGCATAGATGCAGTGACCCTACATCCCTTCTCTTGTTGAGGTAGTGCATGGCCACTATGTTGTCCGTCATTATCAGGACACTCTTCCCCCGTATTGAGGGCAGGAAGGCCATCAGCTCTAGTCTGATTGCCCTCAGCGCCAAAAGGTTCATGTGTGCTCCCTATCCTGTGAGGGAGGCATCTGTCACAACTGTTGTTTCCGGCCATGGTTGCCAAAGGTGTTCTCCTTTCATCACATTCTTTCAGCTGGCCAACCACAGGAGATCCTGGGTGACCTTTGTCGGGATCTGGAGAAGGTCCGTCATTCTGTGGGAGAATTGAGACCACTGGGATCTGAGAGCACACTGAAGGGATCTCATTCACAGATGGGCTTCAGGCATCAGAAAAATGCAGGATACCATGAGGCCGAGCAACCTTAGGAAGTCATAGGGCGGAAGACTTTCGACACTCTGGAATTTTTAGACCATTTGCAAGAGATGTTGAGCTCTTAATTTGGGTGGCAAAGCTTTTCCCGAGGCTGAATCCAGGACTGCTCCAGTGAATTGAAGCTTCTGTGAAGGTGTCAAGTGGGACTTCTTGAAGTTCAGGAAGAAGCCCAGCTCACTCATTGAGGAAGTGGCAGGTGTGGCTGAGATGATTCAGAGACTCTTCCCGAGAAACAACCCTGATCACTGTTAGGGGTAGATGTGAGTCTCCTCCCTCCTTAGACTTACTGCCACCACTGCCATACCCTTGAAGACCCTCAGGGCTGAGGTGAGCCCGAATGGCAGAACCCAAAACTGATCATCAGAACCGCCAACTGCAAACCTCGGGTACTTTCTGTGCTTCTGATGTATTGGCACATGTAAGTAAGCATCCTAAAGGTTCAATGACACCAACCAATCCTGGAGTGGAAGGGCCTGAAGGATCTGCGAAAGTCACCATCCTGAACTTGTCCTTCCTGAGGAACTTGTTCAAGCATCTCAAGTCCAAGATGGGTTGCA
Organism: Ambystoma mexicanum; assembly: GCF_040938575.1. Classification (NCBI taxonomy): domain Eukaryota; kingdom Metazoa; phylum Chordata; class Amphibia; order Caudata; family Ambystomatidae; genus Ambystoma; species Ambystoma mexicanum. The sequence continues at coordinate 83,242,027 of NC_090930.1, read as the reverse complement.
TTCCTCCGTCCTTCTTGGGTATCAGAAATTAGGGAGAGTACCAACCCTGGGTTCTCTCTGCTGCAGGTACCAATTCTATTGCACCTTTCTCCAACAGGATGAGAATTTTCTGTTGGAGGAGCGGATCTGGAATCAAGCTTGATCTGGATTTTGGGGGGCAATCGGGAGGTCTTTTTCGATGGTTGGAGAAAGGTCCATTTTGAAGACAATAACCATCTACTATGTTTTATAGCACCCATGCAACCGAAGTTATGGTGGGATGACATGACAGTCTGCCTTCTATCACAGACTTGTGGGTGAGGGAGTAATTTTTCTGTACCAACTGCAGCTGAGGGTAAATGCAGGTGTTGAACAGGGACTTCTTCCTCCTCTACCTCCATGATGGTCTCTTCCTTGGCCCCTTTGTGAGAATCTATCTCTTCCTCTAGAGACGGAGGAATGAAAGCAAAAAGGACATCCTCTCCATCCTGGATATGAAGGTTAAGGTTGTCGGATTGCCTCCCGTAATGATTTAGCTCAGCTCGAGACGCTTGCAGCTTATCCAGGCTACTATCAGCCTTCTCACCAAATAGGGAAGCCCTGTCAAAGGGCATGTAAAGCAAACGTGCCTGGACGTCTGCCGAAAACTCCTGATGTTCTCAGCCAAAAAATGTGCCTAAGCACTGTACTGGCAGCCATGGACCTGCTTACTGAATCCACCGTTTCCAGGCTGGACTGCAATGACTGCCTCATAGTATCATTTCCATCCTGTATTAGGCTGAAGAAACCTTCTTTTTCTTCTCCCTCCGGAATGTGTCCTGATGCAAGAGCAGCTACACCCCAAAGGGTGTGTGTGTGTGTACTTTGCTAAGGCACTGGTAGAATTAGCTGCCTTTAAGGCCTTGACCCCTGCACTAAATACTCTTTAGGCTAAAGAGTCAATTCTTCTAGCCCCCTCATTTGCCAGAGCAGAACGGTAAGCTGCAGCTTTTGATGAAATTATTGCTGCTTGAACCACCAGGCTCTCTTGTGAAGGGTGACTGTTCAAAAAAGGAGGGTCCGCAGAAGCAGTTCTGTATTTCTTTGATAACATTTTGTTAAGCGGTGGAGCAAAATCTGGTTTTAGCCAGTTTTCCAAAACCCTTAATCTTAAGGATGCATGGAATAGTAACACAGCCTCCATAACCGCACCACTGTCTAAAATATCAGTGAGGTCCGCAGTCTCCATAGAAGCTGGGGGTTTGGACCACCCCAGATACTAAGCCACTTCACAAATTACAGTTCTGCATGAGGGGTCTGCCTGACCAGCCATCTCTGGATTACCAAACTGTCTCTGATTATGTTTCCCAGCTGCTGGTCTCCTTTAGGGTATCCACCAGATTTTGCAACTTGGATTCTTCAGAGATCAACTCCTCTGGGACATTTGGTGTCCCATATTCATAACCAAAAGTGGGGTGATCTTCCTCTTCATTTTCCTCAAAGATGGATCCCATTTGCCTGAAGAAATCAGGTTGAGGAATGCGTCTAAAACACTTATATCAGCCATAGGTTTGCCAGTCTTCGAGAGCAGTTGAATGTGCCAACGAAGTTGAAGGTGTCGAAAGCGATGAACGCTTCGACGACTTCCTCGAAGCAGTCAGTGAATGGGCTGACAATTTAGTAGGCTTTGATGGCTGTAGATGGATTGCATGCCTAGAAGGTTCAGGCGATAAACATAACGGCTCTGATACCTTTGAAGAAGGCTTTGATACCGAAGATGAATGCTTCGAGGATCCAGACACAGGCTTTCATTCCTCCGTCTCTAGAGGAAGAGATAGATTCTCACAAAGGGGCCAAGGAAGAGACCATCATGGAGGTAGAGGAGGAAGAAGTCCCTGTTCAACACCTGCATTTACCCTCAGCTGCAGTTGGTACAGAAACTCTGTCGCAGGAGCTGCAAAGTGCCCTGGAACAGACTCGACGCTGTCGATCATTAAGAATATCTCAAGCACGAGCTACATTGTGGTTCTGTCCCTCTGGTCCTATTCCAAAGGCCCCAAATGACATTTGCGACCTCTTGCTCCAATGGTGCTGAAACCAAAAACCTTGACCAGTTAAGACTGATTGCTTTACTGACTACCCTCCTGTCAGTATCCAGAGTGATTCCCTTTCCTGCATGAAACTGTCTGTCCTCTGTGTTCCTTTACAGGGTAGGTTGTATTTTGTAGTGTGCTAGAACTGTCCGTTGTCATAATAATGAAGTAGATATTTGTACACAACCTTGACTGGACAGTCCCTATCATCATTGCGTAATAATTGGATGTTCGCTGTGTTGCAACTAACCAATGATCCACGACCATGCAGAGATCAGCCTGCTGTTCCGTCACCATTACCAAAATTGGACAAGGAGGTTTATATTTGACTTGTGTTTCCAATCTGTTCAGTTCGCTTCTGGTGTACCAGAGGTGTGGGGCTGATTAATGATTTTGAAACCAATATTCATCCCTGGACCACTGGTGCCCCGGAAGTTGACTGATCACAGAGGCACACAAGACTCCCTACTGGTCTTAATAGACTCAGAGGGGTGGCTTTTTTTCTCAGACTCCTTCAGAGGGGCACTCAGAGGAGTTTGTCTCTGGAAAACTTCAGGCATTTTCAAAACGGATGTTACTAGTCCCACCGGAGTCAAGGTAATTTTTGGAAAAGAGACATTTTTGGGAGAGAAAGACGACGAGGGTCTACTAAGTCGTATTTTACTCTTCTTATTAGAAGAGGATGATGAGTGTCGTGAACTTGATCTCAAACGTCTTTGGTGTTTTGAACACTTTCTAATGGGAGAAACATCTCTCTAGTCGTAGGATGATTTTCTTTTAGATGGGGTAATGGCCGGTGATTTGGGAAAGGACTTACCCGCATCGAGTTTTCGTTTCCTTATGCGCAAGGCCTTAACAGTCATGCATTGACATGAGCCACAGTCGTCGACTTTGTGGCCCGACCCCTAGCACCGCACAGAGATGTGGTGAGGGTCTGTGACAACATTTTTCACTCCACAGTCGGAACACCGTTTGAAGCCTGTTTTCGGTGTTGAGGACATTATCGAAGAATATGTAGCAAACGTATGGAAATTTAGCTGAGGTGAGGAGCTCAGAAACGAACTGAGGTAATGGTCAGCGCGCATTCTTCATAAACCAGCGTCAATGTCACGAGGGACGCTATGGAGGCCACTGAGGACCAAGATTCGATGCTGCACGGTGTTCAACCCTATGGAAATAAAATTCGGAAGCAAGTTGCAAGCAGCCTTGAATGTCAAAGATGTGGAATACATGGGAGGACACAATCCATTTGAAATAACTCATTTTACATTAAACGCAAAGTAAAAGGAAAAACATATCAAGTTAACAAGAAAAAGGAAAAATGACATGTATTACTTTGTTTTATAGATTTCTGTTTTTTTCCTTAGTATTCTGAGGGTAACCCCAATGTGTACACCCAACCTACCTTAGACCTTCTTTTGAACTTACCTACTTGCATCTGTGACCTTTGAAGTTATAGTTTCAGAATGTGGGGAAGTTTGTATTTATTCCATTTAAATTTGCTTTAACTTTTCTTCATTCATATCTTAGTTATGATAGTTATTTTTATTTTGTCGCTTTTAAATTCTTTCTATATTGCTGTTATTTTGTGTACAGGATATTTTACTATGTACCATAAAATAATTCCAGTGGCAACTAATGGGCAAATGATTAAGATGGATCCTTCAGTATTAAGAACCTGTTAGTGACAAGCAGAGGGGAGTTAAAAAGGGCCATTCCTCGTAGCCAAGAAAGAGGTCACCTGTTCATGTAGTCAGTTTGTAGGCTGTACTATGGCATGTGAAACCATTTAGGGTTTGACTTTGCCGCCCCGCATGTTTTGGACTACGACTCCCACGATCCCTCACCTTTGGCTATGCTGGCTGCGGCTGATAGGTGTCAAAGACCAAAACAAGTAGTGAGTGAAAATTGTAGGCCATGATCTCGGCCCTGCTAGGTTCTCCTGAATCCAACCCCAGGGGGATCTATTGCATGACTCCAGCTTTCCTGGAATCCACCTGATTATGAGATGGGGTGTTACTGTCTTCCTATTGGAACCCAGCTTCCGGGGTACCTTAAGAGCAATGTTGCAACGTGTCCTAATCTGGGTATCCAATTGGACACTTAGCCTGGCATTAAAAGCCCTACATGACTGGCAGTTTACAGCAATCTCCTGAAGTTGGACATGGATACTTCTCAAAAGAACTGCAACGCTCCAACAGAAAAAAAAGGTGTTCCACACTCAAAGGTTGTGTGCTACCTTTCCTAAGTGCTACTACTATTGGCTGGTGCATTAAACTGCTGGACATCCAGAATGCTTCACACCCTGTGCATTTGTTTTCATTTTAGCATGTCGCTAACCATGTCCCTCCTGATGTATCTGACCTCTCTGTGGTGCAGGTCGATTCATTCTGCACGTGTCAGCGGATACAATATAAGAGGCGCTAATAGTTTCTAGGTGTTTCAATTTATTTCTTACCCACGGGTAGCTTCGAGGTGAATTGATCCCCAAAGCTGTAAAGAAGGCAAGTGAACATTACAGAGCAGATAACTCAATACTAGATTGTACATAACTCTACATTTCTGTCAGGATTAATCAGGTGAGTACAAAGACAGCGAATATGGCAAGGGAAATGTGCACAAAATCGCACAGTGAATAACCTTGAATCAAACAACGTGCACACAAGAACCACGACTCATAATACTAAAACCCAGGAGTGCAGATAGAGTGAAACAAAAATACCTATATATGAAAAGGGATGTGGGGTAAGCACTTAGAACCTCCTTATGACTGAAAGGAAAGTCGGCAAACTCCTTACCCACTATGCTCTTACAGATACTGACAGCGCTAAACCCACGTAGAGGGCAAGCAAGGACAGGATCTGTGTGCTGACACTCTGGATGATACTGAATAAGGAACTTATAAACAGTACTCACGAGGACCGGAAAGACCACTTGAATGTCAGTAAACCCACGAACCCAGTTGATCAAACAAGGACCCAGAAGGCTATAACAGCAATGGGTGGAGGATAACTAAATACCTAAGACCTAAGTCAAGGAGCAAGTAGGAATTGTGATTAAAGAAATAGTGAGGAAAACAAAAGGCATTCACACAGGGACTAGTTACTACAGCACCCCACACCTAAATAATCAAATGGGAAATAAATGCAGAAGTGAAATGGAAAACATGGCATGGATCCCAATAGGAAGTAAGGATCAGGAGCAGGGAAAATGATATCACAAAAGGAAACCTTACCCACCCATCCAAGGAGAAAAGGCAGGAAACTAAATCTAAAAAAGGAAATACTAATGCATCAAGTTTTTTAGTAGCAAAGGACAGCATCAAAGAAATAGAAAACACAGGCAAATTGGGCTGCATCAAAGGGTAAAGCACAGAGAAAGGCTGCCTGCAGACAGAGGAAGACAGAAAGGGAAATCCAGAAAGCAGAAATCAATTTAGCACATGAATCTGAAATCCAGGGCGGAGGAACAAGAAACAGGAGCTAGGAACTAGGCACAAAAGCTAGGAACAAGGGACTAGTCACAACAGGAACACTGCAATGATGACCAGCGCTGGACTGAAGTAAACTGAGGCTTTTAAAGCTGCTTAACGAGCACACCCTTCAGGTGTGCCGCCTGCTGCACCTGCAGCCACAGGTGTTGCCTATCCTCCACCCAACCTTGTCCTGCAAGGGAGGAGGTGAAGCAGTGAGCCAGGCATTCTGGGAAGCATAGTCATTTGAGTAAAGTAGCATGCTGGCTGTCAAAAACCTGGAATGGAACGGAAGGGAAGTAACTTGGAAAATAAGGTTTTAGCGCTCCCAATTCATCACAGCACTGTAGCATTAGGTTCGGAGGAAATGTCCAGTAGGGAATAAACCCCAAAACATGCCCCCAAGTGGCAGGAACGGGAGCGAAGGGAGCGAGTCGTGACAGTATACCCCCTTCCACGGCCGTCTCCAGGCGACCGTCACGCGCACAAAACATCTTCCTTCTATGATAGGAGCGCTTTGTCTTTGGAGGTGTCACTGATGGAAACGGTGGCCTGTGGGCAAAAGCAGATGGACTGGAATGAATAGAATCAAGCTGCAGTCTAGAAGAGTCATAGGCAGGCTTCTGGTGAGGAAGAGACTCATGGTTCGAAGAAAGGCATGAAGGACTTGCAGGACCTGAAGCAGAGTTGGAAGGTCCAGGAAGCTCAGTCACTGGGAGTGGACACATAAGTCTGTGAGGAGGGAGGCAGGCTGGTGCAACATGCCTTAGACAGTGGTAGAAGCCCTGTTAGCCTTTCTGCCGAGAGTGGACACGCAGGAGATGAGAAAACTGCAGGTTTCAGGAAATGTTTATGTTCAGAAAAAGAAGGTGGCGCCCGAGGTAGAGGTTCGGATCCTTTTCTGTCATCCATCTGGGAAAAGGCTTGTGGTTGAAAGTGACTAAGGTTTGACTGCATATGTTCCATGCCTTGGAGACCTGGAAGTCCTATGGGTTGTTCGAGGCTGGCACTCCCGGTGACAGTCGTGTAGCCACCTTGTCGCACGTGGGATACAACCGCAGGGACGTTTGGCATACCGATAGGAGTGATAGAAGCAGTACTTAGTACATCAGGCACACTCGCAGCAGGAGCAATAACAGGCACATCTTGAACTGCAGCAGTCATTCTCTTCCTTTGGCTACTAGCACCCAACTGGTGCTGCTGCTGGGGGGCCGTGCCCGTCCCTTGCTTCGGGCTCATGCGTGATCCGGCAACAAAAAAGCTGTCAAGCGGCTGGTCCGAACCGGACCCCAGATGCGAACCACCCAGCCCGCTATCTTGGTCGGCTACTTGTTCGGTGACTGGGCCGTGGCGGATGGTATCCGTCTCCCTCTCGTAGTACTCCAGCCAAGTCCAATGGCCTCGCATGTAAGGCTCTTCCGAATCATGATCCAGCTTGATGTTTCTGAAGAGAGAGCTGGCAGAAGTTTCAGACTCAGATGTTGCATCTTTGGGTGGCTCTGATGCTGCAGTCAAGCAGTGGGGAGAATTGTCTTGTGAAAAAGGCAGGCAATCTGGTGAACCCCCTGAAGCATACAAAGGGCTGGCTGGATTCAGGAGGAATCTTTGGAGTAGAAGAATATGCAGCAGGATCTGACAGTGTAGATAGGTACACCTCCGATATTGGCCGCAAGGCTAAGAAGGATACAGGTCTCTCATGAACTGAAGCCAAACTAGCAGTAGGCTCTGGGACTGAAGACATGCACTCAGGATGTGCTACTGGAGGCTCCATGGCTGAAGGATAATCTGCTGGATGAGTCACTGTAGCCGAAGACAGGCATGCCAGAGGAAATTCTGAGGCTGAAGGCATGCAAGCTGGAGCCATCTCGTTAGCTGAAGAAAAACTTGTCAAGGTCTTTGGCACTGACCACGTACATGATGAAGGCTCTTGAGTGAATGGCAGACATGGCAGTTGTTCATTGATTGAAGACACGTGTGTCAAAGATGACTGCAGAGCTGTGGACTGGATAATAGAAGAGTCAATGGTTGTAGGAGGACAGACTGAAGTCCCAGAAGTAGACAGACACATTTGTGGCTCAGGAATGGAAAACACCTTTAGGGCAGTTGACTCCTTGGCACCAGTAATCAAAGACTGAGCTGTACCCCTGCAGTCCCTCTCCTTAGTGGATGGCACAGAGTCTCTTCCTTTGTAGAAGTCAATATCAACCAGAGGAATCACCATAGTAAAGTCTCTGTTAATCAGGATTTCGTCAATTGTCCATTCCTCTGTCTTAGCTTCTGAAAGTGGCAGATTAACAATCAACAGTTCAGGAATCGTCTGCCAGGTTTTTGGTTCAGTATCCTGTGGAATGGGTCCATCAAAATCTGAAATCTGTACTGTCTCTGACTGTTCATGGTGACCAAGATTGGCAGTAGGAAGAGCGAACACAGAGGTAGCATGGTTTTCCACATCAGCCTGAACGTCTACTTCAGTCTCAGCAGCAAGATCAAGGGCAGAACCTAAGCCTACAGTAGTGACTGATTCTGTGTATGTCACCATTGTGGATTGTGTTTGGAAATCAGAAGCATGTATGTGTTCAAGCTCAGAATGATGACAAACTGCTACACAGGAACTTTTGGGTAAAGGAGTAGCTTGTAAATCTTCAGCTAACTGCAATCCCTGACAAACAGCAGAACAATTGTCAGAAACTGTGCCCAGATTAAGCGCTGTGCTAGAAGAAAGACTTTCACTCCCAATAGATCTAACATATTGAGAAATATCATGGTTTACCAAAGTCTCTGCACTCAGGGGCTGAACAGTGTTCACTTCATCAACATCAACAGATAAAGTCTGAGGTATATTCAGTAAAGAGTGCAAGGTCTTATTCTCTTCGTGTAAAGACATGAATTCTTGTCTTAACTCCTCAAGCTTAGCTCTTAGCATGCCCTGCATTAACTGTACATCACTATCAGTAGGCACAGGGGGAGGCATGGTGTCATCAAGGCTGGATCCTGCACTAGCAATCTGGATGTGCACCGATTGTACATTGTCATGTACTGCTTGCAGGTTCTGAGATTTATACTTTCTCTTACCAACTTGGTCTGTGTTTCCCTTAAGCAAACTATTGGCATTAGACCTCTTGGCATTAGGGACTACAGTATGTACTTGTGCAAAGGAGTATGCTTTAGACTGAGGGTAGAAAATAGAAGTTATGCAAGGAACCCCTCCATTCTTTATGTTTGTACCATGAAACTGTTCAATCTGAGGTGAAGCACAACTGGAATCATGGGGTTCAACAACAGAGGTACTCTTGTATAATAAGTCTAACAGTGTGTTGTTTTCTGCTGCTAAGGCTTGTGCTGACATAGAATCTGGATCAGAATAAAAGACAGAACTAGGATCAGGCAATGTAAGATGTGTCATCCTGTGGGAAAAATACTCTGCGCGTAAATGTCCATTCGTGACAAGGAGTTCATTCAATTCAGGACTAGTGATTTGATTGTCACAGGGAAATGTAGGGGAAGCTTTCTGTACAAATTTGTTAGAGGCCTTGCTGCCTTTCTTTCTTAAACGTGCCATATTCAATGGGAATTTAGGGCTGGTCATTCTGTCAGGATTAATCAGGTGAGTACAAAGGCAGCGAATATGGCAAGGGAAATGTGCACAAAATCGCACAGTGAATAACCTTGAATCAAACAACGTGCACACAAAACCACGACTCATAATACTAAAACCCAGGAGTGCAGATAGAGTGAAACAAAAATACCTATATATGAAAAGGGATGTGGGGTAAGCACTTAGAACCTCCTTATGACTGAAAGGAAAGTCCGCAAACTCCTTACCCACTATGCTCTTACAGATACTGACAGCGCTAAGCCCACGTAGAGGGCAAGCAAGGACAGGATCTGTGTGCTGACACTCTGGATGATACTGAATAAGGAACTTATAAACAGTACTCACGAGGACCGGAAAGACCACTTGAATGTCAGTAAACCCATGAACCCAGTTGATCAAACAAGGACCCAGAAGGCTATAACAGCAATGGGTGGAGGATAACTAAATACCTAAGACCTAAGTCAAGGAGCAAGTAGGAATTGTGATTAAAGAAATAGTGAGGAAAACAAAAGGCATTCACACAGGGACTAGTTACTACAGCACCCCACACCTAAATAATCAAATGGGAAATAAATGCAGAAGTGAAATGGAAAACATGGCATGGATCCCAATAGGAAGAAAGGATCAGGAGCAGGGAAAATGATATCACAAAAGGAAACCTTACCCACCCATCCAAGGAGAAAAGGCAGGAAACTAAATCTAAAAAAGGTAATACTAATGCATCAAGTTTTTAGTAGCAAAGGACAGCATCAAAGAAATAGAAAACACAGGCAAATTGGGCTGCATCAAAGGGTAAAGCACAGAGAAAGGCTGCCTGCAGACAGAGGAAGACAGAAAGGGAAATCCAGAAAGCAGAAATCAATTTAGCACATGAATCTGAAATCCAGGGCGGCGGAACAAGAAACAGGAGCTAGGAACTAGGCACAAAAGCTAGGAACAAGGGACTAGTCACAACAGGAACACTGCAACGATGACCAGCGCTGGACTGAAGTAAACTGAGGCTTTTAAAGCTGCTTAATGAGCACACCCTTCAGGTGTGCCGCCTGCTGCACCTGCAGCCACAGGTGTTGCCTATCCTCCACCCAACCTTGTCCTGCAAGGGAGGAGGTGAAGCGGTGAGCCAGGCATTCTGGGAAGCATAGTCATTTGAGTAAAGTAGCATGCTGGCTGCCAAAAACCTGGAATGGATCCGGAAGGGAAGTAACCTGGAAAATAAGGTTTTAGCGCTCCCAATTCATCACAGCACTGTAGCATTAGGTTCGGAGGAAATGTCCAGTAGGGAATAAACCCCAAAACATGCCCCCTAGTGGCGGGAACGGGAGCGAAGGGAGCGAGTCGTGACAATTTCACAAACATAAGTACAGATTGGACAATACCCGCCCAGTGCTGTATTTTCAATGATTTGTGTGAAATTGAAGGCGCCCTTGGGTGAAGGTAACAGGGAGTGGATAGGATGTGACAGTGACTGGAGAGATCATGCAGGGGGAGGAATGGGATCCTGCAAGGTAACCAGGAGCAGATAGGATCTGACACTAACTGGAGAGAGCATGCCGGGGGAGGAATGGGATCCTGCAAGGTAACCACAAGTAGATAGGATCTGACACTGAATGGAGAGAGCATGCCGGGGGAGGAATGGGATCCTGCAAGGTAACCGGGAGCAGATAGGATCTGACAGTGACTGCAGAGCATGCGGGGGGCGGGGGGAATGGAATCCTGCAAGGTAACCGGGAGCAGATAGGATCTGACAGTGACTGGAGAGATCATGCAGGGGGAGGAATGGGATCCTGCAAGGTAACCAGGAGCAGATAGGATCTGACATTGACTGGAGAGAGCATGCAGGGGGTTGGAATGGGATCCTGCAAGGTAACCAGGAGCAGATAGGATCTGACATTAACTGGAGAGAGCATGCAGGGGGTTGGAATGGGATCCTGCAAGGTAACCAGGAGCAGATAGGATCATGTCAGTGACTGGAGAGATCATGCAGGGGGAAGAATTGGATCCTGCAAGGTAAACAGGAGCAGATAGGAGCATGTCAGTGACTGGAGAGAACATGCAGGAGGAGGAATGGGATCCTGCAAGGTAACCAGGAGTAGATAGGATCTAACATTGACTGGAGAGAGCATGCAGGGGGTTGGAATGGGATCCTGCAAGGTAACCAGGAGCAGATAGGATCTGACAGTGACTGGAGAGATCATGCAGGGGGAAGAATTGGATCCTGCAAGGTAAACAGGAGCAGATAGGAGCATGTCAGTGACTGGAGAGAGCATGCAGGGGGGGAATGGGATCCTGCAAGGTAACCAGGAGCAGATAGGATCTGACATTGACTGGAGAGAGCATGCAGGGGGTTGGAATGGGATCCTGCAAGGTAACCAGGAGCAGATAGGATCTGACAGTGACTGGAGAGATCATGCAGGGGGAAGAATTGGATCCTGCAAGGTAAACAGGAGCAGATAGGAGCATGTCAGTGACTGGAGAGAGCATGCAGGGGGAGAAATGGGATCCTGCAAGGTAACCAGGAGTAGATAGGATCTGACAGTGATGGAAGAGAACATTCAGGGCGAGGAATGGGATCCTGCAATGTAACCGGGAGCAGATAGGATCTAACAGTGACTGGAGAGAGCATGCAGGGGGAGGAATGGGATCCTGCAAGGTAACCGGGAGCAGATAGGATCTGACAGTGACTGGAAAGAGCATGCAGGGGGCGGAATGGGATCCTGCAAGGTAACCGGGAGCAGATAGGATCTGACAGTGACTGAAAATAGCATGCCGGGGGAGGAATGGGATCCTGCAAGGCAACCACAAGTAGATAGGATCTGACACTAACTGGCAAGAGCATGCCGGGGGAGGAATGGGATCCTGCAAGGTAACCACAAGTAGATAGGATTTGACACTGAATGGAGAGAGCATGCCGGGGGAAGAATTGGATCCTACAAGGTAACCGGGAGCAGATAGGATCTGACAGTGACTGCAGAGCATGCAGGGGGGGAATGGAATCCTGCAAGGTAACCGGGAGCAGATAGGATCTGACAGGATCTGACAGGGACTGAAGAGAGCATGCATGGGGAGGAATGGGATCCTGCAGGGTAACCAGGAGCAGATAGGATCTGACAGTGACTGGAGAGAGCATGCAGGGGGAGGAATGGGATCCTGCAAGGTAACCGGGAGCAGATAGGATCTGACAGTGACTGAAAAGAGCATGCCGGGGGAGGAATGGGATCCTGCAAGGCAACCACAAGTAGATAGGATCTGACACTAACTGGCGAGAGCATGCCGGGGGAGGAATGGGATCCTGCAAGGTAACCACAAGTAGATAGGATCTGACAGGATCTGACAGGGACTGAAGAGAGCATGCATGGGGAGGAATGGGATCCTGCAGGGTAACCAGGAGCAGATAGGATCAGACAGTGGCTGGAGAGAGCATGCAGGGGGAGGAATGGGATCCTGCAAGGTAACCACAAGTAGATAGGTTCTGACACTGAATGGAGAGAGCATGCCGGGGGAGGAATGGGATCCTGCAAGGTAACCGGGAGCAGATAGGATCTGACAGTGACTGCAGAGCATGCAGGGGGAATGGGATCCTGCAAGGTAACCACAAGTAGATAGGATCTGACACGTGGCTGGAGAGAGCATGCAGGGGGAGGAATGGCATCCTGCAAGGTAACCACAAGTAGATAGGATCTGACAGGATCTGACAGCGACTGAAGAGAGCATGCATGAGGAGGAATGGGATCCTGCAGGGTAATCAGGAGCAGATAGGATCTGACAGTGACTGGAGAGAGCATGCAGGGGGAGGAATGGGATCCTGCAAGGTAACCACAAGTAGATAGGAACTGACACTGAATGGAGAGAGCATGCAGGGGGGGAATGGGATCCTGCAGGGTAACCAGGAGCAGCTAGGATCTGACATTGACTGGAGAGAGCATGCAGGGGGAGGAATGGGATCCTGCAGGGTAATCAGGAGTAGATAGGATCTGACAGTGATGGAAGAGAGCATTCATGGCGAGGAATGGGATCCTGCAATGTAACCGGGAGCAGATAGGATCTGAAAGTGATGGAAGAGAGCATGCAGGGGGAGGAATTGGATCCTGCAAGGTAATCAGGAGTAGATAGGATCTGACAGTGACTGGAGAGAGCATTCAGGGGGAGGTATGGGATCCTGCAATGTAACCGGGAGCAGATAGGATCTGACAGTGACTGGAGAGAGCATGCAGGGGGAGGAATGGGATCCTGGAAGGTAACTACAAGTAGATAGGATCTGACAGGATCTGACAGGGACTGAAGAGAGCATGCATGGGGAGGAATGGGATCCTGCAGAGCAACCAGGAGCAGCTAGGATCTGATAGTGACTGGAGAGACCATGCAGGGGGAGGAATGGGATCCTGCAAGGTAATCTGGAGCAGATAGGACCATGTCAATGACTGGAGAGAGCATGCAGGGAAAGGAATGGGCTCCTGCAAGGTAACCAGGAGCAGATAGGATCTGACATTGACTGGAGAGATCATGCAGGGGGAGGAATGGGGTCCTAAAAGGTAACAGGGAGCTGGTAGGATCTGGCAGTGATTGGCAAGAGCATGCAGGGAGATGAATGGGATCCTGCAAGGCAACCAGGAGTAGATAGGATCTGACAGTGATGGAAGAGAGCATGCAGGGCGAGGAATGGGATCCTAAAAGGTAACAGGGAGCAGGTAGGATCTGACAGTGATTGGCAAGAGCATGCAGGGAGATGAATGGGATCCTGCAAGGTAGCCGGAGCAGATAGGATCTGACAGTGAGATCGGATCTGACAGTGACTATAGAGAGCATGCAGGGGCAGGGATAGGATCCTGCAAGGTAACCAGGTGTAGATAGGATCTGACAGTGATGGAAGAGAGCATGCAGGGGGAGGAATGGGGTCCTAAAAGGTAACAGGGAGCTGGTAGGCTCTGGCAGTGATTGGCAAGAGCATGCAGGGAGATGAATGGGATCCTGCAAGGCAACCAGGAGTAGATAGGATCTGACAGTGATGGAAGAGAGCATGCAGGGCAAGGAATGGGATCCTAAAAGGTAACAGGGAGCAGGTAGGATCTGACAGTGATTGGCAAGAGCATGCAGGGAGAAATATGGGATCCTGCAAGGTAGCCGGAGCAGATAGGATCTGACAGTGAGATCGGATCTGACAGTGACTATAGAGAGCATGCAGGGGCAGGGATAGGATCCTGCAAGGTAACCAGGTGTAGATAGGATCTGACAGTGACTGGGGAGAACATGCAGGTGAGGAATGGGATCCTGCGAGGTAACCAAGAGCAGAAAGGATCCTGCAGGTGACTGGACAGAGCATCCAGGAGAGGAATGGGATCCTGCAAGGTAAACAGGAGCAGATAGGAGCATGTCAGTGACTGGAGAGAACATGCAGGAGGAGGAATGGGATCCTGCAAGGTAACCAGGAGTAGATAGGATCTAACATTGACTGGAGAGAGCATGCAGGGGGTTGGAATGGGATCCTGCAAGGTAACCAGGAGCAGATAGGATCTGACAGTGACTGGAGAGATCATGCAGGGGGAAGAATTGGATCCTGCAAGGTAAACAGGAGCAGATAGGAGCATGTCAGTGACTGGAGAGAGCATGCAGGGGGGGAATGGGATCCTGCAAGGTAACCAGGAGCAGATAGGATCTGACATTGACTGGAGAGAGCATGCAGGGGGTTGGAATGGGATCCTGCAAGGTAACCAGGAGCAGATAGGATCTGACAGTGACTGGAGAGATCATGCAGGGGGAAGAATTGGATCCTGCAAGGTAAACAGGAGCAGATAGGAGCATGTCAGTGACTGGAGAGAGCATGCAGGGGGAGAAATGGGATCCTGCAAGGTAACCAGGAGTAGATAGGATCTGACAGTGATGGAAGAGAACATTCAGGGCGAGGAATGGGATCCTGCAATGTAACCGGGAGCAGATAGGATCTAACAGTGACTGGAGAGAGCATGCAGGGGGAGGAATGGGATCCTGCAAGGTAACCGGGAGCAGATAGGATCTGACAGTGACTGGAAAGAGCATGCAGGGGGTGGAATGGGATCCTGCAAGGTAACCGGGAGCAGATAGGATCTGACAGTGACTGAAAATAGCATGCCGGGGGAGGAATGGGATCCTGCAAGGCAACCACAAGTAGATAGGATCTGACACTAACTGGCAAGAGCATGCCGGGGGAGGAATGGGATCCTGCAAGGTAACCACAAGTAGATAGGATTTGACACTGAATGGAGAGAGCATGCCGGGGGAAGAATTGGATCCTACAAGGTAACCGGGAGCAGATAGGATCTGACAGTGACTGCAGAGCATGCAGGGGGGGAATGGAATCCTGCAAGGTAACCGGGAGCAGATAGGATCTGACAGGATCTGACAGGGACTGAAGAGAGCATGCATGGGGAGGAATGGGATCCTGCAGGGTAACCAGGAGCAGATAGGATCTGACAGTGACTGGAGAGAGCATGCAGGGGGAGGAATGGGATCCTGCAAGGTAACCGGGAGCAGATAGGATCTGACAGTGACTGAAAAGAGCATGCCGGGGGAGGAATGGGATCCTGCAAGGCAACCACAAGTAGATAGGATCTGACACTAACTGGCGAGAGCATGCCGGGGGAGGAATGGGATCCTGCAAGGTAACCACAAGTAGATAGGATCTGACAGGATCTGACAGGGACTGAAGAGAGCATGCATGGGGAGGAATGGGATCCTGCAGGGTAACCAGGAGCAGATAGGATCAGACAGTGGCTGGAGAGAGCATGCCGGGGGAGGAATGGGATCCTGCAAGGTAACCACAAGTAGATAGGTTCTGACACTGAATGGAGAGAGCATGCCGGGGGAGGAATGGGATCCTGCAAGGTAACCGGGAGCAGATAGGATCTGACAGTGACTGCAGAGCATGCAGGGGGGATGGGATCCTGCAAGGTAACCACAAGTAGATAGTATCTGACACGTGGCTGGAGAGAGCATGCAGGGGGAGGAATGGCATCCTGCAAGGTAACCACAAGTAGATAGGATCTGACAGGATCTGACAGCGACTGAAGAGAGCATGCATGAGGAGGAATGGGGTCCTGCAGGGTAATCAGGAGCAGATAGGATCTGACAGTGACTGGAGAGAGCATGCAGGGGGAGGAATGGGGTCCTGCAAGGTAACCACAAGTAGATAGGAATTGACACTGAATGAAGAGAGCATGCAGGGGGAGAATGGGATCCTGCAGGGTAACCAGGAGCAGCTAGGATCTGACATTGACTGGAGAGAGCATGCAGGGGGAGGAATGGGATCCTGCAGGGTAATCAGGAGTAGATAGGATCTGACAGTGATGGAAGAGAGCATTCATGGCGAGGAATGGGATCCTGCAATGTAACCGGGAGCAGATAGGATCTGACAGTGATGGAAGAGAGCATGCAGGGGGAGGAATTGGATCCTGCAAGGTAATCAGGAGTAGATAGGATCTGACAGTGACTGGAGAGAGCATTCAGGGGGAGGAATGGGATCCTGCAATGTAACCGGGAGCAGATAGGATCTGACAGTGACTGGAGAGAGCATGCAGGGGGAGGAATGGGATCCTGGAAGGTAACTACAAGTAGATAGGATCTGACAGGATCTGACAGGGACTGAAGAGAGCATGCATGGGGAGGAATGGGATCCTGCAGAGCAACCAGGAGCAGCTAGGATCTGATAGTGACTGGAGAGACCATGCAGGGGGAGGAATGGGATCCTGCAAGGTAATCTGGAGCAGATAGGACCATGTCAATGACTGGAGAGAGCATGCAGGGAAAGGAATGGGCTCCTGCAAGGTAACCAGGAGCAGATAGGATCTGACATTGACTGGAGAGATCATGCAGGGGGAGGAATGGGGTCCTAAAAGGTAACAGGGAGCTGGTAGGATCTGGCAGTGATTGGCAAGAGCATGCAGGGAGATGAATGGGATCCTGCAAGGCAACCAGGAGTAGATAGGATCTGACAGTGATGGAAGAGAGCATGCAGGGCGAGGAATGGGATCCTAAAAGGTAACAGGGAGCAGGTAGGATCTGACAGTGATTGGCAAGAGCATGCAGGGAGATGAATGGGATCCTGCAAGGTAGCCGGAGCAGATAGGATCTGACAGTGAGATCGGATCTGACAGTGACTATAGAGAGCATGCAGGGGCAGGGATAGGATCCTGCAAGGTAACCAGGTGTAGATAGGATCTGACAGTGATGGAAGAGAGCATGCAGGGGGAGGAATGGGGTCCTAAAAGGTAACAGGGAGCTGGTAGGCTCTGGCAGTGATTGGCAAGAGCATGCAGGGAGATGAATGGGATCCTGCAAGGCAACCAGGAGTAGATAGGATCTGACAGTGATGGAAGAGAGCATGCAGGGCAAGGAATGGGATCCTAAAAGGTAACAGGGAGCAGGTAGGATCTGACAGTGATTGGCAAGAGCATGCAGGGAGAAATATGGGATCCTGCAAGGTAGCCGGAGCAGATAGGATCTGACAGTGAGATCGGATCTGACAGTGACTATAGAGAGCATGCAGGGGCAGGGATAGGATCCTGCAAGGTAACCAGGTGTAGATAGGATCTGACAGTGACTGGGGAGAACATGCAGGTGAGGAATGGGATCCTGCGAGGTAACCAAGAGCAGAAAGGATCCTGCAGGTGACTGGACAGAGCATCCAGGAGAGGAATGGGATCCTGCAAGGTAACCTGGAGCAGATAGGATCTGACAGTGACGGAAGAGAGCATGCAGGGGGAGGAATGGGATCCTGCAAGGTAACCGGGAGCAGATAGGATCTGACAGTGACTGGAGAGAGCATTCAGGGGGAGGAATGGGATCCTGCAAAGATCTAAAAATACCTTATGATTGAATTAGTATTGCTTGTCTACCACATCATCTGCTATGAAGGATTGGGGTGCCCCTTTTACAAGCTGGATCACTCCAATTGCATCCGGCAGCATTAGGCACCGTCCCCCAAAAGCTGCCAAGATTGTACACCCATATGCCTTCTCACGTGTGCATTTCCTTTCACAGGGGGCTTCCCCCGGACAGGTAAAATGCACACCTTCATATTTTGCAGATTCAGGTCTAAAGGTAAACACTGTAGCGGTTTAGGACTATGTGCCCTAAAACATTTGACCGAATCACATTTGATCGAAATTTATTTGACCTTTTTTTCGGTCTAAAATACAGGGAGAGACCGCCCGCAATCCCCCTCCCGACTTCCCCTCAACCTAATCTATACCCTTACCAACCCCATACATATATTATTTAATTAATTTTGACAGGAAAAAAAAGGTCAACAAAATGTGATCAAATGTTTTAGGTCAAATGTTTTTAGGTCAATTATGCTAATACCACTGTAGGAGGTTTCACATTCCCACATGCATTCAAGGAGAATGTTTCTGCATGTTTCCACTTCATGCATTACTGTTCTATCCATCAGTAGGGGTCTCTATTTTATTTTTCAAAAATGCCCAAAAGCGATTTCCTCTCTAGTCTACGTCACGTGCCAATCCAGTCTGTCTGTTTCCGGCGTTCAGCAAAGAGTTTGTAGTAGTTGAAAAGCATTGGACCATTGTCACATGTGTAATGACACAGATCTAGGGAGCTGACATCCCCTTGTCAGTTGAATATTACCAGGAACATTCTTGGGTCATGTCCAGGCCATGTGAGACATTAGCAAGCAATCAGACCACCATAAACTGAAGATTGCTGTCCTTTATAGCAGGAATGCTGATTCAGACATAAGGGGCTAGTACCCAATATGATTCAGTAGTCCGCAAAGGGGTCAGTATGGGAGGTTGGTAGGCCTGTGTATGCCGCTTTATTATCCACATAACCTGTCAGTCTTGTAACATGTACTTTATATCTACTTTTCCCAGTCTCCGTGGGATGGTAGATGTCCTGCAAGAGCTGCATTCGTAGGGGTCGTCTGGCCTCTGTTCACTCCCCCAGAGACAACGCTTGTGTGTGGCGCCTGCTCCGGGGTAGAGCCCCGCGTGCCTGGCTTGGAGGACTCTATCTGCATCAAGTAAGTTTCCCAGAAGTGTTTCAAAAAAGGTAGCAGGGGCTCCTCTCCAGAAAGAACATGGCATGATAACCTGTTCTGAGATGAGAGTTTGCAGCACACGCTTTTTGCTCACTGTACCTTTCTCATATGGGAAAAAATCCATTTGCATATCAGTCTTTGTCCCACCCACATGGGCAGTCCAGCACCGAAATGCTATGGCAATTCCTCTCTGAGCAGGAGTACCACCAGCAACCCCATACACGTGTTTCAGCCTTGTTGGGCCTCATCAGTGAGGTGAAGCTGTGCCTCTCTGAGCACAGTGACCAGTGAGTCCATGTCTGGTTGCCCCCAGGTAACTCAGGTGACCAACCCCAAGTTCCTTGCAAATATTTCAAAAAACGTAGCAGGTGTTCCTCTCCAGAAAGAACATGGCATGATAACCTGTTCTGAGATGAGAGTTTCAAGGCGCGAAGGAAGGAAGGATGATTCTGTGGGTCCAGTCTTGAGGGTCGCAATGACTTTCAGGGGAGCAGAAAAGAAATGAAACGTGTGTCAGTCACACAGTTATCACCGCCATGGAGACACGCATGGGACCCCAGCACTGCACCGTGTGCATATTGCAGGCAACTGAACTCAGCAGGTCATCGTGGCCGAATCGCCAGCCACACTATTGTGCTAGGGGTAAGGGGGTGCTCAGTCCCTGGACTCTTAAGGGTCGGATAGTAAGCAGCCAGCTTCACCGTAATCAGTAGTAGAAGAGACTGGAGGAAGCGCTGCGAGCAGCCGAATTCAACAAAAGATGTCAAAACCCACCGGGGCACAGCGTACACTCTCAATGAATGTGCACTTGTTTTTACAACTGGATGCTTTTTTAATGAGCACATTAATTTGGTCCAGTTTTTTTTTTTTTTTTATCATGCACAGCACATGCAAAGGCTGGTGCTAATGTCGGGGGGCCTGCACCCCCTCTCTGGCACGAAATATGATGGTGAGCCTGTGTAGTACTTGGAACCCTTGCCACATGCCCCGTTTCTGCATCGCCTTTATCAGGGGTTTGAGAAATGTTTGGTGTTGACACATCTTGGCGACTTGCAGGGGTTACTCCACCTTTGCCCAGGCCTCCCAGAGGCGAGATATCGAACATGGTGATGAAAAGGTACTGATTAGGGGTTTACCAGTCATTGAACTTCTGCAAATTTCATCTATAAAATGATTGCCTGTAAAGACGGAAGAAGCGAGAGAGAGTCGGCTGAGGTTGGCGTTGAACACTGAGAGCTTGCCAGGATTCTTAGAGGGAACCGTCGCATTCTATCCCACCAAGATGAAATCGCTTGTCATAATGCTGTCCCTTCTGGGACTGGGGGCCTGCATGAAACTGGGTAAGTGCACAATGTATCCATGTATATGTCTGTCCTTTATAGCATATCATTCTGTGTCTGAAAGGAAAGGTATTCAGGGACAAAAGGACTCAATGTAAAGCGCCAAGAATGTCTTCCAGGAGCACAGCTTTCTAGGTGAGGTGTCAGGCATGGCCGGAGGGATTGCGCGCGTTTCTAAACATCACATTGCATGTTGTATTTTATTCAGAGATGCGAGATTGTGAGATGAATTCCTTGCAGAGAAAAGGGGACAATAAGTTGCTCCCAAGCAGAGTCTATGGGACTCTAGCATGCGAGACCTCATCCTGCTCTCCATCCAGTAAGACCAGGATGCCATGTCACATGGATTCTGAAGACAGAGAGACGGTCTGCAGTGTCGTGGCGAGACAGAGGGTACTTTTCATTCAATGCATTCGAAGCATGGTAACATTAGTTGACATGACTAGATAAGGGTATTGTATATATAGTGCTCTGCAGGCAGTGGACTCTGGGGGTCCTACAGAGGATCATACAGTCACAAAGGTGAGTCTATTGGCTGAGCCTCACAGCGTCAGGCATATCCCAGCATGTGTGAAGCGTCATGCAAGTAGACATGTGTGATGGGATGGGAATTGCCAGGTTGAAGTGCTATACATGCACAGACAGACTATGGAAGCAGTGCAAAGGCAAGCACACACGATTCTATGGGGCAGGGCTGTGTGCTGGCAACACGATTAAATGAGATGGGCCACAGAGGAGAAGGTCGAGTCCCATCCGTGCCCACAAGTGCTGTGCAGGAAGTGCCACGCATGCACTGAAGAATTCTATATCAACAGTGCAGTGCAGAGACATGGGCCATGTAGAGGGGTACCATGCACACACTATGGTAGATTATAGGACGAGTCATAAAATAACACAGAGGAAGCCTGCTTTCAGCACCGCGAATGCCCAAGCGAATTGTATAGAACCACTGCAGATCACTATCGATTCTATAGAAATGTAAACACAGCCACAAGGTCACTTCTATACCCCTTTCAGGTGCAGCACGCACCACACATCACACCACTGTTGTGTTTGGATCTATTCTTTCTTCTTTACAGTGTGCTTCTACCGCTGCTCTACCTGCTAATTGAACGCTTCTTGGCGCTAGTAATGACCCACCTATGGACCCGCGTAATGGCATCCTTTCTATAGCATAATGAGTTTAACCAGTGAACTGCACCAAAGTTACAGCCAATACATCAAACACTTGTGGTGTATTGTTAATTCCATTCAACAGCCTGACACGTGTTTCGAGCAAAGCTCCTCCTCTGAGGCCAGGAAACCTTGTCCAAAGGGGATAATCAATAGTATGGATAAATCTAAGGAAAATTCCAGATCCCTTGGATTAGTTCGATGCCGGAAGGCTGTCACTCATAATTATTCATTTGGAATTGCAATCATTATAAGTTCTGGAATTTTCCTTAGATTTATCCATACTATTGATTATCCCCTTTGGACAAGGTTTCCTGGCCTCAGAGGAAGAGCTTTGCTCGAAACACGTGTTACGGCTGTTGAATGGAATTAACAATACATCACAACTGTTTGATGTATTGTCTGTAACTTTGGCGCAGTTCACTGGTTAAACTCATTCTGTTCTTTATTGAGGGTTCTTGGTCTAGGCACCCTCAACCGAACAGTTGAACGCTGCCGCTCTTACAATCCTAGTAATTGGCATTAGCGCTGTGGTCATAGTGGCGTTCCTGGACCCCCGTTCTCCTTTCTATAGCAGATGGCCCTGTCAATCATCACTCTCTTCAACATGCACTCTCCAGACTTGGCATGCCCGGGCAGCATCTCACCTGGCAGGACAAGCCCTGCAGCTCAGCTCGTTTACTCATCCCGGGCTGCACCAGCAATGAACCTCACTTGGTAGATTCAGCCTTAAACCCGGCTGGAGGTACTCAGCCCGATGTGCAGCAGTGTGCCTCGCTTGGTATATGCAGCAGTGTGCCTCGCTTGGTATATGCAGCAGTGTTCCTCGCTTGGTATATGCAGCAGTGTGCCTCCCTTGGTATATGCAGCAGTGTTCCTCGCTTGGTGTATACAGCAGTGTGCCTCGCTTGGTGTATGCAGCAGTGTGCCTCCCTTGGTGTATGCAGCAGTGTGCCTCGCTTGGTATACTCAGCCCTACACCTCCCTTGGTATATGCAGCAGTGTTCCTCGCTTGATGTATACAGCAGTGTGCCTCGCTTGGTGTATGCAGCAGTGTGCCTCCCTTGGTATTTGCAGCAGTGTGCCTTGCTTGGTATATACATCAGTGTGCCTCCCTTGGTATATACAGCAGTGTGCCTCGCTTGGTATATGCAGCAGTGTGCCTCTCGGTATATGCAGCAGTGTTCCTCGCTTGGTATATGCAGCAGTGTGCCTCCCTTGGTATATGCAGCAGTGTTCCTCGCTTGGTATATGCAGCAGTGTGCCTCGCTTGGCAGTGTGCCTCGCTTGGTATACTCAGCCCTACACCTCACTTGGTATATGCAGCAGTGTGCCTCCCTTGGTATTTGCAGCAGTGTGCCTTGCTTGGTATATATATCAGTGTGCCTCCCTTGGTATATACAGCAGTGTGCCTCGCTTGGTATATGCAGCAGTGTGCCTCCCTTGGTATATGCAGCAGTGTGCCTCGCTTGGCAGTGTGCCTCGCTTGGTATACTCAGCCCTACAACTCACTTGGTATATGCAGCAGTGTGCCTCCCTTGGTATTTGCAGCAGTGTGCCTTGCTTGGTATATACATCAGTGTGCCTCCCTTGGTATATACAGCAGTGTGCCTCGTTTGGTATATGCAGCAGTGTGCCTCCCTTGGTATATGCAGCAGTGTGCCTCACTTGGTATACTCAGCCCTACACCTCCCTTGCTATATACAGCAGTGTGCCTCGCTTGGTATATGCAGCAGTGTGCCACCCTTGGTATATGCAGCAGTGTGCCTCGCTTGGTATATGCAGCAGTGTGCCTCGCTTGATATACTCAGCCCTACACCTCACTTGGTATATGCCGCAGTGTGCCTCCCTTGGTATATGCAGCAGTGTGCCTCGCTTGGTATATACAGCAGTGTGCCTCCCTTGGTATATACAGCAGTGTGCCTCGCTTGGTATATGCAGCAGTGTGCCTCCCTTGGTATATGCAGCAGAGTGCCTCCCTTGGTATATGCAGCAGTGTGCCTCACTTGGTATATACAGCAGTGTGCCTCACTTGGTATATGCAGCAGTGTCCTCATGCTGGTTTGCACACCTGACGTAGCCCCCGTACAATGAGGCGAGGCTCTACCAGACTGTGTACACCCACTGATTTTGTACTCATGCTTATTTGCAGACCTGATGTATCCCCCGTACCATGAGGTGAGGCTTTACCAGACTGTGTACACTCACTGAGTTTGTCCTCAAGTTTGTTTGCACACCTGATATATCCCCGTATCAGGAGGGGAGTCTCTACCAGACTGTGTACACCCACCGATTTTGTCTTCATGCTGGTTTGCACACCTGATGTAGCCCCCATACAATGAGGCGAGGCTCTACCAGACTGTGTACACCCACTGATTTTGTACTCATGCTTGTGTGCACACGTGATGTATCCCCCGTACCATGAGGTGAGGCGTTACCAGACTGTGTACACCCACTGATTTTGTCCTCATGCTTGTTTGCACACCTGACATAGCCCCGCATACCATGAGGCGAGGCTCTACCAGACTGTGTACACCCACTGATTTTGTCCTCATGCTTGTTTGCACACCTGATGTATCCCCTGTGCCATGAGATGAGGCTTTACCAGACTGTGTACACCCACTGATTTTGTCCTCATGCTTGTTTGCACACCTGATGTATCCCCCGTACCATGAGGTGAGGCTTTACCAGACTGTGTACACCACTGATTTTGTCATCATGCTTGTTTGCACACCTGACGTAGCCCCCGTACCACGAGGCGAGGCCACCAGACTGTGTACACCCACTGATTTTGTCCTCATGCTTGTTTGCACACCTGATGTATCCCCTGTGCCATGAGATGAGGCTTTACCAGACTCTGTACACCCACTGATTTTGTCATCATGCTTGTTTGCACACCTGACGTAGCCCCCGTACCATGAGGCGAGGCCACCAGACTGTGTACACCCACTGATTTTGTCCTCATGCTTGTTTGCACACCTGATGTATCCCCTGTGCCATGAGATGAGGCTTTACCAGACTGTGTACACCACTGATTTTGTCATCATGCTTGTTTGCACACCTGACGTAGCCCCTGTACCATGAGGCGAGGCCTTACCAGACTGTGTACACCCACTGATTTTGTCCTCATGCTTGTTTGCACACCTGACATAGCCCCGCATACCATAAGGCAAGCCTCTACCAGACTGTGTACACCCACTGATTTTGCCCTCACGTTTGTTTGCACACCTGATGTAGCCCCCATACCATGAGGCAATGCTTCACTAGACTGTGTACGTACACTAACTCTCATGCGTGTGATAATGCAGTCTTAACTGGAACTAGCACCCAGATGCCCATGGGTGTTGTGCGCTGAGATAAATGCAAAAATAAATAAATATCCAATCTTTCACTTCACTTGGTGCAGATAAAGCTCTACTCCACATTTGGCATACTCATGCCAACATTGCACTGCACTTGGCATATCTACCAAGCACTTGCGTCGCCCATCTAGTCATACTAACCAATGTTCTGCCTCTTACTTATTTCCATGTTCCTTAATCATCCCTTGGGACAGTACCAGATTGGAAACACACTTCCCATGGTCCTATATTTGGTCCTGTTTTGTTTGTGGCATGGGCAAGGACTGCGATGCACCCTGACAGGAGGCATGAACGGGCACAGACTAAACATTGGCATGCAAGAGGAAGCAATGCATCATGGGTGGCATGGGCAAGGACTGTGATGCACCCTGACAGGAGGCATGAACGGGCACAGCCTAAACATTGGCATGCAAGAGGAAGCAATGCATCATGGGTGGCATGGGCAAGGACTGTGATGCACCCTGCCAGGAGGCATGAACGGGCACAGACTAAACATTGGCATGCAAGAGTAACCAATGCTTCACTCTTTTCGTTACAGAGGTGATGCCCGAAGATGCTGTGGTGGACGACTCTGAACTTGGCCCCTGCCCCAAGATCAACGCCTCTGATACCACCATGTGCCCCATATGTGGGATCCACAACTGGGCACGCATTGGCAACGTCTGTTACAGAGTGTTCACTTCCAAAAGTACATTTGCCAGCGCTGAGGTGCGTGTAGATATGTTGCATGTGTCTTGCCTGCTTGGAGAGCATAATGTGTGCAAGAGCTTTTAAAGTGCTAGTGGGAGGGCCCATGTAGACTCTAAAATCATACGGATTCGGGTAGAGGGTTGAGGGCACTGGGCAGTCTCAATCTTTCCCTGGCAATCTTTGACCCCATGCTTCAGTGTCAAGAATACGCAAATCCGGGGCAGAAACTCCTAGCACACTCTCTCTGCCCAGGACATGCCCAGTGTAATGTGGACAGGAAGTGAGACTGCTGGGCGAGTGAGTGCACTTGGAGTTGACAGATTCTCTTGAAGGAACTCGGTGACCAATTGACTTTGGCAAGTACCAGTGCCACAATGGATGCCACCTTAAGCCGTTACTATGCAACATTGCGTTTGCAGTGCCAGGTGGGCAGTTTTCAAAGGATTTGAACAATTTCACTAACACACAGATTAGTTTGATCTAAGTTCTGCCATCACATCTCTACCTGAAATGCCAGAGCAGAATAGGCTGTTTCAGCTAGTAAGCTCAGATGTCCCCGCACCACATTCCTGGAAGCTCCCCTCGAGTTCTGAACCACTGAGCAGTGCATTCTGGGTATGCAAATTATCTGGAAATCATACGTGCGTGGTCCATGTGAGTGGTTGATTTAACAGGCAATAATGAAGATGTTGACATGACACGTTTTACATTGTGCGCCTAGCCAAACAGTAAGAACATATCAAGTTTAAATGAAAAAAGTAAAAATAAATAAAGTTTATTCGGTTTTTTCCTATAAAAAGGAATTTTTTCCCGAATATATTTATTTAATTATTAAATATTCTTATAGAGCGCCTTAAGCCCATGGGCCTAAAAGTGCTAACAAAAAGACACAAACAAACCAAACAATACATACAGAGATAATATGTTGGTAAAAGGGAAAAATAAGCCATTTAGACGGAAAAACACAGTCTATAAAAAAAAAAGAGTACAAAAAACAGACCAATAGAGGCCCCTCAAATCACTTTTCCACAAGGCTCGACAAGAATTAAACCAGTAGTCCAAGGTCCGAAGAGCCCATAGGCAGATATTTACATAGTCTCAAGAAGAGGGGCAGGGTACTGCCTCCACGCCCTACCAAAATACAGTCCCTGTTCCCCTGGGCACACCAATCATCCAATTCCAACCTGCGCAGGAACTTCAGATCAGCACATCGGACAATCCGAGGCCCAGATCTTGCATTAAAAGTATGGATCTTGGTTTCGTACATACTGTATGACGATTCACCCCAAATATTATCAGCACCCTTTGTTTTTGAACTTACCTACTTCCATCTGGGAAGGTTTCATTTCAAAATGGGAGAAATTTATCAAACGTCATTTCTTCATTCCTGTCTTAGTTATTTACAGTTCTTCGATTTCATGTTCTTTCATGTTCTTCATGTTTACTATGTACCATAAAATAATTCCAGCAGTATTTCACCAATACAGTCTGACTTGAAGAATATCTAATGTGCAAGTTAGAGAGACGTGGAAGGTGTGTTCCACATGTACCTGGCCTCATAGGCAAGGCAGATGCCACCTTCTCCTTGAATCTGCTGGGAGGTTTGCCCAAGAGGCGTGGGAGTATGCAGGCATTGCAGGTGTCTTCTGCACCCAACCCTGGATGATCCAGCCCATGGCTCCATTTTACCTGGAATCTACACCCTTTGTTAAGATTGTTAACGTGAGATTTGTTTATTGCTGTCTTCCTATTGGATCCCAGCTTTGGAAGTTCCGTCACACCAGGATCACCATATGTCTGTTCCGGGGCGTGCAACTGGTCACGGGACATGCCGACACAAATGATCAGCCCAGTATATTGAATGGTAACCCCTAACCATATACCACATATGCACCACATCCAGGCATGGATGGCCACGCATGGTCTATGCCTGAATGATGATAAAACAGAACTCATCATCTTGGGTACCCCCACTAACCAAAAATAACTAGGACCTGACTACTCCTCTTTCATAATTGACAGTAACCTCATCAAGGTAGCCCAGGAGGTAAAAACACTAGGTTCTTACCTCGACTCTACCCTATCCTTGTCTAAACAGGTTAACATGCTAGCGTCCTCTACGGCATACACATGTAAACTCATTAGAACTGGCAAACCATTTCTCTCGAACAACAGCTGTACCATCCTGGCCAGAGCCCTTATTCTGTCACGATTGGATTATTGTAATGCCCTAATCATAGGCTCCAACAAATCCATTATTACAAGAATCCAAACCCTACAAAACAATGCCCTTAGAGCGGCCTTAGGTATCTCTAGAAGAGAGCACATCTCTGAGAGCAGACGACAGAACAACTGGCTCCAGACAAATGACAACATTTTGCTAAAAACTGCATCACTTACCCATAAATCTATTAACAACGCCGCACCTATCTACCTCGCTGAGAGGTTCCACAATAGGACCTCCCTAAAACCAACCAGATTAGCAAACCAGGACTGCTTGTCCATCCCCAGATACAAACTATCCACGATTGGAGGCTATAGTTTCTCTGTTAAAGCGGGCAAACTATGGAATTCCTTGCCTCCTACACTGAGAGTAGACCAGCCTTATCAGAAGTTCAGAACCAATAATATCTTGTGGTTAAAATACACTGATCACTAATCTGCACGAGGCATGATCCACGCTTGTGTAACCATAACGCAACTAATGATTGCCTACCAGCTACCCACATGATGGTAACTTCTTTTTCCATGTATAATGCATGTAATTTCTGTACATATCTGTGTATCCTGCTTCTGTAAGTAATGTATCACAATGTATGATTCACTGTAACTAAGCTTTGCATATTCTTGTAACTGCTGCGCCCTAATACCCCTGGGTCTGGTGCGCATTGCAAATAATAAAACAAACAAACAAACAAAACAAACAAACCTGGGTTCTCTAGTGCTGCCTTCATACATCCTTGCTTCAGGCTGCTTTCTTCTGCAGGTGTCAGCTGACACAATGTAAGAGGCACTACTAGTTTCTGGGTGTTTTATTTCGATCAAACCCATGGGCAGCTTTGAGGCGAATTGGTTCTGAAAGCAGTGAATTAAAGACATCAATACTACAGAGGGGGTAACTCTAAATACCACATTCTACATTAGCCTACATTTCACAAATACTTATGCGCAGCTCGGATGGTCGCTGCACAATAAAATGTCTTGTGTGAAAGCGAAGGCAGGTCGTCCTCAGGGCAGGTAACTGAGAGTAGATATGATTTGACGATAACCGAAGAAAGCATGCCAGGAGAGTGACTGGATCCCACAGGGATCCAATAATTAACTGCAAGATTTCATTAGTTTAGCATTGGATCATCTTTTTCTGTGAATGATTGGGGAGTCCCGTTTCCAAACTGGAGCATCTATCAGTACCAGGTGCTAATTCCCGAAGCTGTCAAGATATTTTGCTCATGTGCAGCCATGCATATTCACTCATAGGGGGCTGCCCCTGTACGCATGAAATGCACCCCACCCCTACAGTTGGGGGATTCACACCTACTGGTTACCACAAAATCAGGTTTCACACCCCGCTTTCCCCCTGAACAGCAGCAGTTCGCATTTCTCCCTCTTTTTGCATTACTTCTAGTCCTGTACTATGGACTAGAAGAGGTCCCCATTTAATGTGTCATGAAGATTCACATTTAATATTTATTTCCTGTAGATTTAGTGTCACAAACCAATGCAGTCAGGCCACATCGGGGTTTCAGCAAATAGCAGTGGCTGAAAAGCACCAAGCCAGTCTGACCTGTGTATTAACTCCTCAGCCATATACAGCTGAGGTGGGACATAAACAAAAGATTGGTCCCTCATTGAATGCTCATTGTTATCCTTTGTACCAGCATTGGGTACGGTGTACGGTTCTGGAGATGGCAATTCCCATGACAATAGGTTGGTGCCCTTGGTTCTTGACTGCATCACCCCTGTTTTTTTATTTGCATTTTTAAAGTGCTCACACAGCCCGCGGGCATCGAGGCGCTGTTACAGGAATATTTTTTTTTGTTTGTTTTTAATTGCTTAATTGTGGTCTTAGTTGCGTAATTGTTGTCTTAGTTGCGTATTTATAACGCGCTTAAATACCCAGAGGTTTCTAACCGTGGACCCGGGGATCGAACCTGTGTTGCTTTGTGTCGTCCTGATTCCAACACGTTGCCACTGCGCTATCCTCCCAGGACGTCAACTTCTGAACCTGTGTATTCTTGGCATTGTCCTCATCCTCTGTCTATTGACTGACTTGAACCCCCTCTTTCTTTTTCCCTCACTGTGTGATGGTAGATGTACTGCAGGGGGCGCATCCGTGGGGGTCGTCTGGCCTCTGTCCACTCCTCCAGAGACAACGCTCGTGTGTCGCTTCTGCTCCGGGGTAGAGCCCCGCGTGCCTGGCTTGGAGGACTGCATCTGCATCAAGTAAGTTTCACAGGTGCCCACAGAATCGTGGTCACTTTTTCTGGTCTGAGGAAGGGCGGGATAAAAGGAGGGAGTCATAAGCGTGGTCTTTCCAATTGCCCCTGATGCTCCAGCAAAGAAAGAGGGGGTTTGCAAGAACACCAGGTTTGGGGGGTGAGCATGAATGACTAAGGTGCACTCTGATGAATATGGATGACTGGGGTCAGAAGTCAAATTACACATAGAAACAACTCAATAAACAAATCGGCTCTCATCAGATTATTACAACTATATAACATTTGAGATACAGAAACATATAGCTTCTTTATACTTTTGGGGATTTTACTAATGCAACATATGGAACTGGAAACGTGAACCACTCATAAAACAAGAGCAACCATGGGCTTAGAAACCAAAGCCCAGGAGGTCCTCACTCCTGCCTGATTCTCAATTTGTCAGGATTGAGAGCTTCTCCTGTAAAACACAACCAGCAGTATTCAGTCTTGGAACTTTGTCTAGCCGGGCTGGAGAGTAAGAACATTTCTGGACGTTCACTCCAGTGGTGGGTACTGCCACAGAGCGCCCTCTCAATGGGACATTCATGTATTTACTGGTTGGTTACTTGCAACAGGTGGATGCATGTCCAGGCCTTGCTTTACAACAGGCAAGACAGGAGACTAGTTGGTGCTTGTGTAGTGTAGCCAAACCTACAGATGTTGGGGGAAGATGGTGCGAGAAAGTTCTGTACGTGAAGTTGAACAAGTATGGCCTCAGGATTTGTCTGTAAGATTGAGTATTAACACCATCTCTCTGCTGGAAGGTGTGAGGAATTCCAGGATATGAACATAAGAAAACCACAATCACACTGTGCTGTAGAAACACACGACGTGTATCTTGGTAGGGTTTTATTCTTAGTAGCAAGGCCCGACACGTGTTTCGACCACACGGTCTTCTTCACGGGCTTGAAATAACACTTTATGAAAGCATGCCCCCCCACTACCCCCCCCCCCCCCCCCCCGGTGAACGAAACTGACTGATCTCACAATTGCATTATCCCGGCAGTGCGGAAAGTAAGATCTAACGATGCGCTGTGGAGCTTGCGCGAGCTAGTAGGCAGCATTGATTGCAAGAATAAAACCCTACCAGGATACACGCCTTGTGTTTCTACAGCGCAGTGCGATTGTGGTTTTCTTGTGTTTATTAGTACAGGGACCCTGGGGCAAGGGGTTCGGACTCACACCATCAGTTCAATATCTTAGGATTTGACAGAGACGTGCCCAGTGGTTCTTCTCTAAAAACTGCCCCAAACAGGTTCTCGTTCGAGTTCCAGGATATGGTCTACAGTACCGCGGCTCGCTACATTAGTCATCAGTTGGAGCCCTTGGGTCATCACGCTTGCTGTGAGGTACTGAAAACACTCTCCACGCGTGAGGGTGGTCCTGAAAGAGAGTCTGAGGCACTGGAAAGACTCAGGAACCTGAACGATATGTGAACAGTAGAAGCATCTTAACCACCAAAGCCAATGAAGAGGAATTATGGAAGTTGCACTCCAGAACGTGCTTCAGGTTGCAGCCCCTGCCATGTAGGATGTAATGGAATTCTGCATTTGGTATACAATGCTTAGAAAAGGATTCCTGACCACTACCTTGAGTTTACTCACAATCAGCACATAGGAGGAAGCAAATGTATTTTTGTTAACTATTTCAGATTAGGGGGCGTTACATTTATAAAAAAAACAGTTTTTCTTCGCGGCTAACGCTGAAAATGTACGCAGCCAAGCTTTACATTCCAGGACCCTTACCCTTGACATGACACGATAGATTATTTATAACACGCTTAATACCTAGAGGTGTCTAAGCGTGGACCCAGGGATCGAAACTGTGTTGCTCCGTGTAGTCTTGCTTCCAAGGCGAGCACGTTGCCGCTGAGCTATCCTCCCTTATGTGCTTCAGCTCCATAGGCCAGATGAGATGATTAGGGCATACAGGAGATGTTGGAAGCGCCACCCGGGTTTGTATTTGGCACACAGGCACTTACTCCTATGCAACGAAATAGAAATTGGACGCTGATATATTACATAGAATGAATTATATTGTCTGAGTAACATGTAACTACTAGATTCTGAATGTGTTCGTAAAATTGGGGTCAGTAGGATTTTACATAAATATATATCCAGTTTTCCTCTCTATTTAGTGCTAAGGGGGGTTTGAGTCTAAAACATCTGGAGAGCCAAAGGTTGCTGACCCCCTGGTCTATCCTTTGGAGGGAAATACCAACTCCACCTTTACACCCACTGACTGAGCCTTCATTTGGCAGAAATCCCTCAAGATGTTTGGGGGGCGTGGAGGCAAGTGCCATGGCCAGATGCTAATTGTACATAGGCTGAAACACATTTACATTGCACCCATACACAGCTGTAACCATCATCGGCTTCAGATCCTCCTTACTAATGGAAGGTATTACAGTTAATTCCACATGCTTACTCTTGGCACTCATTCCCACATGACATACGTGCCAGGCGCCTCAACATGCTGGTGTCGCTAGACATCATGTTTCTGGTGCAGAGAGGAATTTCTTAACTATTGTGAAAAAATAAAGGTTTGATGCCATGTTAGTCCAACAAGATAATCAGACGGAAAGCATGTTTTGATGCGTATTATTGGAGTAACAGACAATGTTAGGCAGTGATAGTTCATGGTCCCCGTGAAGAAATGACCAGCTTGTTTTTTGCTACTCATCTCATTACGTGACCACCATCTGATGACGAGTTCTATCTGTCTTCTAAAGCTAATGTGGGCCACTATCTCAGTGTAATATCCTAAGCTAGTCCAATGAAAGATGTCAAAGCTTGGATTTCCCCGACTGGGGGCTTCCCAGCTAGATTCCTTATGGGATGGCATTGTACCAAGCTGGCATGCGTGGCCCTAGAAAGCATCGAGGACTATTCTTGATGCAGTTGTCTGGGGGTAGTAAACTCTTGTCCGCTGCTACGCCGCATTCTCTTCTCCTGCAGAATGCAGTGATGGCACCTGTGGAGTCAGCAGGTGCTGCTGCCACCAGCAACCCCTGCAATGCAAGACCTGAGGCTCTGCTGGGGCAAAGCCTTGACTTCTAGAGGGCCAGCACCGGCCAATGGCAGAGTTCCATGTTCAGAGCATTAGTAATAAGTCATCGCACTACCCTTGTTAGAATTCATTGAGTGTGCTTGGGCTTGTCGCATGACCGCTCTTCCCCGTACTGTGCTATTTTTACAAGCGCCATCTAGCCAGGGTCCCAGGTCCTGAGAGTGGTGGTCCCTGCCATGAGTACGAGGTCACCTGTCCGTTATCCCAAATATCCCACCACAGTAGCTCCCAGCCACAGGCTCACCATGACGGTTCCCACACCACACGCGGCCAATGGCCCAATGCTGGCCCACATAATATGTGGGGGTTCCTCCAATGCTGCCCCCTCTTTGCAATCTGAGACTACTAAGCCTCGATTTACAACGGATATAGAAATATTGCAGATACCAGAATTCAAAGCCAACATCAGGACTAGGTGAACTACACAGAACCCTATAGTCTCTCTATGCGGGAGCTCAAGGCTTTACATGAAAGTAGGAAAGCGGGATACAGTCAGGCCTCACCTCGGAGCAGCATGGCATTGAGTCTTCATTACAGGTTATGCACACATTAAGAAACACAGATGACTATTCTGTACTTTTGCCTAATCCACAGGTGTTCTCGTTTTCAAGCCATTTATTTCACTTCCCCTCCTACTGCGGTCTTCATTGCCTCTCACATGTGTGTTACCATCTTCCTGTCATTCTGCTTGCTCTCTATTTTCCCTCGTCTCTTTTCTGCCTCTTCTTCACTCTATTTCACCATCTCGCCTCTCTCCATACAATCAACTCTCCTATGCTTTGCATATCTCTCCATCACTGTTGCCTGCGAGGGTTTATAGTCATAATATCGAAAAAATAATGTCGAATTACAAAAATGTAGAAAAAAACATGTCGAATTCAAAAATGTCGAAAACACATACATATAATAGAAAAAGTCATTAATTCGAAAATAAAATGTTGAAAAAAAATCGAAAAACCAATGTTAAAATAACTATGTAAAATGTCACACATACTAACGTTTTTTATTGGGGGGGGTCCCCCCCAAACCCCCCATCCCAAACCCCTACCCCAACCCTCCACTCCTCCCCATCCCCCCCAACACCCCCCATGGATATACCTTTAATTTTTTTAAAAAAGTATTTAATAAAACATTAATTAAATAATTAATTATTAAAAAAACCCATCCCAAACCCCTACCCCAACCCCCCCCTCCTCCCCATCCCCCCCACTCACCATGGATATACCTTTAACCATTTAAAAAAATTATGTTTTATAAAATATAATTAATTAATTATTTATTTAAACATTAATTCGAAAAAAAATCGAAAAAAATTCGATATTTTTGTAATTCGACATTTTTATTTTCGACTAAATATTTTCGACATTTTGACTTTCGACATTATTGTATTCGACATTATGACTGGACACCGCCTGCGAGTGGTCCCCAATACATCAGGGGCACCGTTGAGCAGGGGGAGCCTTGTAGCCTCCTTTTCTCGCCATACCTCTCAAAACCTCTCTCCTAAAGCCGTTTTCTTACCTTTCTCTCTAGGGCAAAATCTTCATTTGGTCTGATGGGTCTACATACAACTTCCAGAACTGGGCCCCTGGCGAGCCCAACAACAGCGGTGGACAGGAATTCTGCATTGAGATGTATGGTAAGGGAAAGGCTGGTGCCACTGAGTGCCGCCAGCTAAAACATTTGATGCTATGAAATGAGCAGAAGCATTGACTGTAGCTGCCGCTGCTCCCAAGCAGCAAGGACATGATAAAGGGAAAAGAAAAAGGTGAAGGCCATAGAAGCTCTTCCAACGCCCACAATGTGGGCATGCGTTCTATCATGAGATGTGTGAAGAGTATGTGTGTGGCGAGTGCATGCAATTAAGAATCCAACTCAGACCCCTCTATGACAGCGCTTGCATGTGGCAAGGGTAGCAGGGTGCAGTACATTGTCAATACAAGTTACAAATGTGGCTCCATGTCGACTGGCCGTGGCAAAATGGCATTTCACCAAAACCAGAAGGGATCCTTGCACTAGTCGTGCCCTGGCAATTCTGAGTGCAGGGAGTTGGGGGTATACACAAGGTGATAGGGTTATGAGTGGGCAGCATGATGGAGAATGGTCAGATAATGGGTCTTATACTCTGGGAAATGCAGCATCCAAATGCCTGTACAACCTCTGATATTCGTGCCCTAAGAGGGCTCTCTCGCCTCAGCTGAACCAAGGGCCACACCTGTCCAACATAACTGGTGGCGCATGACAGTGAGATGGGAAGATGAACTCTGACTTCAGGTGGACCAGGGCCACCACTGCTTCTGGATCCTGGAGGAGCATAAGCAGAGGGAAACAAGAGCAGGAAGTTCAAGGGGATCCCTGAACTATCATTCTCAAAGCACACAGTGAACCCCGAAATATGTATAAAGTCCCAGCTATGTAGGTGGGTAGAGGGCTGTTTTTTGGATGGTGTGACATGAAGGAAGTGTGCTCTTCCCATAAGGCCCATTGTAGTGTAAACCTGATGGGGGGGGGGTGCAGTCAAGGCAGCTCCCTCCATTAGAACCTCTAGCAAGATTCATATCTGAGAATTCCCATGAATGGGTTTGTGAAATTTAGATTCTGGCCAAAATGAATCATTTTTCACTTTGTGAAATCAGGAAATTATTTATTTATGTTCCGGTTGCAAGCCCTCCAGCAAAAAATTGATTTGGGGGACTTTAGTCAGCAAAATGATTGTAAAACTCAAGTGAAGAATGTCTATTAGGCTTCCTTAAAGAAATACTGCACAAATACTTTGAGGGATATTTTATCAGATAAACATGTGTAAACCGCCACTTTAAGGTTTTCACTGATAAAGAGGCCAACACAAACCCAATATCCTCTATCGTTATATTAGCGAAATGAATGGGAAGGTCTCAAATCCTCTCATTACTTTGCAGAGAAATGTCAAATCTCTTCTTACCAACAAAGTAAAAGAAACGATCAAGTAAATATTTGCACAGCATGTGCTTGACATTGCAACTCACGTGCCTGACAAAAAGGCATATACCGGAAGCGTTTGCTTCGGGTTTTCTCAGATAACTCTTGACAGGTGTTACTAGTTTGCTGAGAAAATCTCAAGCGAAAGTCCGATTGCGACTTTTTAGCAGCAATGTTGACCGTTTTGAAACCCATAAAACAAGCTTTTTGGAGGGACATTCTTTCTATGACATGAACTGATTGCACTTATTTTGAATGTTGTATATACACCCTAATTTCACAACACTTATACACATGTGCAAAAGTAAAAATCGTATGCAAGGTGCACAATTTCCCCAAAATGGAAAATGGCAAATCCCCGTTTTTTGCGCAATTCTAATTGTTGCATGTAGTGGTATTCAATTAGCCCCCATACATCTCTTTTTCCTAGTAATAAACTAGGGGCGCGATTCATGGTCCATTTAGCGCAGTGCAACTTACTCTCGCACTGGGCTGAATGGGTCGAATTCACGGTGCAAATAGTACTTTTTCCATTGAGGTCTGAATAAGGCCCCGTTCCACGTGTTTGTTGGCAGTGGAAAGTAATTCTGCACCGCACTACGTTCCATGAATGAAGCCGTAAACATCTAACCATCATTTTTTTTATTTTGGACCTTGATTGTTTGAAATAACTCTGGGTTTCCCATAAAAGCCACAGCAGACAAAAGTTACATAGACGGTAAAGAGGACACAAAGGTACGCTAAACTCATGGACTATGTGCTTTACCTGTGGGACAGAGAAAGGAAGAACTATAGCAACTAGAGCTGCACTCAGGAGCTATTTGGAGGATAAGGGGGACAAAAGTGAAACGCTTGAACCACACCCTATGACTGTGGATCCCGTACAATGGACCTGGATTTCTTTTTGCCTCCTAGGCTCGTCCTTTTTGCATAGACTTGCATAATAGCCTGGCAGTTAAGGAGTTAAGGTGTTCCAAGTCATGCAGGTGCAAGTTTCTATGAGCATGTCCATGTATATAGTTCCTTCAGGGGTATATGTAGCTACCATAAAGAGCATTTCCACTTGGTACTGACTATTGAATGTCATGGCCCATATGCAGTCTGGTCCATCCAGCCTAGCTGCACTCTCCTCTTCATGTGCTGGTTGGCTCAGTGCTATTGTGTTCAGGTTACTGCCACAGGCCATTATTCACTTATTATTGTCCCTACCCCATCTCATGCAGAAGGATCCTCCATGCACTCATTATCCTGTTCATGAAATAGAGGGTGACGTTGACCAGGCTCTCTTCTTGATATTGCCTTACATGTCCCTCAACGTCTCCTAAGGCCTCTTATCCTTCACCTTTATCCAGCAATGTCCTCTTCTCTCCACTCCTTGCCTGACACTTCTGTTTTCTCTTTCAGCCAATGGGCAATGGAATGACCTGGCCTGTCAACATAAACAGTCCTTTATCTGCGAATATCGTCTGAAGCGCCGGACAGACCAGGAGGAGGAGGAGGACGAAGACATGGATTAAGATTGAGTCTATTCTCACTTGCCAGCTCCTTGAAGCCCAATTACTGCAGGATAACGCTTTTCTGCTTGTGCTTCAATAAACCACTTGTAAGATCACTCAACACAATCATATGTAATCCAAACAGACACCCGAGCCGAGTCAACCGTATGCACCCCCTGGAGTAATGATGGACCTTGAGTGATCATGTCCCTGCGTGATTCTAAAGGACTGTTGGTCCAATCATTGTGAAGGAAGACTATCCAGCTGTAGTGATGTGCGCTCGCCCTCCCTTTCATTTACTGCTCAGCCAATCAATAAAATATTCATGCATCTATCAAGGAATCATGATTTTCTCTGAGGGGCAGATACAGGCGTGAGGTTCTTTTGGACCATGGTTTGAAGGGTATATAGCTTGAAGGGCAGTTTAAGCTCTGCACACCTGGCCGCAAGATGTTACCCTTAGCCGATGACTATCTCGCAGCCGCATTTCTCATACTATGTCCATTATACATACATCACTCCTGTACAGCATCTGGACCGTCTAATAATGTTTTACCGTTGTATGTCACAATTATGACTTTCTCATTTTGATCAACTTCAAGAAAATGTCCCCTTTTGACATTTCGACAACATGGACTTTTTATATAAATGGGAGTTGCCACTGCAGAGCCCCTCCTGCTCACCCTTTCCCTTTTCTTCCAATCTCTGTCCTTTTTCATGTTTTCCCTTTTTGAAACCCATTTTCCATGCCTTCCCTAACTGTGTATGGTCATCATTCAAAGAATGGATCGTCAAAATGTGATGTGTCATTTTTGTTCAGTCAAATAGACTGAACACAAAGTTGTACGCGCTTACACGCCTCCAAAAGTGCTGAGAACTGTATAAATGAAACAATGAAAGAAAGTGATGGGGACATGGGACTTACATCCACTAGAAGACTGAGAAAACTGAGATCAAATCAGGGATAATACTCAAACTACACCAAACCCATGAATATAGAATACTCTATGTTTCACATCTTACACTGCAGAAGCTGCGTATTATGGGAGGTACGGCGGTAAAAACCAAAAGTCACAACTTTTCCTAGCGGTTAATCATTATAAACTAATGCTTGTGTAAGATAGTCAACACTCACTACACAGCAACGATGATATCAATTCTCCTACATCCACAACTTGTTAGGCATTGGCAAATACATGCATTCCAGAGTGGCAAAGTGCTGTGTCTGCTCTTCAATTCTCGACATCTTCTTCTCACAACCATCTCTTTGATGCATGTTTACAGATGTGTTGCCACAACAGTAACTCTCCCCGCTATGGTAGATATCGTTGGGGGGTAATTGCGGATACATGCGATTGGAAACCCACGTGCACTTCTTAGGGAACTTTCACAAAGATCAACAGAGCAAGACTATCCGAGTCAGAAAGACAAATCTTCCCACAACAAACCAGAATCACCCGCTATTTAGATGGTTCGCCAAGGATGAACATCGAAAGTCACAAGGTTGGCGCTGGGTGCAGGGTAAGAATATTTAGGGTGAGCTTAATAAATAGAGTACTTGTAGGATGGTTGGTAGGTTGGTAGTGATTGATTGGCACCTAGTTAAATAGTTAGATTTAGAGTCTTTCTTCATGTGGGTGGATGAGATACATGTCACAGGGTCACATCTGGGAGGGGGAGCGGGAAGAGTCAAGAATGCCTGATGTCAAATTGTGGGAAATCCCCACTCACTTGATTTTTCTGGGAGGGAACAGGAGAGATTTGGGGAGGTGGTGGGTGATGCATCGGTTGGTGTTGGCCTCTTGAAGTGACTGGACTAGACACATGCCATCGGGTGACACCTGGGAGGGGGAGTGGAAGGAGCTGAGTATGCATAAGGGCAGTTTTTGAAAGAGACCTGTTCACCTAATTTTGCTGGCAGGCAGCAGCAACAGAGATTCAGGGAGGCAGGTGACAGACATTTTAAGAACTTTGGTACAAAATGGCAGCACCTTAACAATCAGAGGCAGTGGGAGGGCGGGCTTCTTGTGGTCTCTTCATTCCTGCAGCTGCACATCCTGTGTGCACTAAGGAGGCCAGAATTCCACATTTGAAGGCATCTGTCATTCACCTCAAATTCCACGCTCCCGGTCCCAAGTCACTGTGTGGTATATGCACCACTACAAGAACATGAACGAGTCTTGAAGCACTGCAATGAACATCTACTGAGAGCAATAAAGAAGGTGGATCATTCTGTTTTATCCACTATGTCGAGGGCAGAAGTAGAGGTGCACTGATCTTATATACCACAAATCAGGAACGATCCACAGATGGAGTACTTGGGCAGCGTGGGAAAATTGCAAACCCCATCCCTCTATCTCCAATACCCAGACACACTGGATCAGATAGTATTGATAATGAGATAGATAATGCTCAGGACAAGGATTATGTTGCATCAGAGTCCAGACAGATGCAAGCATTGCTGATGGGAAGTAGTAATACCAAGGGGGATGGCACCACAGGTGTAGAGGCTGCACTATGAATAGAAGCACACCGCACCTGTATACAGTTTGCTTGAGAATGAGTCTTCCTGTCACAGATCAGACATAACATTGCATCATTATGTGGCATCCAGAACATCAACAGCCCCACAATTGCGGGCACCATCATGCCACATGAACCCCGCGAGCCTACTGCTTCAGTAAACATTCTAGCTTTATTTTCTGAGAATAGAGAGCAACCCAATCTGGCTGAAAATGGGGTGCAAAGGGAAGGCAGGGACCAAATTGGGTACCATGTCTATGCCATCCCATATGCATCGACATCATGCACAGGCATGGGAAAATGTCAAAGGATCTGTGATGCATACCTCAGCGTACAATCAGATATGTAGTATACCTCCAACAGTATACATTATTACCTCTGAAAATACAACTGGACCAGTGCTTGGCACCAGGCCCGCACCCGACACCTGAGAAGGCATAGCAGTAACCCATCAAGGCAGTGTTATAAAAGCATTTGGACATGGACAGAAACATCACAATTTCTCATGCTCGATGCTTAACTGTTGGCAATGGATCTCTTACCCAAATCATGTATGTATTAATTTTTTATTGAATGTTTGGTAAAAATAAACGAACTAATGGAAAACTCTAGATTTTGGCACCACTGAGGAGTTCCGGTATGAGGTGCTTTTGCCAGCAAAGTGGAGGAAATTCTATAATAAGAATAGGGCTCCAATGATGTGGGTTCTAGAGCAGTCAGTGGGGCAAAACGTTAATCATTCATCTGTGAATAAGTCGTCAGAGCATTGACTTCCCGACTTCCAAGCCTGGGTGGCCTTTCCTACCCCGGACAGACAAAAGAAGTCAGCGATTAATTCAAGGGCAGCAGGTGTGTGAAATTCACCACCAGGCAACCCTGTGTATGAAAAGGTTTCTGGGCAGATGACCTCTGAGAGAAGGGTGGGGGTGGTGGTGGAAGCACAGTGGCTAAGGCCTCAGTTTGCATTTTGGACTTGTGGCATCAGGCAATGGATGAAGTGTCAATGCTGCCTCATAAACTGGATTATCAATGCACACCCCATGCATCGTGAATGTCCTTCACCTTGTGGACTCACGCTTTATTATCACATCTGACCTTGTGCTATGGCCCGGAAGATCATCTCCCATTTCAGCCATGATTACCATGTTAAACATGCACACCACCAACTAGAATTGCATCACAAGTTGCCACTGCACAACCTGAAGACCTCATTGGCCCTCACATAAACTTTAATTTGAACCATGAGCAGGACAATGTCATCATAGATTACTGCA
The DNA here is from genome assembly GCF_040938575.1 of Ambystoma mexicanum. NCBI lineage: Eukaryota > Metazoa > Chordata > Amphibia > Caudata > Ambystomatidae > Ambystoma > Ambystoma mexicanum. The sequence continues at coordinate 83,200,519 of NC_090930.1, read as the reverse complement.
ACACTCACAGCAGAGCTCTAGATGGGGAATTTTTAACAGTGACGGTGCTACTGCTGTCTACCTTCTACTGTGCCTATGACCTTTCACGGAGGATATCAAGCGGCCAATCCATTCAAATGCATCCATAACTTGAGTGTGGGTCTTTGTCTGGTGTTACTGTTTAAATTAAACCTGACCAACATGATGAGGACGTATGCCTTGACAGGTCATGCCGATGTGGCAGGGCTTGTGGGGGACTCCATTCAACCTTGAATGGTGATTCACAGGTTGTAAGATTTAAAGGCAGCATTGCGTTGCCTCTTTTATGGACCCACATTTAAATGTAAAAATGGCTGCTTTTCATCGGCATATCTCAGGGAGAAGGACTTGCAGCAAGCATCACAAGATGGAACCAATGGGCAAATGTGCAAGAATACTTTGCAGCAGTGCTTTCAACATTAATTGGAGAAAGAACAAATGCATCAGGAAGAACAAGCCAAAATGTTACCAACTTCATCAGAAATTTCAAGCTCTCAGAACAGAGCAACATCACTGGTAGTACATCACTAACTCCTGTTCAAAGGTTTTTAAGCCGTGCAGGCACTGCCTACAGGAAGGAGAAACTGTGGGACACCATCCCCAGTGACGTGGGTGGCATGCACACAGACAGGACATCAACAGGTGAACAGAGGAGGCCATTAGCCTCTTAGATACTTGAATGCCCACTTCCCTTCACAGGAAAGGATGATGATAGTTCCAGAACAGGTACAGCAAGCAGTATGACGGCCAGCAGCATTTGCGCAAGTTGTTGTAAAATCGCTTGGAAGACTTAACAGGACAATACATCTTTTTCAAGACAACATTACATTTCCTGGTATAATCCCCTGCCAGGAATATCCCTCCTTCGCTCACACAGATCCCCTGGTGGACTTTCCTGCCCTGTATCTCTTAAAAAAGGTTTCACTACTGGATGCTCTTATTAGGTCTCTCCGCAACATTCACTTTTCTCTTAAATGTTTTCACAATTGAACCTCCTTTGTAGCACACTGCTAAGATTTCATTGCGGCATTTAGTTGTTTTTTCTTTACCCGCTTCAAGCTCCTTCTGTCATGCCTAGCCGGTTGTAGAATACATTAATCTGCCAACTGCTTCTGATTTCCTGGAATGTTATAAACTTTAAACGGTTTGCTGTGTCCTTGTAACTCAAAGTATTCTGACAACTAACCGCACATAATATCTTGTACCGCCATGTGCCCTCCCTGCAAAGCCTCGCCTTAACCTTCATTTGGGTAGCCATCTATCCGGCTACAGCATTTTCCATCAATTAACTGTATTTGTTGGAGCATGCTCAACGAGGCTTTTCTTAAAACAGCAAGCTGAATTCTCTTCTGGTGCAATTTTTAAAATGGCATCTTGTCATGTTTTGTTTCTGCTGCAAGACACATTTGCTCTGAATGTATTTGCTGCATAACGAGGCCTGGTGCATGCCTGACACATGATTTTTCTACCTATGGGTATGCTGCAACATGACCCGACCTATAGAAATTCTGCCCTAATAATGTCCCTATTTGTGTAGCAAAACTAACTATTCTTTGTGCCAGCTGCATTTCCAGGAGAGTTTTATCAATATCGGAAGACTCGTCCCTCCCTTCCTCCTCACCTTTATCCTCGGTGGAGCTTTCTTGAGGGTCTGCCTTCGTCTTTCCTTTGGTCTTCCTCTTCTTTTCCTCCTTCCGATCTTTCTTCTTTTCGTGAAGATAAGGGCGTGCTCCTTTGGAGGCCATGTTGTCAGACAAAAATAACCAAACAACCTGGTTTCCCCGGGAGCAAACCCTAGACAGGTAAAAAGCTGAAAGGCAGAAAAAAACCTGTAGTGGATCTAGCAGAGAGATGGTTTTCCAGTGACTAAATCCAAGAGAGATACTGGAGTCTAATCAGACGATCAACTGAAGAAAGGTATATCAGTGTCCAGATCCCAAAGAGAGCTGGAAATCCCAGGTGTCTCTGAGAAAGTTGCACTGCTGTACGGAGCTGCAGTCGGGAGTGAGAGTGACTGTAACTGTCCCAGGTGAGTGTGGGCAGATGGACAGGACAAAGATAACAGGGATTTCGGAAGCGAGAGAGAGAGAGAGAGAGAGAGAGAGAGAGAGATGACTCAACCAAGGGAAGGGAGAACTCAGAAGAGGGAAAGCCAGATGAGCTGGGACATGACCAGGCAAAGGGGAGAACGCAGAAAGAGAGAGAGAGCAGCTCCCGAGAGGAGCAGAGAAAGGCAAGAGAGAGCATTACGGCGGGCGGGAGCAAAGCCATAATCAAGTAGCTGCAGAAGGACAAAAGAAACAGGACGGAGCGAAGCTTCAATGACAGAGGAAATCTAGCGTCTCACCAAAAGGAAGCACAATGGTTACAACGCACCGGACCACTTTCTGAGAGGGAGTAAAATGCTGGCGGTGGCCATCTTGGAATAAAAACTAGACCGCTCAGGGAGGAACGGCCCGTGATGTGATGTACAGTTCAATGGATTTTCCAACGGTGCCAGAGTATCCAGGGGTGCTGCGTGACAGTATAACCCTTCTTCCTCACGGGGCCTCACGGTTTTCCTGAATGTAGTCTATGGAACCTTCTTATGAGAAGAGAGGCATGAAGGCATCTGTCCTTTCAGCTTTGGAATACCCCTTCCAATGTACCAAGTACTTGAGCACACCTCGCTGATATTTGGAATCAACAGGGCGAGAGACTTCGTACTCCTCAGGCTCCGCAGGTTTCGACACCTTTTTGAGAGTCTACCTAATAGCACATCAGTGGTTTAACTAAATTCAGAGAGTCCACCTAATAGTATTTCTGTGGTTTAATTGCTTCTTGAGAGAGTGTCCATAATAACATATCCATTGTGTAAATTGCATTTAGATAGTCTGCCTATTACCATATAAGTGGTCTAGTTGCACTCGAAAATCCCCCCAATAGCATACTGTGGTGTAATTGCATTAAGAAAGTGTGATGAATAGCATATCTGTGCTATAGTTGCATTTGTTAGTCTGCCTAATAGCATATCTGTGGTCTAGTTTGCACTTAGAATATCCACTCAATAGCATAGCTGTGGTTTAATTGCACATTGAGAGTCCACCTAAAAGCATATCTGTGATATAATTGCATTTAGAGAGTCCATATAATAGCATATCTGTGGTTTAATGGCATTTTGATAGTGCACCTAATAACATATCAATTGTGTAATTGCAATTAGAAAGTCTGACTATTACCATATCTGTGGTCTAGTTGCATTTGAAAATCCCCCAAATAGCATATCTGTGGTGTAATTGCATTTTGAAAGTGTGCTGAATACCATATCTGTGCTCTAGTTGAAAGTCTGCCTAATAGCATATCTTTGGTCTAGTTTGCATTTAGAAAATCCACCCAATAACATTTAGAAAGTCTGCCTATTAACATATCTGTGTTTGAGTCGCATTTGAAAATCTGTCTACTAACATATTTGTGGTCTTGTTTCATTCGAATGTCCAGCTAATATCATATATGTGGTGTAATTGCATTTAAGAATCAGCCTAATAACATATCTATTGTGTAATTGCATTTAGAATGTCCGCCCAATAGCTTATCTATGGTGTAATTGCATTTAGAAAGTCCTCCGAATAGATCTGTGGTCTACCTGCAATTGAAATCTGCCTATTAGCCTTGCCGAGGTCTGGTTGCATTTGAAAGTCTACCTACTAGCATATCTGTGGTCTAGATTTGAATTTGAAGTCCTTCTGTAATAAAGTTGCATTTAGAAAGTCCACCAAATAGCATAGCTGTGGTCAAGTTTGCATGTGGAGAGTCCACCCAACATCTAGCATTTAACATATCTGCGGAGTAGTTGCATTTAGAAACCGTGCCAATTAGCATACCTATGGTCTAGTTGCACTTCAAAGTCCACCTAAAAACATATCGAGGGTGTTGTTGCATTTGATAGTCTGCCTTGCAGGATTCCTATAATCTAGCCTGCTTGATAAAATGTCTACCTAAGAGCGTATCTGTGCTGTAGTTGCATTTGAAAGTCGGCCCTAACATAATTGTTGCTATTAGAAGGTCCACATAATAGCAGATCATTGGGCTGGTTGCATTTGAAAGTCTGCCTAATAGCATATCTATGACCCAGTTGCTTCTTGAAAGTCTGCCTATCACATAACTGTCGCCTAGTAGAATTCAGAAAGTCCACCAATAGCACATCAGTGGTTTAGATACATTTAGAAGGACCACCTAATTGCATATCAGTGGTCTAATTGCATCTTGAAAGCCTGCCTAAAAGCACATCAATGGCTTAGTTGCGGTTAAAAATCGCCCAATAGCATATCCGTGATTTAGTTGCACTTGAAAAGCCGGTCTCTTAGCACACTCAATGTCTAGCTGTATTCTGAAAGTCTAAACAGCAACTGTAATATAGTTGAACTTAGAAATCGTCAATAATCTCACCCTTGAAAAACGGTAAATAACCTCTCGCTGTGATATAGTTGTACTTAGAATCTGTGAATAATACAGCCCCCCGATATAACTTAATTTAGGAATGTGAATAATCTCACCCTGTAACATAGTTGAAATTATAAGTGTGACCTGGGTTATATTTAGACATATATATCTACACCACCGTATGGTATAGTCACACTTTATAACTGTAGCCAATCTCACCATATGGTAACATTGGAATTAGAAAGTGTGAATAATGTCAACCTGCACACAGTAAAAATCAGATTATGTGAATAATATCACCCTGTTTAGTTGAACCTAGAAACTGTGAATAATCACACCTGGTGGTATAGTTGAACTCAGAAAATGTGAATTATCACTAGTTACAGCTGTAGTACTGTTAATCATAAAGAGAGTAAACAACTAACAACCAGTGGATATAGCTAAAGTGGGAAGGTGTAAACGAAATCAATCAACCCCATCTATATCACAGATCAAACTAATCCAAACCATGAGTACAGTCTATTCACTAAGGTCTGCCGAATATGACCCCCACACGCCCCCCCCTCCACCCACCAACCCTACCTCCCACCCCCCCTCCCCAAACCATGCCACACTCCACCACATCCCCTACCCATCGCCTTTCCAAACACCAAGCCAGAGGGGCACGATGGCGAGCCAACCACCCTAAGACAATTGCTCCTCCCATCCCCTCTACCCGTCAGCAGACTACGATCATACCCGCTCCATTCGCTAGCCTCCCAAACACACCCAGCCCTGCAACCATCCATCCCCTGCTTCCCTCATCTACACCAACCATCATCCCCCGCCGCCCACACTCCTTCCCCTCCCTAAAAACTGCACGCCTCGCCCTAGCAAGAACAATAGTTAGTTCCCTTTCTCCCTCTGACCCCCCTGCCCTCTCTCACACGCCAATCGCAGCAAAGACACTGAATAGAAAACGCACCTGGTCCCCCTCAATCTCTCAGTACTCATCGCCCCTCCTACCTCGATCCACCACCTCATCCTCCCAATCACGATCATCACCACCCTCCCCCCTCTCTCACCCTGCCTGAAACCCCTCTCCCTCGAATTCTCACTGTCCACTACTGAAACTCCTAACACTGCACCTTCAAATCCCCTGTGCCAAACCCAATCATCCCATCTCACCCATCCAAACCCTCCACCACCCAAACCCACCAACTTATTTTCTCGCCTACTCTTCCCATCGACCACCAACCACCCCACCACTCTCCAGTTTCCACCCTCTCCCCGCCCAAACCCCATCTCTGCCTCTCCCACATCATCCTCCTCTACCGAAGTAAAGTGCATCCTTTTTAATGCCTGATCTGTAGCGAAAAACAGACACTGCATCTTTGACCTCCTCTCCTCTGACAAACCGGTCTGGTCTTTATCACTGAAACCTGGTTCTCTGACGACTTCTCCCCTATCACCAATGAAGCATCCCCCACCACCCCCCGACTACTCCCTCATCCCACTGAACCGTCCCTCTAGAGGAGGAGGAATAGCAATCACCTTCAAGTATCACTTCCATGCCTCAATCGTCAACAACCAACCACCCATTCCTTCTTGTGAATGAATCCTCGTAAAACTATCCTTCCCCCATTCGTTCTCCCACAGCTTAATAATCATCTACAGACCCCCTGGCTACGAGAGAAAATTTTCAAACAACCTCTGCAACTCTATTGCCACCCTCCAACTAAACCATCCCAAGCTCACCGGTCTAGGAGATTTCAACATATGGCTCGACATTCCCACCAACTCTATGACCCACTCTCTGGTTGACGGCCTAGACGCGATTAACTTCCAACCCCACATAAAGGGCCCAACTCACTATAAAGGACACACACACTAGATGCCATCTTCAGCTCCCACAACCTGATACAGTTAAACCCCCCTCCCCTGTCACCTGGTCCAATCACTTTGTTGTATCTTTTACCATTCACTCACCCAACCCGCTCCCCTTACACGAACCTGAAACTCTGAATCTATGCAAATGCTGGAAGAAACTAAAAATCCTTCCTGACGTAGCTAACGCCCTCCTTCAGTCTCCTCCTCCTACTAAGTTATCAGAGCGATCCAGACGTGGATCCCTTGCTCACTGTTCTTAGAGAGGCAACAGTTTCTCCTCGCTGATGATGCCAAACGATGCTGAAACATGTGTATGGGGTTGCTGTGGTGCTCTTGTTCAGAGGAGAAATGCCTAGCATTTCGGTGCTGGACTGCCCCTGGGCATGACAAAGACTGATAAGTGGGGAAATGTCTTCTCTGTGAAAGGGACAGTGAGCTAAAGACTTGGTAGAGTCTCTCCCAGCGGTTATTCACCCAGGAACAGGTCATTGGGCTGTGTTCGTGCTGGTAGAGAGATTCCCAGACCCCCCTTTGTTTTGCATAATTCAACTTTGGGTTTCACCCTAAGTTAACAGGGCGATCCAGACGTGGACCCCTTGCTCACTGTTCTTAGAGAGGCAACAGTTTCACCTCACTGATGATGCCAAACAAGGCTGAAACATGTGTATGGGGTTACTGATGGTACTCTTGTTCAGCGGAAAATTGCCTAGCATTTCGGCGCTGGACTGCCCCTGGGCAGGACAAAGGCTGATAAGTGGGGACATTTCTTCTCTGTGAAAGGGACAGTGAGCTAAAGACTTGGTAGAGTCTCTCCTAGGGGTTATTCACGCAAGAACAGGTCATTGGGCTGTGTTCATGCTGGTAGAAAGATTCCCAGACTCCCCTTTGTTTTGCATAAATTAACTGGGTTTCACCCTTAGTTAACAGGGCGATCCAGACGTGGACCCCTTGCCCACTGTTCTTAGAGAGGCAACAGTTTAACCTCACTGATGATGCCCAGCAAGGCTGAAACACGTGTATGGGGTTACTGATGGTACTCTTGTTCAGAGGAGAATTGCATAGCATTTCGGCACTGGACTGCCCCTGGGCAGGACAAAGGCTGATAAGCAGGGAAATTTCTTCTCTGTGAAAGGGACAGTGAGCTTAAGACTTGGTAGAGTCTCTCCCAGGGGTTATTCACCCAAGAACAGGTCATTGGGCTGTGTTCGTGCTGGTAGAGAGATTCCCAGACCCCCCTTTGTTTTGCATAAATTAACTTTGGGTTTCACCCTAAGTTAACAGGGTGATCCAGACGTGGACCCCTTGCTCACTGGTCTTAGAGAGGCAACAGTTTCACCTCATTGATGATGCCCAATAAGGCTGAAACACGTGTATGGGGTTACTGATGGTACTCTTGTTCAGAGGAGAATTGCCTAGCATTTCGGAGCTGCACTGCCCCTGGGCCGGACAAAGGCTGATATGTGGGGACATTTCTTCTCTGTGAAAGGGACAGTGAGATAAAGACTTGGTAGAGTCTATCCCAGGGGTTATTCACCCGAGAACAGGTCATTGGGCTGTGTTCGTGCTGGTAGAGAGAGTCCCAGACCCACCTTTGTTTTGCATAAATTAACTTTGGGTTTCACCCTAAATTAACAGGGTGATCCAGAGGTGGACCCCTTGCTCACTGTTCTTAGAGAGGCAACAGTTTCACCTCATTGATGATGCCCAATAAGGCTGAAACACGTGTATGGGGTTACTGATGGTACTCTTGTTCAGAGGAGAATTGCTTAGCATTTCGGAGCTGGACTGCCCCTGGGCAGGACAAAGGCTGATATGCAGGGAAATGTCTTCTCTGTGAAAGGGACAGTGAGATAAAGACTTGGTAGAGTCTATCCCAGGGGTTATTCACCCGAGAACAGGTCATTGGGCTGTGTTCGTGCTGGTAGAGAGAGTCCCAGACCCACCTTTGTTTTGCATAAATTAACTTTGGGTTTCACCCTAAATTAACAGGGTGATCCAGACGTGGACCCCTTGCTCACTGTTCTTAGAGAGGCAACAGTTTCACCTCACTGATGAAGCCAAACAATGCTGAAACATGTGTATGGGGTTACTGATGGTACTCTTGTTCAGAGGAGAATTGCCTAGCATTTCGGAGCTGGACTGCCCCTGGACAGGACAAAGGCTGATATGCAGGGGACATTTCTTCTCTATGAAAGGGACAGTGAGCTAAAGATTTGGTAGAGTCTCTCCCAGGGGTTATTCACCCAAGAACAGGTCATCGGGCTGTGTTCGTGTTTGTAGAGAGATTCCCAGACCCCTCCTTGTTTTGCATAAATTAATTTTGTGTCTCACCCTAAATTAACAGGGCAATCCAGACGTGGACCCCTTGCTCACTGTTCTTATAGAGGCGCAGCTTCACTTCACTGATGATGCCCAACAAGGCTGAAACAGTGTATGGGGTTGCTGTTGTGCTCTTGTTCAGAGGAGAAATGCATAGCATTTTGGTGCTGGACTGCCCCTGGGCATGACAAAGACTGATAAGTGGGGAAATGTCTTCTATGTGAAAGGGACAGTGAGCTAAAGACTTGGTAGAGTCTCTCCCAGCGGTTATTCACCCAAGAACAGGTCATTGGGCTGTGTTCGTGCTGGTAGAGAGATTCCCAGACCCCCCTTTGTTTTGCATAATTCAACTTTGGGTTTCACCCTAAGTTAACAGGGCGATCCAGACGTGGACCCCTTGCTCACTGTTCTTAGAGAGGCAACCGTTTCACCTCACTGATGATGCCAACCAATGCTGAAACATGTGTATGGGGTTACTGATGGTACTCCTGTTCAGAGGAGAATTGCCTAGCATTTCCGTGCTGGATTGCCCCTGGGCAGGACAAAGGCTGATAAGCAGGGAAATTTCTTCTCTGTGAAAGGGACAGTGATCTAAAGACTTGGTAGAGTCTCTCCCAGGGGTTATTCACCCAAGAACAGGTCATTGGGCTGTGTTCGTGCTGGTAGAGAGATTCCCAGACCCCCCGTTGTTTTGCATAAATTAACTGGGTTTCACCCTAAGTTAACAGGGCGATCCAGACGTGGACCCCTTGCCCACTGTTCTTAGAAAGGCAACAGTTTAACCTCACTGATGATGCCCAGCAAGGCTGAAACACATGTATGGGGTTACTGATGGTACTCTTGTTCAGAGGAGAATTGCCTAGCATTTCGGAGCTGGACTGCCCCTGGGCAGGAGAAAGGCTGATATGTGGGGAAATTTCTTCTCTGTGAAAGGGACAGTGAGTTAGAGACTTGGTCTCCCCCAGGGGTTATTCACCCAAGAACAGGTCATTGGGCTGTGTTCGTGCTGGTAGAGGGATTCCCAGACCCCCCTTTGTTTTGCATAAATTAACTTTGGGTTTCACCCTAAATTAACAGGGCGATCCAGACGTGGACCCCTTGCTCACTGTTCTTAGAGAGGCAACAGTTTCACTTCACTGATGATGCCCAACGAGGCTGAAACACAAATATGGGGTTACTGATGGTACTCTTGTTCAGAGGAGAATTGTCTAGTATTTCGGCGCTGGACTGCCACTGGGCAGGACAAAGGCTGATATGTGGGGACATTTCTTCTCTGTTAAAGGGACAGTGAGCTAGACTTTTTAAAGTCTCCTCCAGGGGTTATTCACCCAAGAACAGGTCATTGGGCTGTGTTCGTGCTGGTAGAGAGATTCCCAGACCCCCCTTTGTTTTGCATAAATTAACATTGGGTTTCACCCTAAATTAACAGGGTGATCCAGACGTGGACCCCTTGCTCACTGTTCTTAGAGAGGCAACAGTTTCACCTCACTGATGATGCCCAACAAGGCTGAAACACGTGTATGGGTGTGTATGGGGTTACTGATGGTACTGTTGTTCGGAGGAGAATTGCCTAGCATTTCGGTGCTGGACTGCCCCTGGGCAGGACAAAGGCTGATAAGCAGGGAAATTTCTTCTCTGTGAAAGGGACAGTGAGCTAAAGACTTGGTAGAGTCTCTCACAGGGGTTATTCACCCAAGAATAGGTCATTGGGCTGTGTTCGTGCTGGTAGAGAGATTCCCAGACCCCCCTTTGTTTTTCATAAATTAACTTTGGGTTTCACCCTAAGTTAACAGGGCGATCCAGACGTGGACCCCTTGCTCACTGTTCTTATAGAGGCAACAGTTTCACCTCACTGATGATGCCCAATAAGGCTGAAACACGTGTATGGGGTTACTGATGGTACTCTTGTTCAGAGGAGAATTGCCTAGCGTTTCGGCGCTGCACTGCCCCTGGGCAGGACAAAGGCTGATATGTGGGGACATTTCTTCTCTGTGAAAGGGACAGTGAGCTAAAGACTTGGTAGAGTCTCTCCCAGGGGTTATTCACCCAAGAACAGGTCATTGGGCTGTGTTCGTGCTGGTAGGGAGATTCCCAGACCCCCCTTTGTTTTGCATAAATTAACTGGGTTTCACCCTAAATTAACAGGGTAATCCAGACGTGGACCCCTTGCTCACTGTTCTTAGAGAGGCAACAGTTACACCTCACTGATGATGCCCAACAAGGCTGAAACACATGTATGTGGTTACTGATGGTACTCTTGTTCAGAGAAGAATTGCCTAGCGTTTCGGCGCTGCACTGCCCCTGGGCAGGACAAAGGCTGATATGTGGGGACATTTCTTCTCTGTGAAAGGGACAGTGAGCTAAAGACTTGGTAGAGTCTCTCCCAGGGGTTATTCACCCAAGAACAGGTCATTGGGCTGTGTTCGTGCTGGTAGAGAGATTCCCAGACCCCCCTTTGTTTTGCATAAATTAACTGGGTTTCACCCTAAATTAACAGGGCGATCCAGATGTGGACCCCTTGCCCACTGTTCTTAGAAAGGCAACAGGTTAACCTCACTGATGATGCCCAGCAAGGCTGAAACACATGTATGGGGTTACTGATGGTACTCTTGTTCAGAGGAGAATTGCCTAGCATTTCGGAGCTGGACTGCCCCTGGGCAGGAGAAAGGCTGATATGTGGGGAAATTTCTTCTCTGTGAAAGGGACAGTGAGTTAGAGACTTGGTCTCCCCCAGGGGTTATTCACCCAAGAACAGGTCATTGGGCTGTGTTCGTGCTGGTAGAGGGATTCCCAGACCCCCCTTTGTTTTGCATAAATTAACTTTGGGTTTCACCCTAAATTAACAGGGCGATCCAGACGTGGACCCCTTGCTCACTGTTCTTAGAGAGGCAACAGTTTCACTTCACTGATGATGCCCAACGAGGCTGAAACACAAATATGGGGTTACTGATGGTACTCTTGTTCAGAGGAGAATTGTCTAGTATTTCGGCGCTGGACTACCACTGGGCAGGACAAAGGCTGATATGTGGGGACATTTCTTCTCTGTTAAAGGGACAGTGAGCTAGACTTTTTAAATTCTCCTCCAGGGGTTATTCACCCAAGAACAGGTCATTGGGCTGTGTTCATGCTGGTAGAGAGATTCCCAGACCCCCCTTTGTTTTGCATAAATTAACATTGGGTTTCACCCTAAATTAACAGGGTGATCCAGACGTGGACCCCTTGCTCACTGTTCTTAGAGAGGCAACAGTTTCACCTCACTGATGATGCCCAACAAGGCTGAAACACGTGTATGGGGTTACTGATGGTACTCTTGTTCAGAGAAGAATTGCCTAGCGTTTCGGCGCTGCACTGCCCCTGGGAAGGACAAAGGCTGATATGTGGGGACATTTCTTCTCTGTGAAAGGGACAGTGAGCTAAAGACTTGGTAGAGTCTCTCCCAGGGGTTATTCACCCAAGAATAGGTCATTGGGCTGTGTTCGTGCTGGTAGAGAGATTCCCAGACCCCCCTTTGTTTTTCATAAATTAACTTTGGGTTTCACCCTAAATTAACAGGGTGATCCAGACGTGGACCCCTTGCTCACTGGTCTTAGAGAGGCAACAGTTTCACCTCACTGATGATGCCCAATAAAGCTGAAACACGTGTATGGGGTTACTGATGGTACTCTTGTTCAGAGGAGAATTGCCTAGCATTTCAGAGCTGGACTGCCCCTGGGCAGGACAAAGGCTGATATGCAGGGATATTTCTTCTCTGTGAAAGGGACAGTGAGATAAAGACTTGGTAGAGTCTATCCCAGGGGTTATTCACCCGAGAACAGGTCATTGGGCTGTGTTCGTGCTGGTAGAGAGAGTCCCAGACCCACCTTTGTTTTGCATTAATTAACTTTGGGTTTCACCCTAAATTAACAGGGTAATCCAGACGTGGACCCCTTGCTCACTGTTCTTAGAGAGGCAACAGTTACACCTCACTGATGATGCCCAACAAGGCTGAAACACATGTATGGGGTTACTGATGGTACTCTTGTTCAGAGGAGAATTGCTTAGCAGTTTTGCACTGGACTGTCCCTGGGCAGGACAAAGGCTGATATGGGGGAAATTTCTTCTCTGTGAAAGGGACAGTGACCTAAAGACTTGGTAGAGTCTCTCCCAGGGGTTATTCACCCAAGAACAAGTTATTGGGCTGTGTTCATGCTGGTAGAGAGATTCCCAGACCCCCCTTTGTTTTGCATAATTCAACTTTGGGTTTCACCCTAAGTTAACAGGGCGATCCAGACGTGGACTCCTTGCTCACTGTTCTTAGAGAGGCAATAGTTCCACCTCACTGATGATGCCAAACAAGGCTGAAACATGTGTATGGGGTTACTGATGGTACTCTTGTTCAGAGGAGAATTGCCTAGCATTTCGGCGCTGGACTGCCACTGGGCAGGACAAAGGCTGATAAGCAAGGAAATTTCTTCTCTGTGAAAGGGACAGTGAGCTAAAGACTTGGTAAAGTCTCTCCCAGGGGTTATTGACCCAAGAACAGGTCAGTGGGCTGTGTTCGTGCTGGTAGAGAGATTCCCAGACCCCCCTTTGTTTTGCATAATTAACTGGGTTTCACCCTAAGTTATCAGGGCGATCCAGACGTGGACCCCTTGCCCACTGTTCTTAGAAAGGCAACAGTTTAACCTCACTGATGATGCCCAGCAAGGCTAAAACATATGTATGGGGTTACTGATGGTACTCTTGTTCAGAGGAGAATTGCCTAGCATTTCGGCACTGGGCTGCCCCTGGGCAGGGCAAAGGTTGATAAGCAGGGACATTTCTTCTCTGTGAAAGGGACAGTGAGCTAAAGATTTGGTAGAGTCTCTCCCAGTGGTTATTCACCCAAGAACAGATCATTGGGCTGTGTTTGTGCTGGTAGAGAGATTCCCAAACCCCGCCTTTGTTTTGCATAAATTAACTTTGGATTTCACCTTAAGTTAACAGGGTGGTCCAGACGTGGACCCCTTGCTCACTGTTCTTAGAGAGGCAACAGTTTCACCTCACTGATGATGCCCAACAAGGCTGAAACACATGTATGGGGTTACTGATGGTACTCTTGTTCAGAGGAGAATTGTCTGGCTGTTCGGCGCTGGACTGTCCCTGGGCAGGACAAAGGCTGATATGCAGGAAAACTTCTTCTCTGTGAAAGGGACAGTGAGCTAAAGATTTGGTAGAGGCTCTCCCAGGGGTTATTCGCCCAAGAACAGGTCATCGGGCTGTGTTCGTGCTGGTAGAGAGATTCCCAGACCCCTCTTTGTTTTGCATAAATTAACTTTGGGTTTCACCCTAAGTTATCAGAGCGATCCAGACGTGGATCCCTTGCTCACTGTTCTTAGAGAGGCAACAGTTTCTCCTCACTGATGATGCCAAACAATGCTGAAACATGTGTATGGGGTTACTGATGGTACTCTTGTTCAGAGGAGAATTGCCTAGCATTTCGGAGCTGAACTGCCCCTGGGCAGGACAAAGGCTGATATGCGGGGACATTTCTTCTCTGTGAAAGGGACAGTGAGCTAAAGATTTGGTAGAGTCTCTCCCAGGGGTTATTCACACAAGAACAGGTCATCGGGCTGTGTTCGTGCTGGTAGAGAGATTCCCAGACCCCCCCTTCTTTTGCATAACTTAATTTTGTGTCTCACCCTAAGTTAACAGGGCAATCCAGACGTGGACCCCTCGCTCACTGTTCTTATAGAGGCGCAGCTTCACTTCACTGATGATGCCCAACAAGGCTGAAACACGTGTATGGGGTTGCTGTGGAGCTCTTGTTCAGAGGAGAAATGCCTAGCATTTCTGTGCTGAACTGCCCCGGGGCATGACAAAGACTGATAAAGGGGGAAATATCTTCTCTGTGAAAGGGACAGTGAGCTAAAGACTTGGTAGAATCTCTCCCAGCGGATATTCAACCAAGAACAGGTCATTGGGCTGTGTCCGTGCTGGTAGAGAGATTCCCAGACCCCCCTTTGTTTTGCATAATTCAACTTTGGGTTTCACCCTAAGTTAACAGGGCGATCCAGACGTGGACCCCTTGCTCACTGTTCTTAGAGAGGCAACAGTTTCACCTCACTGATGATGCCAAACAAGGCTGAAACATGTGTATGGGGTTACTGATGGTACTCTTGTTCAGAGGAGAATTGCCTAGCATTTCGGCGCTGACTGTCCCTGGGCAGGACAAAGGCTGATATGCAGGACATTTCTTCTCTTTGAAAGGGACAGTGAGCTAAAGACTTGGTAGAGTCTCTCCCAGGGTTTATTCACCCAGGAACAGGTCACTGGGCTGTGTTCGTGCTGGAAGAGAAATTCCCAGACCCCCTTTTGTTTTGCATAAATTAACTTTGGGTGTTACCCTATGTTAACAGGGCGATCCAGACGTGGACCCCCTTGCTCACTGTTCTTAGAGAGGCAACAGTTTCACCTCACTGATGATGCCCAACAAGGCTGAAACACGTTTATGGGGTTACTGATGGTACACTTGTTCAGAGGAGAATTGCCTAGCATTTCGGCGCTGGACTGCCCCTGGCAGGACAAAGGCTGATATGCAGGGATATGTCTTCTCTGTGAAAGGGACAGTGAGCTAAAGACTTGGTAGAGTCTCTCCCAAGGGTTATTCACCCAAGAACAGGTCATTGGGCTGTGTTCGTGCTGGTAGAGAGATTCCCAGACCCCCCTTTGTTTTCCATAAATTAACTTTGGGTTTCACCCTAAGTTATCAGGGCGATCCAGACGTGGACCCCTTGCTCACTGTTCTTAGAGAGGCAACAGTTTCACTTCACTGATGATGCCCAACAAGGCTGAAACACATATATGGGGTTATGGATGGTACTCTTGTTCAGAGGAGAATTGTCTAGCATTTCGGCGCTGGACTGCCACTGGGCAGGACAAAGGGTGATATGTGGGGACATTTCTTCTCTGTTAAAGGGACAGTGAGCTAGACTTTTTAAAGTCTCCTCCAGGGGTTATTCACCCAAGAACAGGTCATTGGGCTGTGTTCGTGCTGGTAGAGAGAGTCCCAGACCCACCTTTGTTTTGCATAAATTAACTTTGGGTTTCACCCTAAATTAACAGGGTAATCCAGACGTGGACCCCTTGCTCACTGTTCTTAGAGAGGCAACAGTCACACCTCACTGATGATGCCCAACAAGGCTGAAACACATGTATGGGGTTACTGATGGTACTCTTGTTCAGAGGAGAATTGCTTAGCAGTTTTGCACTGGACTGTCCCTGGGCAGGACAAAGGCTGATATGGGGGAAATTTCTTCTCTGTGAAAGGGACAGTGACCTAAAGACTTGGTAGAGTCTCTCCCAGGGGTTATTCACCCAAGAACAAGTCATTGGGCTGTGTTCATGCTGTTAGAGAGATTCCCAGACCCCCCTTTGTTTTGCATAATTCAACTTTGGGTTTCACCCTAAGTTAACAGGGCGATCCAGACGTGGTCTCCTTGCTCACTGTTCTTAGAGAGGCAATAGTTCCACCTCACTGATGATGCCAAACAAGGCTGAAACATGTGTATGGGGTTACTGATGGTACTCTTGTTCAGAGGAGAATTGCCTAGCATTTCGGCGCTGGACTGCCACTGGGCAGGACAAAGGCTGATAAGCAAGGAAATTTCTTCTCTGTGAAAGGGACAGTGAGCTAAAGACTTGGTAAAGTCTCTCCCAGGGGTTATTCACCCAAGAACAGGTCAGTGGGCTGTGTTCGTGCTGGTAGAGAGATTCCCAGACCCCCCTTTGTTTTGCATAATTAACTGGGTTTCACCCTAAGTTATCAGGGCGATCCAGACGTGGACCCCTTGCCCACTGTTCTTAGAAAGGCAACAGTTTAACCTCACTGATGATGCCCAGCAAGGCTAAAACATATGTATGGGGTTACTGATGGTACTCTTGTTCAGAGGAGAATTGCCTAGCATTTCGGCACTGGACTGCCCCTGGGCGGGGCAAAGGTTGATAAGCAGGGACATTTCTTCTCTGTGAAAGGGACAGTGAGCTAAAGATTTGGTAGAGTCTCTCCCAGTGGTTATTCACCCAAGAACAGGTCATTGGGCTGTGTTCGTGCTGGTAGAGAGATTCCCAAACCCCGCCTTTGTTTTGCATAAATTAACTTTGGATTTCACCCTAAGTTAACAGGGTGGTCCAGACGTGGACCCCTTGCTCACTGTTCTTAGAGAGGCAACAGTTTCACCTCACTGATGATGGCCAACAAGGCTGAAACACATGTATGGGGTTACTGATGGTACTCTTGTTCAGAGGAGAATTGTCTGGCTGTTCGGCGCTGGACTGTCCCTGGGCAGGACAAAGGCTGATATGCAGGAAAACTTCTTCTCTGTGAAAGGGACAGTGAGCTAAAGATTTGGTAGAGGCTCTCCCAGGGGTTATTCACCCAAGAGCAGGTCATCGGGCTGTGTTCGTGCTGGTAGAGAGATTCCCAGACCCCTCTTTGTTTTGCATAAATTAACTTTGGGTTTCACCCTAAGTTATCAGAGCGATCCAGACGTGGATCCCTTGCTCACTGTTCTTAGAGAGGCAACAGTTTTTCCTCACTGATGATGCCAAACAATGCTGAAACATGTGTATGGGGTTACTGATGGTACTCTTGTTCAGAGGAGAATTGCCTAGCATTTCGGAGCTGAACTGCCCCTGGGCAGGACAAAGGCTGATATGCAGGGACATTTCTTCTCTGTGAAAGGGACAGTGAGCTAAAGATTTGGTAGAGTCTCTCCCAGGGGTTATTCACACAAGAACAGGTCATCGGGCTGTGTTCGTGCTGGTAGAGAGATTCCCAGACCCCCCCTTGTTTTGCATAACTTAATTTTGTGTCTCACCCTAAGTTAACAGGGCAATCCAGACGTGGACCCCTCGCTCACTGGTTTTATAGAGGCGCAGCTTCACTTCACTGATGATGCCCAACAAGGCTGAAACACGTGTATGGGGTTGCTGTGGAGCTCTTGTTCAGAGGAGAAATGCCTAGCATTTCTGTGCTGAACTGCCCCGGGGCATGACAAAGGCTGATAAAGGGGGAAATATCTTCTCTGTGAAAGGGACAGTGAGCTAAAGACTTGGTAGAATCTCTCCCAGCGGATATTCACCCAAGAACAGGTCATTGGGCTGTGTCCGTGCTGGTAGAGAGATTCCCAGACCCCCCTTTGTTTTGCATAATTCAACTTTGGGTTTCACCCTAAGTTAACAGGGCGATCCAGACGTGGACCCCTTGCTCACTGTTCTTAGAGAGGCAACAGTTTCACCTCACTGATGATGCCAACCAATGCTGAAACATGTGTATGGGGTTACTGATGGTACTCTTGTTCAGAGGAGAATTGCCTAGCATTTCCGTGCTGGATTGCCCCTGGGCAGGACAAAGGCTGATAAGCAGGGAAATTTCTTCTCTGTGAAAGGGACAGTGATCTAAAGACTTGGTAGAGTCTCTCCCAGGGGTTATTCACCCAAGAACAGGTCATTGGGCTGTGTTCGTGCTGGTAGAGAGATTCCCAGACCCCCCGTTGTTTTGCATAAATTAACTGGGTTTCACCCTAAGTTAACAGGGCGATCCAGACGTGGACCCCTTGCCCACTGTTCTTAGAAAGGCAACAGTTTAACCTCACTGATGATGCCCAGCAAGGCTGAAACACATGTATGGGGTTACTGATGGTACTCTTGTTCAGAGGAGAATTGCCTAGCATTTCGGAGCTGGACTGCCCCTGGGCAGGAGAAAGGCTGATATGTGGGGAAATTTCTTCTCTGTGAAAGGGACAGGGAGTTAGAGACTTGGTCTCCCCCAGGGGTTATTCACCCAAGAACAGGTCATTGGGCTGTGTTCGTGCTGGTAGAGGGATTCCCAGACCCCCCTTTGTTTTGCATAAATTAACTTTGGGTTTCACCCTAAATTAACAGGGCGATCCAGACGTGGACCCCTTGCTCACTGTTCTTAGAGAGGCAACAGTTTCACTTCACTGATGATGCCCAACGAGGCTGAAACACAAATATGGGGTTACTGATGGTACTCTTGTTCAGAGGAGAATTGTCTAGTATTTCGGCGCTGGACTGCCACTGGGCAGGACAAAGGCTGATATGTGGGGACATTTCTTCTCTGTTAAAGGGACAGTGAGCTAGACTTTTTATAGTCTCCTCCAGGGGTTATTCACCCAAGAACAGGTCATTGGGCTGTGTTCGTGCTGGTAGAGAGATTCCCAGACCCCCCTTTGTTTTGCATAAATTAACATTGGGTTTCACCCTAAATTAACAGGGTGATCCAGACGTGGACCCCTTGCTCACTGTTCTTAGAGAGGCAACAGTTTCACCTCACTGATGATGCCCAACAAGGCTGAAACACGTGTATGGGTGTGTATGGGGTTACTAATGGTACTGTTGTTCGGAGGAGAATTGCCTAGCATTTCGGTGCTGGACTGCCCCTGGGCAGGACAAAGGCTGATAAGCAGGGACATTTCTTCTCTGTGAAAGGGACAGTGAGCTAAAGACTTGGTAGAGTCTCTCACAGGGGTTATTCACCCAAGAACAGGTCATTGGGCTGTGTTTGTGCTGGTAGAGAGATTCACAGACCCCCCTTTTGTTTTGCATAAATTAACTAAGGGTTTCACCCTAAGTTAACAGGGCGATCCAGACGTGGACCCCTTGCTCACTGTTCTTATAGAGGCAACAGTTTCACCTCACTGATGATGCCCAACCAGGCTGAAACACGTGTATGGGGTTACTGATGGTACTCTTGTTCAGAGAAGAATTGCCTAGCGTTTCGGCGCTGCACTGCCCCTGGGCAGGACAAAAGCTGATATGTGGGGACATTTCTTCTCTGTGAAAGGGACAGTGAGCTAAAGACTTGGTAGAGTCTCTCCCAGGGGTTATTCACCCAAGAATAGGTCATTGGGCTGTGTTCGTGCTGGTAGAGAGATTCCCAGACCCCCCTTTGTTTTTCATAAATTAACTTTGGGTTTCACCCTAAATTAACAGGGTGATCCAGACGTGGACCCCTTGCTCACTGTTCTTAGAGAGGCAACAGTTTCACCTCACTGATGATGCCCAATAAGGCTGAAACACGTGTATGGGGTTACTGATGGTACTCTTGTTCAGAGGAGAATTGCCTAGCGTTTCGGCGCTGCACTGCCCCTGGGCAGGACAAAGGCTGATATGTGGGGACATTTCTTCTCTGTGAAAGGGACAGTGAGCTAAAGACTTGGTAGAGTCTCTCCCAGGGGTTATTCACCCAAGAACAGGTCATTGGGCTGTGTTCGTGCTGGTAGAGAGATTCCCAGACCCCCCTTTGTTTTGCATAAATTAACTGGGTTTCACCCTAAATTAACAGGGTAATCCAGACGTGGACCCCTTGCTCACTGTTCTTAGAGAGGCAACAGTTACACCTCACTGATGATGCCCAACAAGGCTGAAACACATGTATGGGGTTACTGATGGTACTCTTGTTCAGAGAAGAATTGCCTAGCGTTTCGGCGCTGCACTGCCCCTGGGCAGGACAAAGGCTGATATGTGGGGACATTTCTTCTCTGTGAAAGGGACAGTGAGCTAAAGACTTGGTAGAGTCTCTCCCAGGGGTTATTCACCCAAGAACAGGTCATTGGGCTATGTTCGTGCTGGTAGAGAGATTCCCAGACCCCCCTTTGTTTTGCATAAATTAACTGGGTTTCACCCTAAATTAACAGGGCGATCCAGATGTGGACCCCTTGCCCACTGTTCTTAGAAAGGCAACAGTTTAACCTCACTGATGATGCCCAGCAAGGCTGAAACACATGTATAGGGTTACTGATGGTACTCTTGTTCAGAGGTGAATTGCCTAGCATTTCGGAGCTGGACTGCCCCTGGGCAGGAGAAAGGCTGATATGTGGGGAAATTTCTTCTCTGTGAAAGGGACAGTGAGTTAGAGACTTGGTCTCCCCCAGGGGTTATTCACCCAAGAACAGGTCATTGGGCTGTGTTCGTGCTGGTAGAGGGATTCCCAGACCCCCTTTGTTTTGCATAAATTAACTTTGGGTTTCACCCTAAATTAACAGGGCGATCCAGACGTGGACCCCTTGCTCACTGTTCTTAGAGAGGCAACAGTTTCACTTCACTGATGATGCCCAACGAGGCTGAAACACAAATATGGGGTTACTGATGGTACTCTTGTTCAGAGGAGAATTGTCTAGTATTTCGGCGCTGGACTGCCACTGGGCAGGACAAAGGCTGATATGTGGGGACATTTCTTCTCTGTTAAAGGGACAGTGAGCTAGACTTTTTAAATTCTCCTCCAGGGGTTATTCACCCAAGAACAGGTCATTGGGCTGTGTTCATGCTGGTAGAGAGATTCCCAGACCCCCCTTTGTTTTGCATAAATTAACATTGGGTTTCACCCTAAATTAACAGGGTGATCCAGACGTGGACCCCTTGCTCACTGTTCTTAAAGAGGCAACAGTTTCACCTCACTGATGATGCCCAATAAGGCTGAAACATGTGTATGGGGTTACTGATGGTACTCTTGTTCAGAGGAGAATTGCCTAGCATTTCAGAGCTGGACTGCCCCTGGGCAGGACAAAGGCTGATATGCAGGGATATTTCTTCTCTGTGAAAGGGACAGTGAGATAAAGACTTGGTAGAGTCTATCCCAGGGGTTATTCACCCGAGAACAGGTCATTGGGCTGTGTTCGTGCTGGTAGAGAGAGTCCCAGACCCACCTTTGTTTTGCATTAATTAACTTTGGGTTTCACCCTAAATTAACAGGGTAATCCAGACGTGGACCCCTTGCTCACTGTTCTTAGAGAGGCAACAGTTACACCTCACTGATGATGCCCAACAAGGCTGAAACACATGTATGGGGTTACTGATGGTACTCTTGTTCAGAGGAGAATTGCTTAGCAGTTTTGCACTTGACTGTCCCTGTGCAGGACAAAGGCTGATATGGGGGAAATTTCTTCTCTGTGAAAGGGACAGTGACCTAAAGACTTGGTAGAGTCTCTCCCAGGGGTTATTCACCCAAGAACAAGTCATTGGGCTGTGTTCATGCTGGTAGAGAGATTCCCAGACCCCCCTTTGTTTTGCATAATTCAACTTTGGGTTTCACCCTAAGTTAACAGGGCGATCCAGACGTGGACTCCTTGCTCACTGTTCTTAGAGAGGCAATAGTTCCACCTCACTGATGATGCCAAACAAGGCTGAAACATGTGTATGGGGTTACTGATGGTACTCTTGTTCAGAGGAGAATTGCCTAGCATTTCGGCGCTGGACTGCCACTGGGCAGGACAAAGGCTGATAAGCAAGGAAATTTCTTCTCTGTGAAAGGGACAGTGAGCTAAAGACTTGGTAAAGTCTCTCCCAGGGGTTATTCACCCAAGAACAGGTCAGTGGGCTGTGTTCGTGCTGGTAGAGAGATTCCCAGACCCCCCTTTGTTTTGCATAATTAACTGGGTTTCACCCTAAGTTATCAGGGCGATCCAGACGTGGACCCCTTGCCCACTGTTCTTAGAAAGGCAACAGTTTAACCTCACTGATGATGCCCAGCAAGGCTAAAACATATGTATGGGGTTACTGATGGTACTCTTGTTCAGAGGAGAATTGCCTAGCATTTCGGCACTGGGCTGCCCCTGGGCAGGGCAAAGGTTGATAAGCAGGGACATTTCTTCTCTGTGAAAGGGACAGTGAGCTAAAGATTTGGTAGAGTCTCTCCCAGTGGTTATTCACCCAAGAACAGATCATTGGGCTGTGTTCGTGCTGGTAGAGAGATTCCCAAACCCCGCCTTTGTTTTGCATAAATTAACTTTGGATTTCACCCTAAGTTAACAGGGTGGTCCAGACGTGGACCCCTTGCTCACTGTTCTTAGAGAGGCAACAGTTTCACCTCACTGATGATGCCCAACAAGGCTGAAACACATGTATGGGGTTACTGATGGTACTCTTGTTCAGAGGAGAATTGTCTGGCTGTTCGGCGCTGGACTGTCCCTGGGCAGGAAAAAGGCTGATATGCAGGAAAACTTCTTCTCTGTGAAAGGGACAGTGAGCTAAAGATTTGGTAGAGGCTCTCCCAGGGGTTATTCACCCAAGAACAGGTCATCGGGCTGTGTTCGTGCTGGTAGAGAGATTCCCAGACCCCTCTTTGTTTTGCATAAATTAACTTTGGGTTTCACCCTAAGTTATCAGAGCGATCCAGACGTGGATCCCTTGCTCACTGTTCTTAGAGAGGCAACAGTTTCTCCTCACTGATGATGCCAAACAATGCTGAAACATGTGTATGGGGTTACTGATGGTACTCTTGTTCAGAGGAGAATAGCCTAGCATTTCGGAGCTGAACTGCCCCTGGGCAGGACAAAGGCTGATATGCGGGGACATTTCTTCTCTGTGAAAGGGACAGTGAGCTAAAGATTTGGTAGAGTCTCTCCCAGGGGTTATTTACACAAGAACAGGTCATCGGGCTGTGTTCGTGCTGGTAGAGAGATTCCCAGACCCCCCCTTGTTTTGCATAACTTAATTTTGTGTCTCACCCTAAGTTAACAGGGCAATCCAGACGTGGACCCCTCGCTCACTGTTCTTATAGAGGCGCAGCTTCACTTCACTGATGATGCCCAACAAGGCTGAAACACGTGTATGGGGTTGCTGTGGAGCTCTTGTTCAGAGGAGAAATGCCTAGCATTTCTGTGCTGAACTGCCCTGGGGCATGACAAAGACTGATAAAGGGGGAAATATCTTCTCTGTGAAAGGGACAGTGAGCTAAAGACTTGGTAGAATCTCTCCCAGCGGATATTCACCCAAGAACAGGTCATTGGGCTGTGTCCGTGCTGGTAGAGAGATTCCCAGACCCCCCTTTGTTTTGCATAATTCAACTTTGGGTTTCACCCTAAGTTAACAGGGCGATCCAGACGTGGACTCCTTGCTCACTGTTCTTAGAGAGGCAATAGTTCCACCTCACTGATGATGCCAAACAAGGCTGAAACATGTGTATGGGGTTACTGATGGTACTCTTGTTCAGAGGAGAATTGCCTAGCATTTCGGCGCTGGACTGCCACTGGGCAGGACAAAGGCTGATAAGCAAGGAAATTTCTTCTCTGTGAAAGGGACAGTGAGCTAAAGACTTGGTAAAGTCTCTCCCAGGGGTTATTGACACAAGAACAGGTCAGTGGGCTGTGTTCGTGCTGGTAGAGAGATTCCCAGACCCCTCTTTGTTTTGCATAAATTAACTTTGGGTTTCACCCTAAGTTATCAGAGCGATCCAGACGTGGACCCCTTGCTCACTGTTCTTAGAGAGGCAACAGTTTCACCTCACTGATGATGCCCAACAAGGCTGAAACACATGTATGGGGTTACTGATGGTACTCTTGTTCAGAGGAGAATTGTCTGGCTGTTCGGCGCTGGACTGTCCCTGGGCAGGACAAAGGCTGATATGCAGGAAAACTTCTTCTCTGTGAAAGGGACAGTGAGCTAAAGATTTGGTAGAGGCTCTCCCAGGGGTTATTCACCCAAGAACAGGTCATCGGGCTGTGTTCGTGCTGGTAGAGAGATTCCCAGACCCCTCTTTGTTTTGCATAAATTAACTTTGGGTTTCACCCTAAGTTATAAGAGCGATCCAGACGTGGATCCCTTGCTCACTGTTCTTAGAGAGGCAACAGTTTCTCCTCACTGATGATGCCAAACAATGCTGAAACATATGTATGGGGTTACTGATGGTACTCTTGTTCAGAGGAGAATTGCCTAGCATTTCGGAGCTGAACTGCCCCTGGGCAGGACAAAGGCTGATATGCGGGGACATTTCTTCTCTGTGAAAGGGACAGTGAGCTAAAGATTTGGTAGAGTCTCTCCCAGGGGTTATTCACACAAGAACAGGTCATCGGGCTGTGTTCGTGCTGGTAGAGAGATTCCCAGACCCCCCCTTGTTTTGCATAACTTAATTTTGTGTCTCACCCTAAGTTAACAGGGCAATCCAGACGTGGACCCCTCGCTCACTGTTCTTATAGAGGCGCAGCTTCACTTCACTGATGATGCCCAACAAGGCTGAAACACGTGTATGGGGTTGCTGTGGAGCTCTTGTTCAGAGGAGAAATGCCTAGCATTTCTGTGCTGAACTGCCCCGGGGCATGACAAAGACTGATAAAGGGGGAAATATCTTCTCTGTGAAAGGGACAGTGAGCTAAAGACTTGGTAGAATCTCTCCCAGCGGATATTCACCCAAGAACAGGTCATTGGGCTGTGTCCGTGCTGGTAGAGAGATTCCCAGACCCCCCTTTGTTTTGCATAATTCAACTTTGGGTTTCACCCTAAGTTAACAGGGCGATCCAGACGTGGACCCCTTGCTCACTGTTCTTAGAGAGGCAACAGTTTCACCTCACTGATGATGCCAAACAAGGCTGAAACATGTGTATGGGGTTACTGATGGTACTCTTGTTCAGAGGAGAATTGCCTAGCATTTCGGCGCTGACTGTCCCTGGGCAGGACAAAGGCTGATATGCAGGACATTTCTTCTCTTTGAAAGGGACAGTGAGCTAAAGACTTGGTAGAGTCTCTCCCAGGGTTTATTCACCCAGGAACAGGTCACTGGGCTGTGTTCGTGCTGGAAGAGAAATTCCCAGACCCCCTTTTGTTTTGCATAAATTAACTTTGGGTGTTACCCTATGTTAACAGGGCGATCCAGATGTGGACCCCCTTGCTCACTGTTCTTAGAGAGGCAACAGTTTCACCTCACTGATGATGCCCAACAAGGCTGAAACACATATATGGGGTTACGGATGGTACTCTTGTTCAGAGGAGAATTGTCTAGCATTTCGGCGCTGGACTGCCCCTGGCAGGACAAAGGCTGATATGCAGGGATATGTCTTCTCTGTGAAAGGGACAGTGAGCTAAAGACTTGGTAGAGTCTCTCCCAGGGGTTATTCACCCAAGAACAGGTCATTGGGCTGTGTTCGTGCTGGTAGAGAGATTCCCAGACCCCCCTTTGTTTTCCATAAATTAACTTTGGGTTTCACCCTAAGTTATCAGGGCGATCCAGACGTGGACCCCTTGCTCACTGTTCTTAGAGAGGCAACAGTTTCACTTCACTGATGATGCCCAACAAGGCTGAAACACATATATGGGGTTACGGATGGTACTCTTGTTCAGAGGAGAATTGTCTAGCATTTCGGCGCTGGACTGCCACTGGGCAGGACAAAGGGTGATATGTGGGGACATTTCTTCTCTGTTAAAGGGACAGTGAGCTAGACTTTTTAAAGTCTCCTCCAGGGGTTATTCACCCAAGAACAGGTCATTGGGCTGTGTTCGTGCTGGTAGAGAGAGTCCCAGACCCACCTTTGTTTTGCATAAATTAACTTTGGGTTTCACCCTAAATTAACAGGGTAATCCAGACGTGGACCCCTTGCTCACTGTTCTTAGAGAGGCAACAGTTACACCTCACTGATGATGCCCAACAAGGCTGAAACACATGTATGGGGTTACTGATGGTACTCTTGTTCAGAGGAGAATTGCTTAGCAGTTTTGCACTGGACTGTCCCTGGGCAGGACAAAGGCTGATATGGGGGAAATTTCTTCTCTGTGAAAGGGACAGTGACCTAAAGACTTGGTAGAGTCTCTCCCAGGGGTTATTCACCCAAGAACAAGTCATTGGGCTGTGTTCATGCTGGTAGAGAGATTCCCAGACCCCCCTTTGTTTTGCATAATTCAACTTTGGGTTTCACCCTAAGTTAACAGGGCGATCCAGACGTGGTCTCCTTGCTCACTGTTCTTAGAGAGGCAATAGTTCCACCTCACTGATGATACCAAACAAGGCTGAAACATGTGTATGGGGTTACTGATGGTACTCTTGTTCAGAGGAGAATTGCCTAGCATTTCGGCGCTGGACTGCCACTGGGCAGGACAAAGGCTGATAAGCAAGGAAATTTCTTCTCTGTGAAAGGGACAGTGAGCTAAAGACTTGGTAAAGTCTCTCCCAGGGGTTATTCACCCAAGAACAGGTCAGTGGGCTGTGTTCGTGCTGGTAGAGAGATTCCCAGACCCCCCTTTGTTTTGCATAATTAACTGGGTTTCACCCTAAGTTATCAGGGCGATCCAGACGTGGACCCCTTGCCCACTGTTCTTAGAAAGGCAACAGTTTAACCTCACTGATGATGCCCAGCAAGGCTAAAACATATGTATGGGGTTACTGATGGTACTCTTGTTCAGAGGAGAATTGCCTAGCATTTCGGCACTGGACTGCCCCTGGGCAGGGCAAAGGTTGATAAGCAGGGACATTTCTTCTCTGTGAAAGGGACAGTGAGCTAAAGATTTGGTAGAGTCTCTCCCAGTGGTTATTCACCCAAGAACAGGTCATTGGGCTGTGTTCGTGCTGGTAGAGAGATTCCCAAACCCCGCCTTTGTTTTGCATAAATTAACTTTGGATTTCACCCTAAGTTAACAGGGTGGTCCAGACGTGGACCCCTTGCTCACTGTTCTTAGAGAGGCAACAGTTTCACCTCACTGATGATGGCCAACAAGGCTGAAACACATGTATGGGGTTACTGATGGTACTCTTGTTCAGAGGAGAATTGTCTGGCTGTTCGGCGCTGGACTGTCCCTGGGCAGGACAAAGGCTGATATGCAGGAAAACTTCTTCTCTGTGAAAGGGACAGTGAGCTAAAGATTTGGTAGAGGCTCTCCCAGGGGTTATTCACCCAAGAACAGGTCATCGGGCTGTGTTCGTGCTGGTAGAGAGATTCCCAGACCCCTCTTTGTTTTGCATAAATTAACTTTGGGTTTCACCCTAAGTTATCAGAGCGATCCAGACGTGGATCCCTTGCTCACTGTTCTTAGAGAGGCAACAGTTTCTCCTCACTGATGATGCCAAACAATGCTGAAACATGTGTATGGGGTTACTGATGGTACTCTTGTTCAGAGGAGAATTGCCTAGCATTTCGGAGCTGAACTGCCCCTGGGCAGGACAAAGGCTGATATGCGGGGACATTTCTTCTCTGTGAAAGGGACAGTGAGCTAAAGATTTGGTAGAGTCTCTCCCAGGGGTTATTCACACAAGAACAGGTCATCGGGCTGTGTTCGTGCTGGTAGAGAGATTCCCAGACCCCCCCTTGTTTTGCATAACTTAATTTTGTGTCTCACCCTAAGTTAACAGGGCAATCCAGACGTGGACCCCTCGCTCACTGTTCTTATAGAGGCGCAGCTTCACTTCACTGATGATGCCCAACAAGGCTGAAACACGTGTATGGGGTTGCTGTGGAGCTCTCGTTCAGAGGAGAAATGCCTAGCATTTCTGTGCTGAACTGCCCCGGGGCATGACAAAGGCTGATAAAGGGGGAAATATCTTCTCTGTGAAAGGGACAGTGAGCTAAAGACTTGGTAGAATCTCTCCCAGCGGATATTCACCCAAGAACAGGTCATTGGGCTGTGTCCGTGCTGGTAGAGAGATTCCCAGACCCCCCTTTGTTTTGCATAATTCAACTTTGGGTTTCACCCTAAGTTAACAGGGCGATCCAGACGTGGACCCCTTGCTCACTGTTCTTAGAGAGGCAACAGTTTCACCTCACTGATGATGCCAACCAATGCTGAAACATGTGTATGGGGTTACTGATGGTACTCTTGTTCAGAGGAGAATTGCCTAGCATTTCCGTGCTGGATTGCCCTTGGGCAGGACAAAGGCTGATAAGCAGGGAAATTTCTTCTCTGTGAAAGGGACAGTGATCTAAAGACTTGGTAGAGTCTCTCCCAGGGGTTATTCACCCAAGAACAGGTCATTGGGCTGTGTTCGTGCTGGTAGAGAGATTCCCAGACCCCCCGTTGTTTTGCATAAATTAACTGGGTTTCACCCTAAGTTAACAGGGCGATCCAGACGTGGACCCCTTGCCCACTGTTCTTAGAAAGGCAACAGTTTAACCTCACTGATGATGCCCAGCAAGGCTGAAACACATGTATGGGGTTACTGATGGTACTCTTGTTCAGAGGAGAATTGCCTAGCATTTCGGAGCTGGACTGCCCCTGGGCAGGAGAAAGGCTGATATGTGGGGAAATTTCTTCTCTGTGAAAGGGACAGTGAGTTAGAGACTTGGTCTCCCCCAGGGGTTATTCACCCAAGAACAGGTCATTGGGCTGTGTTCGTGCTGGTAGAGGGATTCCCAGACCCCCCTTTGTTTTGCATAAATTAACTTTGGGTTTCACCCTAAATTAACAGGGCGATCCAGACGTGGACCCCTTGCTCACTGTTCTTAGAGAGGCAACAGTTTCACTTCACTGATGATGCCCAACGAGGCTGAAACACAAATATGGGGTTACTGATGGTACTCTTGTTCAGAGGAGAATTGTCTAGTATTTCGGCGCTGGACTGCCACTGGGCAGGACAAAGGCTGATATGTGGGGACATTTCTTCTCTGTTAAAGGGACAGTGAGCTAGACTTTTTATAGTCTCCTCCAGGGGTTATTCACCCAAGAACAGGTCATTGGGCTGTGTTCGTGCTGGTAGAGAGATTCCCAGACCCCCCTTTGTTTTGCATAAATTAACATTGGGTTTCACCCTAAATTAACAGGGTGATCCAGACGTGGACCCCTTGCTCACTGTTCTTAGAGAGGCAACAGTTTCACCTCACTGATGATGCCCAACAAGGCTGAAACACGTGTATGGGTGTGTATGGGGTTACTGATGGTACTGTTGTTCGGAGGAGAATTGCCTAGCATTTCGGTGCTGGACTGCCCCTGGGCAGGACAAAGGCTGATAAGCAGGGAAATTTCTTCTCTGTGAAAGGGACAGTGAGCTAAAGACTTGGTAGAGTCTCTCACAGGGGTTATTCACCCAAGAACAGGTCATTGGGCTGTGTTTGTGCTGGTAGAGAGATTCCCAGACCCCCCTTTTGTTTTGCATAAATTAACTAAGGGTTTCACCCTAAGTTAACAGGGCGATCCAGACGTGGACCCCTTGCTCACTGTTCTTATAGAGGCAACAGTTTCACCTCACTGATGATGCCCAACAAGGCTGAAACACGTGTATGGGGTTACTGATGGTACTCTTGTTCAGAGAAGAATTGCCTAGCGTTTCGGCGCTGCACTGCCCCTGGGCAGGACAAAGGCTGATATGTGGGGACATTTCTTCTCTGTGAAAGGGACAGTGAGCTAAAGACTTGGTAGAGTCTCTCCCAGGGGTTATTCACCCAAGAATAGGTCATTGGGCTGTGTTCGTGCTGGTAGAGAGATTCCCAGACCCCCCTTTGTTTTTCATAAATTAACTTTGGGTTTCACCCTAAATTAACAGGGTGATCCAGACGTGGACCCCTTGCTCACTGTTCTTAGAGAGGCAACAGTTTCACCTCACTGATGATGCCCAATAAGGCTGAAACACGTGTATGGGGTTACTGATGGTACTCTTGTTCAGAGGAGAATTGCCTAGCGTTTCGGCGCTGCACTGCCCCTGGGCAGGACAAAGGCTGATATGTGGGGACATTTCTTCTCTGTGAAAGGGACAGTGAGCTAAAGACTTGGTAGAGTCTCTCCCAGGGGTTATTCACCCAAGAACAGGTCATTGGGCTGTGTTCGTGCTGGTAGAGAGATTCCCAGACCCCCCTTTGTTTTGCATAAATTAACTGGGTTTCACCCTAAATTAACAGGGTAATCCAGACGTGGACCCCTTGCTCACTGTTCTTAGAGAGGCAACAGTTACACCTCACTGATGATGCCCAACAAGGCTGAAACACATGTATGGGGTTACTGATGGTACTCTTGTTCAGAGAAGAATTGCCTAGCGTTTCGGCGCTGCACTGCCCCTGGGCAGGACAAAGGCTGATATGTGGGGACATTTCTTCTCTGTGAAAGGGACAGTGAGCTAAAGACTTGGTAGAGTCTCTCCCAGGGGTTATTCACCCAAGAACAGGTCATTGGGCTGTGTTCGTGCTGGTAGAGAGATTCCCAGACCCCCCTTTGTTTTGCATAAATTAACTGGGTTTCACCCTAAATTAACAGGGCGATCCAGATGTGGACCCCTTGCCCACTGTTCTTAGAAAGGCAACAGTTTAACCTCACTGATGATGCCCAGCAAGGCTGAAACACATGTATAGGGTTACTGATGGTACTCTTGTTCAGAGGAGAATTGCCTAGCATTTCGGAGCTGGACTGCCCCTGGGCAGGAGAAAGGCTGATATGTGGGGAAATTTCTTCTCTGTGAAAGGGACAGTGAGTTAGAGACTTGGTCTCCCCCAGGGGTTATTCACCCAAGAACAGGTCATTGGGCTGTGTTCGTGCTGGTAGAGGGATTCCCAGACCCCCCTTTGTTTTGCATAAATTAACTTTGGGTTTTACCCTAAATTAACAGGGCGATCCAGACGTGGACCCCTTGCTCACTGTTCTTAGAGAGGCAACAGTTTCACTTCACTGATGATGCCCAACGAGGCTGAAACACAAATATGGGGTTACTGATGGTACTCTTGTTCAGAGGAGAATTGTCTAGTATTTCGGCGCTGGACTGCCACTGGGCAGGACAAAGGCTGATATGTGGGGACATTTCTTCTCTGTTAAAGGGACAGTGAGCTAGACTTTTTAAATTCTCCTCCAGGGGTTATTCACCCAAGAACAGGTCATTGGGCTGTGTTCATGCTGGTAGAGAGATTCCCAGACCCCCCTTTGTTTTGCATAAATTAACATTGGGTTTCACCCTAAATTAACAGGGTGATCCAGACGTGGACCCCTTGCTCACTGTTCTTAGAGAGGCAACAGTTTCACCTCACTGATGATGCCCAATAAGGCTGAAACATGTGTATGGGGTTACTGATGGTACTCTTGTTCAGAGGAGAATTGCCTAGCATTTCAGAGCTGGACTGCCCCTGGGCAGGACAAAGGCTGATATGCAGGGATATTTCTTCTCTGTGAAAGGGACAGTGAGATAAAGACTTGGTAGAGTCTATCCCAGGGGTTATTCACCCGAGAACAGGTCATTGGGCTGTGTTCGTGCTGGTAGAGAGAGTCCCAGACCCACCTTTGTTTTGCATTAATTAACTTTGGGTTTCACCCTAAATTAACAGGGTAATCCAGACGTGGACCCCTTGCTCACTGTTCTTAGAGAGGCAACAGTTACACCTCACTGATGATGCCCAACAAGGCTGAAACACATGTATGGGGTTACTGATGGTACTCTTGTTCAGAGGAGAATTGCTTAGCAGTTTTGCACTGGACTGTCCCTGTGCAGGACAAAGGCTGATATGGGGGAAATTTCTTCTCTGTGAAAGGGACAGTGACCTAAAGACTTGGTAGAGTCTCTCCCAGGGGTTATTCACCCGAGAACAGGTCATTGGGCTGTGTTTGTGCTGGTAGAGAGATTCCCAGACCCCCCTTTTGTTTTGCATAAATTAACTAAGGGTTTCACCCTAAGTTAACAGGGCGATCCAGACGTGGACCCCTTGCTCACTGTTCTTATAGAGGCAACAGTTTCACCTCACTGATGATGCCCAACAAGGCTGAAACACGTGTATGGGGTTACTGATGGTACTCTTGTTCAGAGAAGAATTGCCTAGCGTTTCGGCGCTGCACTGCCCCTGGGCAGGACAAAGGCTGATATGTGGGGACATTTCTTCTCTGTGAAAGGGACAGTGAGCTAAAGACTTGGTAGAGTCTCTCCCAGGGGTTATTCACCCAAGAATAGGTCATTGGGCTGTGTTCGTGCTGGTAGAGAGATTCCCAGACCCCCCTTTGTTTTTCATAAATTAACTTTGGGTTTCACCCTAAATTAACAGGGTGATCCAGACGTGGACCCCTTGCTCACTGTTCTTAGAGAGGCAACAGTTTCACCTCACTGATGATGCCCAATAAGGCTGAAACACGTGTATGGGGTTACTGATGGTACTCTTGTTCAGAGGAGAATTGCCTAGCGTTTCGGCGCTGCACTGCCCCTGGGCAGGACAAAGGCTGATATGTGGGGACATTTCTTCTCTGTGAAAGGGACAGTGAGCTAAAGACTTGGTAGAGTCTCTCCCAGGGGTTATTCACCCAAGAACAGGTCATTGGGCTGTGTTCGTGCTGGTAGAGAGATTCCCAGACCCCCCTTTGTTTTGCATAAATTAACTGGGTTTCACCCTAAATTAACAGGGTAATCCAGACGTGGACCCCTTGCTCACTGTTCTTAGAGAGGCAACAGTTACACCTCACTGATGATGCCCAACAAGGCTGAAACACATGTATGGGGTTACTGATGGTACTCTTGTTCAGAGAAGAATTGCCTAGCGTTTCGGCGCTGCACTGCCCCTGGGCAGGACAAAGGCTGATATGTGGGGACATTTCTTCTCTGTGAAAGGGACAGTGAGCTAAAGACTTGGTAGAGTCTCTCCCAGGGGTTATTCACCCAAGAACAGGTCATTGGGCTGTGTTCGTGCTGGTAGAGAGATTCCCAGACCCCCCTTTGTTTTGCATAAATTAACTGGGTTTCACCCTAAATTAACAGGGCGATCCAGATGTGGACCCCTTGCCCACTGTTCTTAGAAAGGCAACAGTTTAACCTCACTGATGATGCCCAGCAAGGCTGAAACACATGTATAGGGTTACTGATGGTACTCTTGTTCAGAGGAGAATTGCCTAGCATTTCGGAGCTGGACTGCCCCTGGGCAGGAGAAAGGCTGATATGTGGGGAAATTTCTTCTCTGTGAAAGGGACAGTGAGTTAGAGACTTGGTCTCCCCCAGGGGTTATTCACCCAAGAACAGGTCATTGGGCTGTGCTCATGCTGGTAGAGAGATTCCCAGACCCCCCTTTGTTTTGCATAAATTAACATTGGGTTTCACCCTAAATTAACAGGGTGATCCAGACGTGGACCCCTTGCTCACTGTTCTTAGAGAGGCAACAGTTTCACCTCACTGATGATGCCCAATAAGGCTGAAACATGTGTATGGGGTTACTGATGGTACTCTTGTTCAGAGGAGAATTGCCTAGCATTTCAGAGCTGGACTGCCCCTGGGCCGGACAAAGGCTGATATGCAGGGATATTTCTTCTCTGTGAAAGGGACAGTGAGATAAAGACTTGGTAGAGTCTATCCCAGGGGTTATTCACCCGAGAACAGGTCATTGGGCTGTGTTCGTGCTGGTAGAGAGAGTCCCAGACCCACCTTTGTTTTGCATTAATTAACTTTGGGTTTCACCCTAAATTAACAGGGTAATCCAGACGTGGACCCCTTGCTCACTGTTCTTAGAGAGGCAACAGTTACACCTCACTGATGATGCCCAACAAGGCTGAAACACATGTATGGGGTTACTGATGGTACTCTTGTTCAGAGGAGAATTGCTTAGCAGTTTTGCACTGGACTGTCCCTGTGCAGGACAAAGGCTGATATGGGGGAAATTTCTTCTCTGTGAAAGGGACAGTGACCTAAAGACTTGGTAGAGTCTCTCCCAGGGGTTATTCACCCAAGAACAAGTTATTGGGCTGTGTTCATGCTGGTAGAGAGATTCCCAGACCCCCCTTTGTTTTGCATAATTCAACTTTGGGTTTCACCCTAAGTTAACAGGGCGATCCAGACGTGGACTCCTTGCTCACTGTTCTTAGAGAGGCAATAGTTCCACCTCACTGATGATGCCAAACAAGGCTGAAACATGTGTATGGGGTTACTGATGGTACTCATGTTCAGAGGAGAATTGCCTAGCATTTCGGCGCTGGACTGCCACTGGGCAGGACAAAGGCTGATAAGCAAGGAAATTTCTTCTCTGTGAAAGGGACAGTGAGCTAAAGACTTGGTAAAGTCTCTCCCAGGGGTTATTCACCCAAGAACAGGTCAGTGGGCTGTGTTCGTGCTGGTAGAGAGATTCCCAGACCCCCCTTTGTTTTGCATAAATTAACTTTGGGTTTCACCCTAAGTTATCAGAGCGATCCAGACGTGGATCCCTTGCTCACTGTTCTTAGAAAGGCAACAGTTTAACCTCACTGATGATGCCCAGCAAGGCTAAAACATATGTATGGGGTTACTGATGGTACTCTTGTTCAGAGGAGAATTGCCTAGCATTTCGGCACTGGGCTGCCCCTGGGCAGGGCAAAGGTTGATAAGCAGGGACATTTCTTCTCTGTGAAAGGGACAGTGAGCTAAAGATTTGGTAGAGTCTCTCCCAGTGGTTATTCACCCAAGAACAGATCATTGGGCTGTGTTCGTGCTGGTAGAGAGATTCCCAAACCCCGCCTTTGTTTTGCATAAATTAACTTTGGATTTCACCCTAAGTTAACAGGGTGGTCCAGACGTGGACCCCTTGCTCACTGTTCTTAGAGAGGCAACAGTTTCACCTCACTGATGATGCCCAACAAGGCTGAAACACATGTATGGGGTTACTGATGGTACTCTTGTTCAGAGGAGAATTGTCTGGCTGTTCGGCGCTGGACTGTCCCTGGGCAGGACAAAGGCTGATATGCAGGAAAACTTCTTCTCTGTGAAAGGGACAGTGAGCTAAAGATTTGGTAGAGGCTCTCCCAGGGGTTATTCACCCAAGAACAGGTCATCGGGCTGTGTTCGTGCTGGTAGAGAGATTCCCAGACCCCTCTTTGTTTTGCATAAATTAACTTTGGGTTTCACCCTAAGTTATCAGAGCGATCCAGACGTGGATCCCTTGCTCACTGTTCTTAGAGAGGCAACAGTTTCTCCTCACTGATGATGCCAAACAATGCTGAAACATGTGTATGGGGTTACTGATGGTACTCTTGTTCAGAGGAGAAATGCCTAGCATTTCTGTGCTGAACTGCCCCGGGGCATGACAAAGACTGATAAAGGGGGAAATATCTTCTCTGTGAAAGGGACAGTGAGCTAAAGACTTGGTAGAATCTCTCCCAGCGGATATTCACCCAAGAACAGGTCATTGGGCTGTGTCCGTGCTGGTAGAGAGATTCCCAGACCCCCCTTTGTTTTGCATAATTCAACTTTGGGTTTCACCCTAAGTTAACAGGGCGATCCAGACGTGGACCCCTTGCTCACTGTTCTTAGAGAGGCAACAGTTTCACCTCACTGATGATGCCAAACAAGGCTGAAACATGTGTATGGGGTTACTGATGGTACTCTTGTTCAGAGGAGAATTGCCTAGCATTTCGGCGCTGACTGCCCCTGGGCAGGACAAAGGCTGATATGCAGGACATTTCTTCTCTTTGAAAGGGACAGTGAGCTAAAGACTTGGTAGAGTCTCTCCCAGGGTTTATTCACCCAGGAACAGGTCACTGGGCTGTGTTCGTGCTGGAAGAGAAATTCCCAGACCCCCTTTTGTTTTGCATAAATTAACTTTGGGTGTTACCCTATGTTAACAGGGCGATCCAGACGTGGACCCCCTTGCTCACTGTTCTTAGAGAGGCAACAGTTTCACCTCACTGATGATGCCCAACAAGGCTGAAACACGTTTATGGGGTTACTGATGGTACACTTGTTCAGAGGAGAATTGCCTAGCATTTCGGCGCTGGACTGCCCCTGGCAGGACAAAGGCTGATATGCAGGGAAATATCTTCTCTGTGAAAGGGACAGTGAGCTAAAGACTTGGTAGAGTCTCTCCCAGGGGTTATTCACCCAAGAACAGGTCATTGGGCTGTGTTCGTGCTGGTAGAGAGATTCCCAGACCCCCCTTTGTT
The DNA here is from genome assembly GCF_040938575.1 of Ambystoma mexicanum. Classification (NCBI taxonomy): domain Eukaryota; kingdom Metazoa; phylum Chordata; class Amphibia; order Caudata; family Ambystomatidae; genus Ambystoma; species Ambystoma mexicanum. The sequence goes on along the minus strand of NC_090930.1, from coordinate 83,164,369 downwards.
TTCCATAAATTAACTTTGGGTTTCACCCTAAGTTATCAGGGCGATCCAGACGTGGACCCCTTGCTCACTGTTCTTAGAGAGGCAACAGTTTCACTTCACTGATGATGCCCAACAAGGCTGAAACACATATATGGGGTTACGGATGGTACTCTTGTTCAGAGGAGAATTGTCTAGCATTTCGGCGCTGGACTGCCACTGGGCAGGACAAAGGGTGATATGTGGGGACATTTCTTCTCTGTTAAAGGGACAGTGAGCTAGACTTTTTAAAGTCTCCTCCAGGGGTTATTCACCCAAGAACAGGTCATTGGGCTGTGTTCGTGCTGGTAGAGAGAGTCCCAGACCCACCTTTGTTTTGCATAAATTAACTTTGGGTTTCACCCTAAATTAACAGGGTAATCCAGACGTGGACCCCTTGCTCACTGTTCTTAGAGAGGCAACAGTTACACCTCACTGATGATGCCCAACAAGGCTGAAACACATGTATGGGGTTACTGATGGTACTCTTGTTCAGAGGAGAATTGCTTAACAGTTTTGCACTGGACTGTCCCTGGGCAGGACAAAGGCTGATATGGGGGAAATTTCTTCTCTGTGAAAGGGACAGTGACCTAAAGACTTGGTAGAGTCTCTCCCAGGGGTTATTCACCCAAGAACAAGTCATTGGGCTGTGTTCATGCTGGTAGAGAGATTCCCAGACCCCCCTTTGTTTTGCATAATTCAACTTTGGGTTTCACCCTAAGTTAACAGGGCGATCCAGACGTGGACTCCTTGCTCACTGTTCTTAGAGAGGCAATAGTTCCACCTCACTGATGATGCCAAACAAGGCTGAAACATGTGTATGGGGTTACTGATGGTACTCTTGTTCAGAGGAGAATTGCCTAGCATTTCGGCGCTGGACTGCCACTGGGCAGGACAAAGGCTGATAAGCAAGGAAATTTCTTCTCTGTGAAAGGGACAGTGAGCTAAAGACTTGGTAAAGTCTCTCCCAGGGGTTATTCACCCAAGAACAGGTCAGTGGGCTGTGTCCGTGCTGGTAGAGAGATTCCCAGACCCCCCTTTGTTTTGCATAATTAACTGGGTTTCACCCTAAGTTATCAGGGCGATCCAGACGTGGACCCCTTGCCCACTGTTCTTAGAAAGGCAACAGTTTACCCTCACTGATGATGCCCAGCAAGGCTAAAACATATGTATGGGGTTACTGATGGTACTCTTGTTCAGAGGAGAATTGCCTAGCATTTCGGCACTGGACTGCCCCTGGGCAGGGCAAAGGTTGATAAGCAGGGACATTTCTTCTCTGTGAAAGGGACAGTGAGCTAAAGATTTGGTAGAGTCTCTCCCAGTGGTTATTCACCCAAGAACAGGTCATTGGGCTGTGTTCGTGCTGGTAGAGAGATTCCCAAACCCCGCCTTTGTTTTGCATAAATTAACTTTGGATTTCACCCTAAGTTAACAGGGTGGTCCAGACGTGGACCCCTTGCTCACTGTTCTTAGAGAGGCAACAGTTTCACCTCACTGATGATGCCCAACAAGGCTGAAACACATGTATGGGGTTACTGATGGTACTCTTGTTCAGAGGAGAATTGTCTGGCTGTTCGGCGCTGGACTGTCCCTGGGCAGGACAAAGGCTGATATGCAGGAAAACTTCTTCTCTGTGAAAGGGACAGTGAGCTAAAGATTTGGTAGAGGCTCTCCCAGGGGTTATTCACCCAAGAACAGGTCATCGGGCTGTGTTCGTGCTGGTAGAGAGATTCCCAGACCCCTCTTTGTTTTGCATAAATTAACTTTGGGTTTCACCCTAAGTTATCAGAGCGATCCAGACGTGGATCCCTTGCTCACTATTCTTAGAGAGGCAACAGTTTCTCCTCACTGATGATGCCAAACAATGCTGAAACATGTGTATGGGGTTACTGATGGTACTCTTGTTCAGAGGAGAATTGCCTAGCATTTCGGAGCTGAACTGCCCCTGGCCAGGACAAAGGCTGATATGCGGGGACATTTCTTCTCTGTGAAAGGGACAGTGAGCTAAAGATTTGGTAGAGTCTCTCCCAGTGGTTATTCACCCAAGAACAGGTCATCGGGCTGTGTTCGTGCTGGTAGAGAGATTCCCAGACCCCCCCTTGTTTTGCATAACTTAATTTTGTGTCTCACCCTAAGTTAACAGGGCAATCCAGACGTGGACCCCTCGCTCACTGTTCTTATAGAGGCGCAGCTTCACTTCACTGATGATGCCCAACAAGGCTGAAACACGTGTATGGGGTTGCTGTGGAGCTCTTGTTCAGAGGAGAAATGCCTAGCATTTCTGTGCTGAACTGCCCCGGGGCATGACAAAGGCTGATAAAGGGGGAAATATCTTCTCTGTGAAAGGGACAGTGAGCTAAAGACTTGGTAGAATCTCTCCCAGCGGATATTCACCCAAGAACAGGTCATTGGGCTGTGTCCGTGCTGGTAGAGAGATTCCCAGACCCCCCTTTGTTTTGCATAATTCAACTTTGGGTTTCACCCTAAGTTAACAGGGCGATCCAGACGTGGACCCCTTGCTCACTGTTCTTAGAGAGGCAACAGTTTCACCTCACTGATGATGCCAAACAAGGCTGAAAATTGTGTATGGGGTTACTGATGGTACTCTTGTTCAGAGGAGAATTGCCTAGCATTTCGGCGCTGGACTGCCCCTGGGCAGGACGAAGGCTGATATGCAGGACATTTCTTCTCTTTGAAAGGGACAGTGAGCTAAAGACTTGGTAGAGTCTCTCCCAGGGTTTATTCACCCAGGAACAGGTCACTGGGCTGTGTTCGTGCTGGAAGAGAAATTCCCAGACCCCCTTTTGTTTTGCATAAATTAACTTTGGGTGTTACCCTATGTTAACAGGGCGATCCAGACGTGGACCCCCTTGCTCACTGTTCTTAGAGAGGCAACAGTTTCACCTCACTGATGATGCCCAACAAGGCTGAAACACGTTTATGGGGTTACTGATGGTACACTTGTTCAGAGGAGAATTGCCTAGCATTTCGGCACTGGACTGCCCCTGGGCAGGACAAAGGCTGATATGCAGGGAAATGTCTTCTCTGTGAAAGGGACAGTGAGCTAAAGACTTGGTAGAGTCTCTCCCAGGGGTTATTCACCCAAGAACAGGTCATTGGGCTGTGTTCGTGCTGGTAGAGAGATTCCCAGACCCCCCTTTGTTTTCCATAAATTAACTTTGGGTTTCACCCTAAGTTATCGGGGCGATCCAGACGTGGACCCCTTGCTCACTGTTCTTAGAGAGGCAACAGTTTCACTTCACTGATGATGCCCAACAAGGCTGAAACACATATATGGGGTTACGGATGGTACTCTTGTTCAGAGGAGAATTGTCTAGCATTTCGGCGCTGGACTGCCACTGGGCAGGACAAAGGCTGATATGTGGGGACATTTCTTCTCTGTTAAAGGGACAGTGAGCTAGACTTTTTAAAGTCTCCTCCAGGGGTTATTCACCCAAGAACAGGTCATTGGGCTGTGTTCGTGCTGGTAGAGAGAGTCCCAGACCCACCTTTGTTTTGCATAAATTAACTTTGGGTTTCACCCTAAATTAACAGGGTGATCCAGACGTGGACCCCTTGCTCACTGTTCTTAAAGAGGCAACAGTTTCACCTCACTGATGATGCCCAACAAAGCTGAAACACATGTATGGGGTTACTGACGGTACTTTTGTTCAGAGGAGAATTGCCTAGCATTTCGGCGCTGGACTGCCCCTGGCAGGACAAAGGCTGATATGCAGGGATATGTCTTCTCTGTGAAAGGGACAGTGAGCTAAAGACTTGGTAGAGTCTCTCCCAGGGGTTATTCACCCAAGAACAGGTCATTGGGCTGTGTTCGTGCTGGTAGAGAGATTCCCAGACCCCCCTTTGTTTTCCATAAATTAACTTTGGGTTTCACCCTAAGTTATCAGGGCGATCCAGACGTGGACCCCTTGCTCACTGTTCTTAGAGAGGCAACAGTTTCACTTCACTGATGATGCCCAACAAGGCTGAAACACATATATGGGGTTACGGATGGTACTCTTGTTCAGAGGAGAATTGTCTAGCATTTCGGCGCTGGACTGCCACTGGGCAGGACAAAGGGTGATATGTGGGGACATTTCTTCTCTGTTAAAGGGACAGTGAGCTAGACTTTTTAAAGTCTCCTCCAGGGGTTATTCACCCAAGAACAGGTCATTGGGCTGTGTTCGTGCTGGTAGAGAGAGTCCCAGACCCACCTTTGTTTTGCATAAATTAACTTTGGGTTTCACCCTAAATTAACAGGGTAATCCAGACGTGGACCCCTTGCTCACTGTTCTTAGAGAGGCAACAGTTACACCTCACTGATGATGCCCAACAAGGCTGAAACACATGTATGGGGTTACTGATGGTACTCTTGTTCAGAGGAGAATTGCTTAGCAGTTTTGCACTGGACTGTCCCTGGGCAGGACAAAGGCTGATATGGGGGAAATTTCTTCTCTGTGAAAGGGACAGTGACCTAAAGACTTGGTAGAGTCTCTCCCAGGGGTTATTCACCCAAGAACAAGTCATTGGGCTGTGTTCATGCTGGTAGAGAGATTCCCAGACCCCCCTTTGTTTTGCATAATTCAACTTTGGGTTTCACCCTAAGTTAACAGGGCGATCCAGACGTGGTCTCCTTGCTCACTGTTCTTAGAGAGGCAATAGTTCCACCTCACTGATGATGCCAAACAAGGCTGAAACATGTGTATGGGGTTACTGATGGTACTCTTGTTCAGAGGAGAATTGCCTAGCATTTCGGCGCTGGACTGCCACTGGGCAGGACAAAGGCTGATAAGCAAGGAAATTTCTTCTCTGTGAAAGGGACAGTGAGCTAAAGACTTGGTAAAGTCTCTCCCAGGGGTTATTCACCCAAGAACAGGTCAGTGGGCTGTGTTCGTGCTGGTAGAGAGATTCCCAGACCCCCCTTTGTTTTGCATAATTAACTGGGTTTCACCCTAAGTTATCAGGGCGATCCAGACGTGGACCCCTTGCCCACTGTTCTTAGAAAGGCAACAGTTTAACCTCACTGATGATGCCCAGCAAGGCTAAAACATATGTATGGGGTTACTGATGGTACTCTTGTTCAGAGGAGAATTGCCTAGCATTTCGGCACTGGACTGCCCCTGGGCAGGGCAAAGGTTGATAAGCAGGGACATTTCTTCTCTGTGAAAGGGACAGTGAGCTAAAGATTTGGTAGAGTCTCTCCCAGTGGTTATTCACCCAAGAACAGGTCATTGGGCTGTGTTCGTGCTGGTAGAGAGATTCCCAAACCCCGCCTTTGTTTTGCATAAATTAACTTTGGATTTCACCCTAAGTTAACAGGGTGGTCCAGACGTGGACCCCTTGCTCACTGTTCTTAGAGAGGCAACAGTTTCACCTCACTGATGATGGCCAACAAGGCTGAAACACATGTATGGGGTTACTGATGGTACTCTTGTTCAGAGGAGAATTGTCTGGCTGTTCGGCGCTGGACTGTCCCTGGGCAGGACAAAGGCTGATATGCAGGAAAACTTCTTCTCTGTGAAAGGGACAGTGAGCTAAAGATTTGGTAGAGGCTCTCCCAGGGGTTATTCACCCAAGAACAGGTCATCGGGCTGTGTTCGTGCTGGTAGAGAGATTCCCAGACCCCTCTTTGTTTTGCATAAATTAACTTTGGGTTTCACCCTAAGTTATCAGAGCGATCCAGAAGTGGATCCCTTGCTCACTGCTCTTAGAGAGGCAACAGTTTCTCCTCACTGATGATGCCAAACAATGCTGAAACATGTGTATGGGGTTACTGATGGTACTCTTGTTCAGAGGAGAATTGCCTAGCATTTCGGAGCTGAACTGCCCCTGGGCAGGACAAAGGCTGATATGCGGGGACATTTCTTCTCTGTGAAAGGGACAGTGAGCTAAAGATTTGGTAGAGTCTCTCCCAGGGGTTATTCACACAAGAACAGGTCATCGGGCTGTGTTCGTGCTGGTAGAGAGATTCCCAGACCCCCCCTTGTTTTGCATAACTTAATTTTGTGTCTCACCCTAAGTTAACAGGGCAATCCAGACGTGGACCCCTCGCTCACTGTTCTTATAGAGGCGCAGCTTCACTTCACTGATGATGCCCAACAAGGCTGAAACACGTGTATGGGGTTGCTGTGGAGCTCTCGTTCAGAGGAGAAATGCCTAGCATTTCTGTGCTGAACTGCCCCGGGGCATGACAAAGGCTGATAAAGGGGGAAATATCTTCTCTGTGAAAGGGACAGTGAGCTAAAGACTTGGTAGAATCTCTCCCAGCGGATATTCACCCAAGAACAGGTCATTGGGCTGTGTCCGTGCTGGTAGAGAGATTCCCAGACCCCCCTTTGTTTTGCATAATTCAACTTTGGGTTTCACCCTAAGTTAACAGGGCGATCCAGACGTGGACCCCTTGCTCACTGTTCTTAGAGAGGCAACAGTTTCACCTCACTGATGATGCCAACCAATGCTGAAACATGTGTATGGGGTTACTGATGGTACTCTTGTTCAGAGGAGAATTGCCTAGCATTTCCGTGCTGGATTGCCCCTGGGCAGGACAAAGGCTGATAAGCAGGGAAATTTCTTCTCTGTGAAAGGGACAGTGATCTAAAGACTTGGTAGAGTCTCTCCCAGGGGTTATTCACCCAAGAACAGGTCATTGGGCTGTGTTCGTGCTGGTAGAGAGATTCCCAGACCCCCCGTTGTTTTGCATAAATTAACTGGGTTTCACCCTAAGTTAACAGGGCGATCCAGACGTGGACCCCTTGCCCACTGTTCTTAGAAAGGCAACAGTTTAACCTCACTGATGATGCCCAGCAAGGCTGAAACACATGTATGGGGTTACTGATGGTACTCTTGTTCAGAGGAGAATTGCCTAGCATTTCGGAGCTGGACTGCCCCTGGGCAGGAGAAAGGCTGATATGTGGGGAAATTTCTTCTCTGTGAAAGGGACAGTGAGTTAGAGACTTGGTCTCCCCCAGGGGTTATTCACCCAAGAACAGGTCATTGGGCTGTGTTCGTGCTGGTAGAGGGATTCCCAGACCCCCCTTTGTTTTGCATAAATTAACTTTGGGTTTCACCCTAAATTAACAGGGCGATCCAGACGTGGACCCCTTGCTCACTGTTCTTAGAGAGGCAACAGTTTCACTTCACTGATGATAACCCAACGAGGCTGAAACACAAATATGGGGTTACTGATGGTACTCTTGTTCAGAGGAGAATTGTCTAGTATTTCGGCGCTGGACTGCCACTGGGCAGGACAAAGGCTGATATGTGGGGACATTTCTTCTCTGTTAAAGGGACAGTGAGCTAGACTTTTTATAGTCTCCTCCAGGGGTTATTCACCCAAGAACAGGTCATTGGGCTGTGTTCGTGCTGGTAGAGAGATTCCCAGACCCCCCTTTGTTTTGCATAAATTAACATTGGGTTTCACCCTAAATTAACAGGGTGATCCAGACGTGGACCCCTTGCTCACTGTTCTTAGAGAGGCAACAGTTTCACCTCACTGATGATGCCCAACAAGGCTGAAACACGTGTATGGGTGTGTATGGGGTTACTGATGGTACTGTTGTTCGGAGGAGAATTGCCTAGCATTTCGGTGCTGGACTGCCCCTGGGCAGGACAAAGGCTGATAAGCAGGGAAATTTCTTCTCTGTGAAAGGGACAGTGAGCTAAAGACTTGGTAGAGTCTCTCACAGGGGTTATTCACCCAAGAACAGGTCATTGGGCTGTGTTTGTGCTGGTAGAGAGATTCCCAGACCCCCCTTTTGTTTTGCATGAATTAACTAAGGGTTTCACCCTAAGTTAACAGGGCGATCCAGACGTGGACCCCTTGCTCACTGTTCTTATAGAGGCAACAGTTTCACCTCACTGATGATGCCCAACAAGGCTGAAACACGTGTATGGGGTTACTGATGGTACTCTTGTTCAGAGAAGAATTGCCTAGCGTTTCGGCGCTGCACTGCCCCTGGGCAGGACAAAGGCTGATATGTGGGGACATTTCTTCTCTGTGAAAGGGACAGTGAGCTAAAGACTTGGTAGAGTCTCTCCCAGGGGTTATTCACCCAAGAATAGGTCATTGGGCTGTGTTCGTGCTGGTAGAGAGATTCCCAGACCCCCCTTTGTTTTTCATAAATTAACTTTGGGTTTCACCCTAAATTAACAGGGTGATCCAGACGTGGACCCCTTGCTCACTGTTCTTAGAGAGGCAACAGTTTCACCTCACTGATGATGCCCAATAAGGCTGAAACACGTGTATGGGGTTACTGATGGTACTCTTGTTCAGAGGAGAATTGCCTAGCGTTTCGGCGCTGCACTGCCCCTGGGCAGGACAAAGGCTGATATGTGGGGACATTTCTTCTCTGTGAAAGGGACAGTGAGCTAAAGACTTGGTAGAGTCTCTCCCAGGGGTTATTCACCCAAGAACAGGTCATTGGGCTGTGTTCGTGCTGGTAGAGAGATTCCCAGACCCCCCTTTGTTTTGCATAAATTAACTGGGTTTCACCCTAAATTAACAGGGTAATCCAGACGTGGACCCCTTGCTCACTGTTCTTAGAGAGGCAACAGTTACACCTCACTGATGATGCCCAACAAGGCTGAAACACATGTATGGGGTTACTGATGGTACTCTTGTTCAGAGAAGAATTGCCTAGCGTTTCGGCGCTGCACTGCCCCTGGGCAGGACAAAGGCTGATATGTGGGGACATTTCTTCTCTGTGAAAGGGACAGTGAGCTAAAGACTTGGTAGAGTCTCTCCCAGGGGTTATTCACCCAAGAACAGGTCATTGGGCTGTGTTCGTGCTGGTAGAGAGATTCCCAGACCCCCCTTTGTTTTGCATAAATTAACTGGGTTTCACCCTAAATTAACAGGGCGATCCAGATGTGGACCCCTTGCCCACTGTTCTTAGAAAGGCAACAGTTTAACCTCACTGATGATGCCCAGCAAGGCTGAAACACATGTATAGGGTTACTGATGGTACTCTTGTTCAGAGGAGAATTGCCTAGCATTTCGGAGCTGGACTGCCCCTGGGCAGGAGAAAGGCTGATATGTGGGGAAATTTCTTCTCTGTGAAAGGGACAGTGAGTTAGAGACTTGGTCTCCCCCAGGGGTTATTCACCCAAGAACAGGTCATTGGGCTGTGTTCGTGCTGGTAGAGGGATTCCCAGACCCCCCTTTGTTTTGCATAAATTAACTTTGGGTTTCACCCTAAATTAACAGGGCGATCCAGACGTGGACCCCTTGCTCACTGTTCTTAGAGAGGCAACAGTTTTACTTCACTGATGATGCCCAACGAGGCTGAAACACAAATATGGGGTTACTGATGGTACTCTTGTTCAGAGGAGAATTGTCTAGTATTTCGGCGCTGGACTGCCACTGGGCAGGACAAAGGCTGATATGTGGGGACATTTCTTCTCTGTTAAAGGGACAGTGAGCTAGACTTTTTAAATTCTCCTCCAGGGATTATTCACCCAAGAACAGGTCATTGGGCTGTGTTCATGCTGGTAGAGAGATTCCCAGACCCCCTTTTGTTTTGCATAAATTAACATTGGGTTTCACCCTAAATTAACAGGGTGATCCAGACGTGGACCCCTTGCTCACTGTTCTTAGAGAGGCAACAGTTTCACCTCACTGATGATGCCCAATAAGGCTGAAACATGTGTATGGGGTTACTGATGGTACTCTTGTTCAGAGGAGAATTGCCTAGCATTTCAGAGCTGGACTGCCCCTGGGCAGGACAAAGGCTGATATGCAGGGATATTTCTTCTCTGTGAAAGGGACAGTGAGATAAAGACTTGGTAGAGTCTATCCCAGGGGTTATTCACCCGAGAACAGGTCATTGGGCTGTGTTCGTGCTGGTAGAGAGAGTCCCAGACCCACCTTTGTTTTGCATTAATTAACTTTGGGTTTCACCCTAAATTAACAGGGTAATCCAGACGTGGACCCCTTGCTCACTGTTCTTAGAGAGGCAACAGTTACACCTCACTGATGATGCCCAACAAGGCTGAAACACATGTATGGGGTTACTGATGGTACTCTTGTTCAGAGGAGAATTGCTTAGCAGTTTTGCACTGGACTGTCCCTGTGCAGGACAAAGGCTGATATGGGGGAAATTTCTTCTCTGTGAAAGGGACAGTGGGCCTCATTACGACCCTGGCGGTAAGGGGTTAGCGCCATCGTTAGCTGCGCCGACCCCTTACCGCCAATCACGAGTTCCCTCTCCGCCATGGCGGATTTTACACCTGCTTCTAGCGGGTGTAAAAATCCATGGCGGTAAGGGAACTTGGTGTTAATTACGCCACCGTAATTTACGGTGGCGTAATTAACGCCTTCCCCACTCCCATTATGCCCTATGGGGCAAAAATGGGAATGGGGAAGGGTAAATGGGGATTGGGGATTTACCGCCCCGCCAAGGTCGGAATGGGGCGGTAAATCCCCTTACCGCCATGGTGTTAACGTAGTTAGCACCATGGCGGTAAAGTCACGGCCCTGGCGGTAACTTTCCGCCAGGGTCGTAATGAGGCCCAGTGACCTAAAGACTTGGTAGAGTCTCTCCCAGGGGGTATTCACCCAAGAACAAGTTATTGGGCTGTGTTCATGCTGGTAGAGAGATTCCCAGACCCCCCTTTGTTTTGCATAATTCTACTTTGGGTTTCACCCTAAGTTAACAGGGCGATCCAGACGTGGACTCCTTGCTCACTGTTCTTAGAGAGGCAATAGTTCCACCTCACTGATGATGCCAAACAAGGCTGAAACATGTGTATGGGGTTACTGATGGTACTCTTGTTCAGAGGAGAATTGCCTAGCATTTCGGCGCTGGACTGCCACTGGGCAGGACAAAGGCTGATAAGCAAGGAAATTTCTTCTCTGTGAAAGGGACAGTGAGCTAAAGACTTGGTAAAGTCTCTCCCAGGGGTTATTCACCCAAGAACAGGTCAGTGGGCTGTGTTCGTGCTGGTAGAGAGATTCCCAGACCCCCCTTTGTTTTGCATAATTAACTGGGTTTCACCCTAAGTTATCAGGGCGATCCAGACGTGGACCCCTTGCCCACTGTTCTTAGAAAGGCAACAGTTTAACCTCACTGATGATGCCCAGCAAGGCTAAAACATATGTATGGGGTTACTGATGGTACTCTTGTTCAGAGGAGAATTGCCTAGCATTTCGGCACTGGGCTGCCCCTGGGCAGGGCAAAGGTTGATAAGCAGGGACATTTCTTCTCTGTGAAAGGGACAGTGAGCTAAAGATTTGGTAGAGTCTCTCCCAGTGGTTATTCACCCAAGAACAGATCATTGGGCTGTGTTCGTGCTGGTAGAGAGATTCCCAAACCCCGCCTTTGTTTTGCATAAATTAACTTTGGATTTCACCCTAAGTTAACAGGGTGGTCCAGACGTGGACCCCTTGCTCACTGTTCTTAGAGAGGCAACAGTTTCACCTCACTGATGATGCCCAACAAGGCTGAAACACATGTATGGGGTTACTGATGGTACTCTTGTTCAGAGGAGAATTGTCTGGCTGTTCGGCGCTGGACTGTCCCTGGGCAGGACAAAGGCTGATATGCAGGAAAACTTCTTCTCTGTGAAAGGGACAGTGAGCTAAAGATTTGGTAGAGGCTCTCCCAGGGGTTATTCACCCAAGAACAGGTCATCGGGCTGTGTTCGTGCTGGTAGAGAGATTCCCAGACCCCTCTTTGTTTTGCATAAATTAACTTTGGGTTTCACCCTAAGTTATCAGAGCGATCCAGACGTGGATCCCTTGCTTACTGTTCTTAGAGAGGCAACAGTTTCTCCTCACTGATGATGCCAAACAATGCTGAAACATGTGTATGGGGTTACTGATGGTACTCTTGTTCAGAGGAGAATTGCCTAGCATTTCGGAGCTGAACTGCCCCTGGGCAGGACAAAGGCTGATATGCGGGGACATTTCTTCTCTGTGAAAGGGACAGTGAGCTAAAGATTTGGTAGAGTCTCTCCCAGGGGTTATTCACACAAGAACAGGTCATCGGGCTGTATTCGTGCTGGTAGAGAGATTCCCAGACCCCCCCTTGTTTTGCATAACTTAATTTTGTGTCTCACCCTAAGTTAACAGGGCAATCCAGACGTGGACCCCTCGCTCACTGTTCTTATAGAGGCGCAGCTTCACTTCACTGATGATGCCCAACAAGGCTGAAACACGTGTATGGGGTTGCTGTGGAGCTCTTGTTCAGAGGAGAAATGCCTAGCATTTCTGTGCTGAACTGCCCCGGGGCATGACAAAGACTGATAAAGGGGGAAATATCTTCTCTGTGAAAGGGACAGTGAGCTAAAGACTTGGTAGAATCTCTCCCAGCGGATATTCACCCAAGAACAGGTCATTGGGCTGTGTCCGTGCTGGTAGAGAGATTCCCAGACCCCCCTTTGTTTTGCATAATTCAACTTTGGGTTTCACCCTAAGTTAACAGGGCGATCCAGACGTGGACCCCTTGCTCACTGTTCTTAGAGAGGCAACAGTTTCACCTCACTGATGATGCCAAACAAGGCTGAAACATGTGTATGGGGTTACTGATGGTACTCTTGTTCAGAGGAGAATTGCCTAGCATTTCGGCGCTGACTGCCCCTGGGCAGGACAAAGGCTGATATGCAGGACATTTCTTCTCTTTGAAAGGGACAGTGAGCTAAAGACTTGGTAGAGTCTCTCCCAGGGTTTATTCACCCAGGAACAGGTCACTGGGCTGTGTTCGTGCTGGAAGAGAAATTCCCAGACCCCCTTTTGTTTTGCATAAATTAACTTTGGGTGTTGCCCTATGTTAACAGGGCGATCCAGACGTGGACCCCCTTGCTCACTGTTCTTAGAGAGGCAACAGTTTCACCTCACTGATGATGCCCAACAAGGCTGAAACACGTTTATGGGGTTACTGATGGTACACTTGTTCAGAGGAGAATTGCCTAGCATTTCGGCGCTGGACTGCCCCTGGCAGGACAAAGGCTGATATGCAGGGAAATATCTTCTCTGTGAAAGGGACAGTGAGCTAAAGACTTGGTAGAGTCTCTCCCAGGGGTTATTCACCCAAGAACAGGTCATTGGGCTGTGTTCGTGCTGGTAGAGAGATTCCCAGACCCCCCTTTGTTTTCCATAAATTAACTTTGGGTTTCACCCTAAGTTATCAGGGCGATCCAGACGTGGACCCCTTGCTCACTGTTCTTAGAGAGGCAACAGTTTCACTTCACTGATGATGCCCAACAAGGCTGAAACACATATATGGGGTTACGGATGGTACTCTTGTTCAGAGGAGAATTGTCTAGCATTTCGGCGCTGGACTGCCACTGGGCAGGACAAAGGGTGATATGTGGGGACATTTCTTCTCTGTTAAAGGGACAGTGAGCTAGACTTTTTAAAGTCTCCTCCAGGGGTTATTCACCCAAGAACAGGTCATTGGGCTGTGTTCGTGCTGGTAGAGAGAGTCCCAGACCCACCTTTGTTTTGCATAAATTAACTTTGGGTTTCACCCTAAATTAACAGGGTAATCCAGACGTGGACCCCTTGCTCACTGTTCTTAGAGAGGCAACAGTTACACCTCACTGATGATGCCCAACAAGGCTGAAACACATGTATGGGGTTACTGATGGTACTCTTGTTCAGAGGAGAATTGCTTAACAGTTTTGCACTGGACTGTCCCTGGGCAGGACAAAGGCTGATATGGGGGAAATTTCTTCTCTGTGAAAGGGACAGTGACCTAAAGACTTGGTAGAGTCTCTCCCAGGGGTTATTCACCCAAGAACAAGTCATTGGGCTGTGTTCATGCTGGTAGAGAGATTCCCAGACCCCCCTTTGTTTTGCATAATTCAACTTTGGGTTTCACCCTAAGTTAACAGGGCGATCCAGACGTGGACTCCTTGCTCACTGTTCTTAGAGAGGCAATAGTTCCACCTCACTGATGATGCCAAACAAGGCTGAAACATGTGTATGGGGTTACTGATGGTACTCTTGTTCAGAGGAGAATTGCCTAGCATTTCGGCGCTGGACTGCCACTGGGCAGGACAAAGGCTGATAAGCAAGGAAATTTCTTCTCTGTGAAAGGGACAGTGAGCTAAAGACTTGGTAAAGTCTCTCCCAGGGGTTATTCACCCAAGAACAGGTCAGTGGGCTGTGTTCGTGCTGGTAGAGAGATTCCCAGACCCCCCTTTGTTTTGCATAATTAACTGGGTTTCACCCTAAGTTATCAGGGCGATCCAGACGTGGACCCCTTGCCCACTGTTCTTAGAAAGGCAACAGTTTAACCTCACTGATGATGCCCAGCAAGGCTAAAACATATGTATGGGGTTACTGATGGTACTCTTGTTCAGAGGAGAATTGCCTAGCATTTCGGCACTGGACTGCCCCTGGGCAGGGCAAAGGTTGATAAGCAGGGACATTTCTTCTCTGTGAAAGGGACAGTGAGCTAAAGATTTGGTAGAGGCTCTCCCAGGGGTTATTCACCCAAGAACAGGTCATCGGGCTGTGTTCGTGCTGGTAGAGAGATTCCCAGACCCCTCTTTGTTTTGCATAAATTAACTTTGGGTTTCACCCTAAGTTATCAGAGCGATCCAGACGTGGATCCCTTGCTCACTGTTCTTAGAGAGGCAACAGTTTCTCCTCACTGATGATGCCAAACAATGCTGAAACATGTGTATGGGGTTACTGATGGTACTCTTGTTCAGAGGAGAATTGCCTAGCATTTCGGAGCTGAACTGCCCCTGGGCAGGACAAAGGCTGATATGCGGGGACATTTCTTCTCTGTGAAAGGGACAGTGAGCTAAAGATTTGGTAGAGTCTCTCCCAGGGGTTATTCACACAAGAACAGGTCATCGGGCTGTGTTCGTGCTGGTAGAGAGATTCCCAGACCCCCCCTTGTTTTGCATAACTTAATTTTGTGTCTCACCCTAAGTTAACAGGGCAATCCAGACGTGGACCCCTCGCTCACTGTTCTTATAGAGGCGCAGCTTCACTTCACTGATGATGCCCAACAAGGCTGAAACACGTGTATGGGGTTGCTGTGGAGCTCTTGTTCAGAGGAGAAATGCCTAGCATTTCTGTGCTGAACTGCCCCGGGGCATGACAAAGGCTGATAAAGGGGGAAATATCTTCTCTGTGAAAGGGACAGTGAGCTAAAGACTTGGTAGAATCTCTCCCAGCGGATATTCACCCAAGAACAAGTCATTGGGCTGTGTCCGTGCTGGTAGAGAGATTCCCAGACCCCCCTTTGTTTTGCATAATTCAACTTTGGGTTTCACCCTAAGTTAACAGGGCGATCCAGACGTGGACCCCTTGCTCACTGTTCTTAGAGAGGCAACAGTTTCACCTCACTGATGATGCCAAACAAGGCTGAAACATGTGTATGGGGTTACTGATGGTACTCTTGTTCAGAGGAGAATTGCCTAGCATTTCGGCGCTGGACTGCCCCTGGGCAGGACGAAGGCTGATATGCAGGACATTTCTTCTCTTTGAAAGGGACAGTGAGCTAAAGACTTGGTAGAGTCTCTCCCAGGGTTTATTCACCCAGGAACAGGTCACTGGGCTGTGTTCGTGCTGGAAGAGAAATTCCCAGACCCCCTTTTGTTTTGCATAAATTAACTTTGGGTGTTACCCTATGTTAACAGGGCGATCCAGACGTGGACCCCCTTGCTCACTGTTCTTAGAGAGGCAACAGTTTCACCTCACTGATGATGCCCAACAAGGCTGAAACACGTTTATGGGGTTACTGATGGTACACTTGTTCAGAGGAGAATTGCCTAGCATTTCGGCACTGGACTGCCCCTGGGCAGGACAAAGGCTGATATGCAGGGAAATGTCTTCTCTGTGAAAGGGACAGTGAGCTAAAGACTTGGTAGAGTCTCTCCCAGGGGTTATTCACCCAAGAACAGGTCATTGGGCTGTGTTCGTGCTGGTAGAGAGATTCCCAGACCCCCCTTTGTTTTCCATAAATTAACTTTGGGTTTCACCCTAAGTTATCGGGGCGATCCAGACGTGGACCCCTTGCTCACTGTTCTTAGAGAGGCAACAGTTTCACTTCACTGATGATGCCCAACAAGGCTGAAACACATATATGGGGTTACGGATGGTACTCTTGTTCAGAGGAGAATTGTCTAGCATTTCGGCGCTGGACTGCCACTGGGCAGGACAAAGGCTGATATGTGGGGACATTTCTTCTCTGTTAAAGGGACAGTGAGCTAGACTTTTTAAAGTCTCCTCCAGGGGTTATTCACCCAAGAACAGGTCATTGGGCTGTGTTCGTGCTGGTAGAGAGAGTCCCAGACCCACCTTTGTTTTGCATAAATTAACTTTGGGTTTCACCCTAAATTAACAGGGTGATCCAGACGTGGACCCCTTGCTCACTGTTCTTAAAGAGGCAACAGTTTCACCTCACTGATGATGCCCAACAAGGCTGAAACACATGTATGGGGTTACTGATGGTACTTTTGTTCAGAGGAGAATTGCCTAGCATTTCGGTGCTGGATTGCCCCTGGGCAGGACAAAGGCTGATATGTGGGCACATTTCTTCTCTGTGAAAGGGACAGTGAGCTAAAGACTTAGTAGAGTCTCTCCGAGGGGATATTCACCCAAGAACAGGTCATTGGGCTGTGTTCGTGCTGGTAGAGAGATTCCCAGACCCCCCTTTGTTTTGCATAAATTAACTTTGGGTTTCAACATAAGTTAATAGGGCGATCCAGACGTGGACCCCTTGCTCACTGTTCTTAGAGAGGCAATAGTTTCACCTCACTGATGATGTCAAACAAGGCTGAAACATGTGTATGGGGTTACTGATGGTACTCTTGTTCAGAGGAGATTTGCTTAGCATTTCGGCGCTGGACTGCCCCTGGGCAGGACAAAGGCTGATATGCGGGGACATTTCTTCACTGTGAAAGGGACAGTGAGCTAAAGATTTGGTAAAGTCGCTCCCATGGGATATTCACCCAAGAACAGGTCATTGGGCTGTTTTTGTGCTGGTAGAGAGATTCCCAGACCCCCTTTGTTTTGCATAAATTAACTTTGGGTTTCACCCTAAATTAACAGGGTGATCCAGACGTGGACCCCTTGCTCACTGTTCTTAGAGAGGCAACAGTTTCACCTCACTGATGATGCCCAACAAGGCTGAAACACTTGTATGGGGGTTTATGGTGTTACTGATCGTACTCTTGTTCAGAGGAGAATTGCCTAGCATTTTGGTGTTGGACTGCTCCTGGGCAGGACACAGGCTGATATGTGGGGACATTTCTTCTCTGTGAAAGGGACAGTGAGCTAAAGACTTGGTAGAGTCTCTCCCAGGGGTTATTCACCCAAGAACAGGTCATTGGGCTGTGTTCGTGCTGGTAGGGAGATTCCCAGACCCCCCTTTGTTTTGCATAAATTAACTTTGGGTTTCATCCTAAGTTAACAGGGTGATCCAGATGTGGACCCCTTGCTCACTGTTCTTAGAGAGGCAACAGTTTCACCTCACTGATGATGCCCAGCAAGGCTGAAACACATGTATGGGGTTACTGATGGTACTCTTGTTCAGAGGAGAATTGCCTAGCATTTCGGTGCTGGACTGCCCCTGGGCAGGACAAAGGCTGATATGGGGGAAATTTCTTCTCTGTGAAAGGGACTGTGAGCTAAAGACTTGGTAGAGTCTCTCCCAGGGGTTATTCACCCAAGAACAGGTCATTGGGCTGTGTTCGTGCTGGTAGAGAGATTACCAGACCCTCTTTGTTTTGCATCAATTACAATGGATTCCAATGATATCCGCCAACTTTTAGCAGCTGCTGATGGTTTACAGGAGCAATCAATCTAAATCATATGCTTCTGACAGGTGGATCCGATGGGGCGATGGACATGTACCATTTGGGCAGTGCTCCGTCCGCCCCGCTAGGGCTGTCGAAACTCGAAAATCTCCCAGTGTTAAATGTAGAGTACAAATATGTGTGCACCTTTTGTGCATGTTGTTTACACTGCATTCAACAATCCGAGGTATGATCCGCCAACCTACAAGACATGTTTTGGGAGAGATAAAAATGTGCAAAAAATGGTAATGCATGTTTTATTTTCTGCTCAGTGTACTTTACCTAGTAATAAACTTTGCAAATGCTTCTCTCAACAACAATTTTTTTGCGAAACTACGTGTGTGCAATAGCCGCAAAGAACATATGCTGGATATTGGATCTGTTACATGAATGGTGCCAGCAAAGATTCTTCACTATAGGCAGAATTGGCAAGAAAAATCAGGACGTCCGCATTTTTACTTAGTTGCTAAATCAGGAGGTTT